>NW_027307781.1:600000-900000 GCF_047496885.1 Scyliorhinus torazame
ACACCAGACTGTGGATGGTCCTGTCAAATCTGATATAACAAGGAGCTGGTTACAGAACGGTGTCGGCTCCATCAGCACGGCCTGGAGCCTGACACCAGACTGTGGATGGTCCTGTCAAATCTGATATAACAAGGAGCTGGTTACAGAACGGTGTCGCCTCCTTCAGCACGGCCTGGAGCCTGACACCAGGCTGTGGATGGTCCTGTCCAATCTGATATAACAAGGAGCTGGTTACAGAACGGTGTCGCCTCCTTCAGCACGACCTGGAACTTGACACCAGGATGTGGATGGTCCTGTCAAATCTGATATAACACCGAGCTGGTTACCGAACGGTGTCGCCTCCTTCAGCACGGCCTGGCGCCTGACACCAGGCTGTGGATGGTCCTGTCAAATCTGATGTAACAAGGAGCTGGGTACAGAACGGTGTCGGCTCCTTCAGCACGGCCTGGAGCCTGACACCAGGCTGTGGATGGTCCTGTCAAATCTGATAAAACAAGGAGCTGGTTAGAGAACGGTGTCGGCTCCTTCAGCACGGCCTGGAGCCTGACACCAGGCTGTGGATGGTCCTGTCAAATCTGATATAACAAGGAGCTGCTTACAGAACGGAGTCGCCTCCTTCAGCACGGCCTGGAGCCTAACACCAGGCTGTGGATGGTCCTGTCAAATCTGATATAACAAGGAGCTGGTTACAGAACGGTGTCACCTCCTTCAGCACGGTCTGGAGCCTGACACCAGGCTGTGGATGGTCCTGTCAAACCTGATATAACAAGGTGCTGGTTACAGAATGGTGTCGCCTCCTTCAGCACGGCCTGGAGCCTGACACCAGGCTGTGGATGGTCCTGTCAAATTTGATATAACAAGGAGCTGGTTACAGAACGGTGTCGCCTCCTTCAGCACGGCCTGGAGCCTGACACCAGGCTGTGGATGGTCCTGTCAAATCTGATGTAACACGGTGCTGATTACAGAACGGTGTCACCTCCTTCAGCACGGCCTGGAGCCTGACACCAGGCTGTGGATGGTCCTGTCAAATCTGATATAACAAGGAGCTGGTTACAGAACGGTGTCGCCTCCTTCAGCACGGCCTGGAGCCGGACACCAGGCTGTGGAAGGTCCTGTCAAATCTGATATAACAAGGAGCTGGTTACAGAACGGTGTCGCCTCCTTCAGCACGGCCTGGAGCCTGACACCAGGCTGTGGATGGTCCTGTCAAATCTGATACAACAAGGAGCTGGTTACAGAACGGTGTCGCCTCCTTCAGCACGGCCTGGAGCCTGACACCAGGCTGTGGATGGTCCTGTCAAAATCTGATATAACAAGGAGCTGGTTACAGAACGGTGTCACCTCCTTCAGCACGGCCTGGAGCCTGACACCAGGCTGTGGATGGTCCTGTCAAATCTGATACAACAAGGAGCTGCTTACAGAACGGTGTCGCCTCCTTCAGCACGGCCTGGAGCCTGACACCAGACTGTGGATGGTCCTGTCAAATCTGATACAACAAGGAGCTGCTTACAGAACGGTGTCGCCTCCTTCAGCACGGCATGGAGCCTGACACCAGGATGTGGATGGTCCTGTCAAATCTGATATAACAAGGAGCTGGTTACAGAACGGTGTCGCCTCCTTCAGCACGGCCTGGAGCCTGACACCAGGCTGTGGATGGTCCTGTCAAGTCTGATATAACAAGGAGCTGGTTACAGATCGGTCTCACCTCCTTCAGCACGGCCTGGAGCCTGACACCAGGCTGTGGATGGTCCTGAAAAAATCTGATATAACAAGGAGCTGGTTACAGAACGGTGTCGCCTCCTTCAGCACGGCCTGGAGCCTGACACCAGGCTGTGGATGGGCCTGTCAAATCTGATATAACAAGGTGCTGGTTACAGAGCGATGTCACCTCCTTCAGCACGGTTTGGAGCCTGACACCAGGCTGTGGATGGCTCTGTCAAATCTGATATAACAAGGAGCTGGTTACAGAACGGTGCCGCCTCCTTCAGCACGGCCTGGAGCCTGACACCAGGCTGTGGATGGTCCTGTCAAATCTGATATAACAAGGTGCTGGTTACAGAACGGTGTCGCCTCCTTCAGCGCGGCCTGGAGCCTGACACCAGGCTGTGGATGGTCCTGTCAAATCTGATATAACAAGGAGCTGGTTACAGAACGGTGTCACCTCCTTCAGCACGGCCTGGAGCCCGACACCAGACTGTGGATGGTCTTGTCAAATCTGATGTAACAAGGAGCTGGTTACAGATCCGTGTCACCTCCTTCAGCACGGCCTGGAGCCTGACACCAGGCTGTGGATGGTCCTGTCAAATCTGATATAACAAGGAGCTGCTTACAGAACGGTGTCACCTCCTTCAGCACAGCCTGGAGCCTGACACCAGGCTGTGGATGGTCCTGTCAAATCTGATATAACAAGGAGCTGGTTACAGAACGGAGTCGCCTCCTTCATCACGGCCTGGAGCCTGACATCAGGCTGTGGATGGTCCGGTCAAAACTGATATAACAAGGAGCTGGTTACAGAACGATGTCGCCTCCTTCAGCACGGCCTGGAGCCTGACACCAGGCTGTGGATGGTCCTGTCAAATCTGATATAACAAGGAGCTGGTCACAGAACGGTGTCGCCTCCTTCAGCACGGCCTGGAGCCTGACACCAGGCTGTGGATGGTCCTGTCAAATCTGATATAACAAGGAGCTGGTTACAGAACGGTGTCGCCTCCTTCAGCACGGCCTGGAGCCTGACACCAGGCTGTGGATGGTCCTGTCAAATCTGATATAACAAGGAGCTGCTTACAGAACGGAGTCGCCTCCTTCAGCACGGCCTGGAGCCTGACACCAGGCTGTGGATGGTCCTGTCAAATCTGATATAACAAGGAGCTGGTTACAGAACGGTGTCACCTCCTTCAGCACGGTCTGGAGCCTGACACAAGGGTGTGGATGGTCCTGTCAAATCTGATATAACAAGGTGCTGGTTACAGAATGGTGTCGCCTCCTTCAGCACGGCCTGGAGCCTAACACCAGGCTGTGGATGGTCCTGTCAAATCTGATATAACAAGGAGCTGGTTACAGAACGGTGTCGCCTCCTTCAGCACGGCCTGGAGCCTGACACCAGGCTGTGGATGGTCCTGTCAAATGTGATGTAACACGGTGCTGATTACAGAACGGTGTCACCTCCTTCAGCACGGCCTGGAGCCTGACACCAGGCTGTGGATGGTCCTGTCAAATCTGATATAACAAGGAGCTGGTTACAGAACGGTGTCGCCTCCTTCAGCACGGCCTGGAGCCAGACACCAGACTGTGGATGGTCCTGTCAAATCTGATATAACAAGGAGCTGGTTACAGAACGGTGTCGGCTCCATCAGCACGGCCTGGAGCCTGACACCAGACTGTGGATGGTCCTGTCAAATCTGATATAACAAGGAGCTGGTTACAGAACGGTGTCGCCTCCTTCAGCACGGCCTGGAGCCTGACACCAGGCTGTGGATGGTCCTGTCCAATCTGATATAACAAGGAGCTGGTTACAGAACGGTGTCGCCTCCTTCAGCACGACCTGGAGCTTGACACCAGGATGTGGATGGTCCTGTCAAATCTGATATAACACCGAGCTGGTTACCGAACGGTGTCGCCTCCTTCAGCACGGCCTGGAGCCTGACACCAGGCTGTGGATGGTCCTGTCAAATCTGATGTAACAAGGAGCTGGGTACAGAACGGTGTCGGCTCCTTCAGCACGGCCTGGAGCCTGACACCAGGCTGTGGATGGTCCTGTCAAATCTGATATAACAAGGAGCTGGTTACAGAACGGTGTCGCCTCCTTCAGCACGGCCTGGAGCCTGACACCAGGCTGTGGATGGTCCTGTCAAATCTGATACAACAATGAGCTGGTTACAGAACGGTGTCGCCTCCTTCAGCACGGCCTGGAGCCTGACACCAGGCTGTGGGTGGTCCTGTCAAATCTAATATAACCAGGAGCTGGTTACAGAACGGCGTCGCCTCCTTCAGCACGGCCTGGAGCCTGACACCAGGCTGTGGATGGTCCTGTCAAATCTGATATAACAAGGAGCTGGTTACAGAACGGTGTCGCCTCCTTCAGCACGGCCTGGAGCCTCACACCAGGCTGTGGATGGTCCTGACAAATCTGATATAACAAGGAGCTGGTTACAGAACGTTGTCGTCTCCTTCAGCACGGCCTGGAGCCTGACACCAGGCTGAGGATGGTCCTGTCAAATCTGATATAACAAGCTGCTGGTTACAGAACGGTGTGGCCTCCTTCTGCACCGCCTGGAGCCTGACACCAGGCTGTGGATGGTCCTGTCAAATCTGATATAACAAGGAGCTGGGTACAGAACGGTGTAGCCTCCTTCAGCACGGCCTGGAGCCTGACACCAGGCTGAGGATGGTCCTGTCAAATCTGATATAACAAGCTGCTGGTTACAGAACGGTGTGGCCTCCTTCAGCACGGCCTGGAGCCTGACACCAGGCTGTGGATGGTCCTGTCAAATCTGATATAACAAGGAGCTGGTTACAGAACGGTGTCGCCTCCTTCAGCACGGCCTGGAGCCTGACACCAGGCTTTGGATGGTCCTGTCAATTCCGGTACAACAAGCTGCTGGGTACAGAAAGGTGTCGCCTCCTTCAGCACGGCCTGGAGCCTGACATCAGGCTGTGGATGGTCCTGTCAAATCTGATATAACAAGGAGCTGGTTACAGAACGGATTCGCCTCCTTCAGCACGGCCTGGAGCCTGACACCAGGCTGTGGATGGTCCTGTCAAATCTGATATAACAAAGTTCTGGTTACAGAACGGTGTCGCCTCCTTCAGCACGGCCTGGAGCCTGACACCAGGCTGTGGATGGTCCTGTCAAATCTGATATAACAAGGAGCTGGTTACAGAACGGTGTCGCCTCCTTCAGCACGGCCTCGATCTTGACACCAGGCTGTGGATGGTCCTGTCAAATCTGATATAACAAGGAGCTGATTACAGAACGGATTCGCCTCCTTCAGCACGGCCTGGAGCCTGACACCAGGCTGTGGATGGTCCTGTCAAATCTGATATAACAAGGAGCTGGTTACAGAACGGTGTCGCCTCATTCAGCACGGCCTGGAGCCTGACACCAGGCTGTGGATGGTCCTGTCAAATCTGATATAACAAGGAGCTGGTTACAGAACGGTGTCGCCTCCTTCAGCACGACCTGGAGCCTGACACCAGGCTGTGGATGGTCCTGTCAAATCTGATATAACATGGTGCTGGTTACAGAACGTTGTCGCCTTCTTCAGCACAGCCTGGAGCCTGTCAGCAGGCTGTGGATGGTCCTGTCAAATCTGATATAACAAGGAGCTGGTTACAGAACGGTGTCGCCTCCTTCAGCACGGCCTGGAGCCTGACACCAGGCTGTGGATGGTCCTGTCAAATCTGATATAACAAGTAGCTGGTTACAGATCGGTCACACCTCCTTCAGCACGGTCTGGAGCCTGACACCAGGCTGTGGATGGTCCTGTCAAATCTGATACAACAAGGAGCTGGTTACAGAACGGTGTCGCCTCCTTCAGCACGGCCTGGAGCCTGACACCAGGCTGTGGATGGTCCTGTCAAAATCTGATATAACAAGGAGCTGGTTACAGAACGGTGTCACCTCCTTCAGCACGGCCTGGAGCCTGACACCAGGCTGTGGATGGTCCTGTCAAATCTGATACAACAAGGAGCTGCTTACAGAACGGTGTCGCCTCCTTCAGCACGGCCTGGAGCCTGACACCAGACTGTGGATGGTCCTGTCAAATCTGATACAACAAGGAGCTGCTTACAGAACGGTGTCGCCTCCTTCAGCACGGCATGGAGCCTGACACCAGGATGTGGATGGTCCTGTCAAATCTGATATAACAAGGAGCTGGTTACAGAACGGTGTCGCCTCCTTCAGCACGGCCTGGAGCCTGACACCAGGCTGTGGATGGTCCTGTCAAGTCTGATATAACAAGGAGCTGGTTACAGATCGGTCTCACCTCCTTCAGCACGGCCTGGAGCCTGACACCAGGCTGTGGATGGTCCTGAAAAAATCTGATATAACAAGGAGCTGGTTACAGAACGGTGTCGCCTCCTTCAGCACGGCCTGGAGCCTGACACCAGGCTGTGGATGGGCCTGTCAAATCTGATATAACAAGGTGCTGGTTACAGAGCGATGTCACCTCCTTCAGCACGGTTTGGAGCCTGACACCAGGCTGTGGATGGCTCTGTCAAATCTGATATAACAAGGAGCTGGTTACAGAACGGTGCCGCCTCCTTCAGCACGGCCTGGAGCCTGACACCAGGCTGTGGATGGTCCTGTCAAATCTGATATAACAAGGTGCTGGTTACAGAACGGTGTCGCCTCCTTCAGCGCGGCCTGGAGCCTGACACCAGGCTGTGGATGGTCCTGTCAAATCTGATATAACAAGGAGCTGGTTACAGAACGGTGTCACCTCCTTCAGCACGGCCTGGAGCCCGACACCAGACTGTGGATGGTCTTGTCAAATCTGATATAACAAGGAGCTGGTTACAGATCCGTGTCACCTCCTTCAGCACGGCCTGGAGCCTGACACCAGGCTGTGGATGGTCCTGTCAAATCTGATATAACAAGGAGCTGCTTACAGAAAGGTGTCACCTCCTTCAGCCATGCCTGGAGCCTGACACCAGGCTGTGGATGGTCCTGTCAAATCTGATATAACAAGGAGCTGGTTACAGAACGGAGTCGCCTCCTTCAGCACGGCCTGGAGCCTGACATCAGGCTGTGGATGGTCCGGTCAAAACTGATATAACAAGGAGCTGGTTACAGAACGATGTCGCCTCCTTCAGCACGGCCTGGAGCCTGACACCAGGCTGTGGATGGTCCTGTCAAATCTGATATAACAAGGAGCTGGTCACAGAACGGTGTCGCCTCCTTCAGCACGGCCTGGAGCCTGACACCAGGCTGTGGATGGTCCTGTCAAATCTGATATAACAAGGAGCTGGTTACAGAACGGTGTCGCCTCCTTCAGCACGGCCTGGAGCCTGACACCAGGCTGTGGATGGTCCTGTCAAATCTGATATAACAAGGAGCTGCTTACAGAACGGAGTCGCCTCCTTCAGCACGGCCTGGAGCCTGACACCAGGCTGTGGATGGTCCTGTCAAATCTGATATAACAAGGAGCTGGTTACAGAACGGTGTCACCTCCTTCAGCACGGTCTGGAGCCTGACACAAGGGTGTGGATGGTCCTGTCAAATCTGATATAACAAGGTGCTGGTTACAGAATGGTGTCGCCTCCTTCAGCACGGCCTGGAGCCTAACACCAGGCTGTGGATGGTCCTGTCAAATCTGATATAACAAGGAGCTGGTTACAGAACGGTGTCGCCTCCTTCAGCACGGCCTGGAGCCTGACACCAGGCTGTGGATGGTCCTGTCAAATGTGATGTAACACGGTGCTGATTACAGAACGGTGTCGCCTCCTTCAGCACGGCCTGGAGCCTGACACCAGGCTGTGGATGGTCCTGTCAAATCTGATATAACAAGGAGCTGGTTACAGAACGGTGTCGCCTCCTTCAGCACGGCCTGGAGCCAGACACCAGACTGTGGATGGTCCTGTCAAATCTGATATAACAAGGAGCTGGTTACAGAACGGTGTCGGCTCCATCAGCACGGCCTGGAGCCTGACACCAGACTGTGGATGGTCCTGTCAAATCTGATATAACAAGGAGCTGGTTACAGAACGGTGTCGCCTCCTTCAGCACGGCCTGGAGCCTGACACCAGGCTGTGGATGGTCCTGTCCAATCTGATATAACAAGGAGCTGGTTACAGAACGGTGTCGCCTCCTTCAGCACGACCTGGAGCTTGACACCAGGATGTGGATGGTCCTGTCAAATCTGATATAACACCGAGCTGGTTACCGAACGGTGTCGCCTCCTTCAGCACGGCCTGGAGCCTGACACCAGGCTGTGGATGGTCCTGTCAAATCTGATGTAACAAGGAGCTGGGTACAGAACGGTGTCGGCTCCTTCAGCACGGCCTGGAGACTGACACCAGGCTGTGGATGGTCCTGTCAAATCTGATATAACAAGGAGCTGGTTACAGAACGGTGTCGCCTCCTTCAGCACGGCCTGGAGCCTGACACCAGGCTGTGGATGGTCCTGTCAAATCTGATACAACAATGAGCTGGTTACAGAACGGTGTCGCCTCCTTCAGCACGGCCTGGAGCCTGACACCAGGCTGTGGGTGGTCCTGTCAAATCTAATATAACCAGGAGCTGGTTACAGAACGGTGTCGCCTCCTTCAGCACGGCCTGGAGCCTGACACCAGGCTGTGGATGGTCCTGTCAAATCTGATATAACAAGGAGCTGGTTACAGAACGGTGTCGCCTCCTTCAGCACGGCCTGGAGCCTCACACCAGGCTGTGGGTGGTCCTGACAAATCTGATATAACAAGGAGCTGGTTACAGAACGTTGTCGCCTCCTTCAGCACGGCCTGGAGCCTGACACCAGGCTGAGGATGGTCCTGTCAAATCTGATATAACAAGCTGCTGGTTACAGAACGGTGTGGCCTCCTTCAGCACCGCCTGGAGCCTGACACCAGGCTGTGGATGGTCCTGTCAAATCTGATATAACAAGGAGCTGGGTACAGAACGGTGTAGCCTCCTTCAGCACGGCCTGGAGCCTGACACCAGGCTGTGGATGGTCCTGTCAAGTCAGACATAACAAGGTGCTGGTTACAGAACGTTGTCGCCTCCTTCAGCACGGCCTGGAGCCTGACACCAGGCTGTGGATGGTCCTGTCAAATCTGATATAACAAGGAGCTGGTTACAGAACGGTGTCGCCTCCTTCAGCACGGCCTGGAGCCTGACACCAGGCTGTGGATGGTCCTGTCAAATCTGATATAACAAGGAGCTGGTTACAGAACGGTGTCGCCTCCTTCAGCACGGCCTGGAGCCTGACACCAGGCTTTGGATGGTCCTGTCAATTCTGATACAACAAGCTGCTGGGTACAGAAAGGTGTCGCCTCCTTCAGCACGGCCTGGAGCCTGACATCAGGCTGTGGATGGTCCTGTCAAATCTGATATAACAAGGAGCTGGTTACAGAACGGATTCGCCTCCTTCAGCACGGCCTGGAGCCTGACACCAGGCTGTGGATGGTCCTGTCAAATCTGAAATAACAAAATTCTGGTTACAGAACGGTGTCGCCTCCTTCAGCACGGCCTGGAGCCTGACACCAGGCTGTGGATGGTCCTGTCAAATCTGATATAAAAAGGAGCTGGTTACAGAACGGTGTCGCCTCCTTCAGCACGGCCTGGATCTTGACACCAGGCTGTGGATGGTCCTGTCAAATCTGATATAACAAGGAGCTGGTTACAGAACGGATTCGCCTCCTTCAGCACGGCCTGGAGCCTGACACCAGGCTGTGGATGGTCCTGTCAAATCTGATATAACAAGGAGCTGGTTACAGAACGGTGTCGCCTCATTCAGCACGGCCTGGAGCCTGACACCAGGCTGTGGATGGTCCTGTCAAATCTGATATAACAAGGAGCTGGTTACAGAACGGTGTCGCCTCCTTCAGCACGGCCTGGAGCCTGACACCAGGCTGTGGATGGTCCTGTCAAATCTGATATAACATGGTGCTGGTTACAGAACGTTGTCGCCTTCTTCAGCACAGCCTGGAGCCTGTCAGCAGGCTGTGGATGGTCCTGTCAAATCTGATATAACAAGGAGCTGGTTACAGAACGGTGTCGCCTCCTTCAGCACGGCCTGGAGCCTGACACCAGGCTGTGGATGGTCCTGTCAAATCTGATATAACAAGGAGCTGGTTACAGATCGGTCACACCTCCTTCAGCACGGCCTGGAGCCTGACACTAGGCTGTGGATGGTCCTGTCAAATCTGATATAACACGGTGCTGGTTACAGAACGGTGTCGCTCGTTCAGCACGGCCTGGAGCCTGACAACAGGCTGTGGATGGTCCTGTCAAATCTGATATAACAAGGTGCTGGTTACAGAACGGTATCACCTCCTTCATCACGGCCTGGAGCCTGACACCAGGCTGTGGATGGTCCTGTCAAATCTGATACAACAAGGTGCTGGTTACAGAACGGTTTCGCCTCCTTCAGCACGGCCTGGAGCCAGACACCAGGCTGTGGATGGTCCTGTCAAATCTGATATAACAAGGAGCTGGTTACAGAACGGTGTCGGCTCCTTCAGCACGGCCTGGAGCCTGACACCAGGCTGTGGATGGTCCTGTCCAATCTGATATAACAAGGAGCTGGTTACAGAACGGTGTCGCCTCCTTCAGCACGGCCTGGAGCCTGACACCAGGCTGTGGATGGTCCTGTCAAATCTGATACAACAAGGTGCTGGTTACAGAACGGTGTCGCCTCCTTCAGCACGGCCTGGAGCCTGACACCAGGCTGTGGATGGTCCTGTCAAATCTGATACAACAAGGTGCTGGTTACAGAACGGTGTCGCCTCCTTCAGCACGGCCTGGAGCCTGACACCAGGCTGTGGGTGGTCCTGTCAAATCTAATATAACCAGGAGCTGGTTACAGAACGGTGTCGCCTCCTTCAGCACGGCCTGGAGCCTGACACCAGGCTGTGGATGGTCCTGTCAAATCTGATATAACAAGGAGCTGTTTACAGAACGGTGTCACCTCCATCAGCACGGCCTGGAGCCTGACAACAGGCTGTGGATGGTCCTGTCAAATCTGATATAACAAGGAGCTGTTTACAGAACGGTGTCGCCTCCTTCAGCACGGCCTGGAGCCTGACACCAGGCTGTGGATGGTCCTGTCAAATCTGATATAACAAAGTTCTGGTTACAGAACTTTGTCGCCTCCTTCAGCACGGCCTGGAGCTTGACACCAGGCTGTGGATGGTCCTGTCAAATCTGATATAACAAGGAGCTGGTTACAGAACGGATTCGCCTCCTTCAGCACGGCCTGGAGCCTGACACCAGGCTGTGGATGGTCCTGTCAAATCTGATATAACAAGGAGCTGGTTACAGAACGGTGTCGCCTCATTCAGCACGGCCTGGAGCCTGACACCAGGCTGTGGATGGTCCTGTCAAATCTGATATAACAAGGAGCTGTTAACAGAACGGTGTCGCCTCCTTCAGCACGGCCTGGAGCCTGACACCAGGCTGTGGATGGTCCTGTCAAATCTGATATAACATGGTGCTGGTTACAGAACGTTGTCGCCTTCTTCAGCACAGCCTGGAGCCTGTCACCAGGCTGTGGATGGTCCTGTCAAATCTGATATAACAAGGAGCTGGTTACAGAACGGTGTCGCCTCCTTCAGCACGGCCTGGAGCCTGAAACCAGGCTGTGGATGGTCCTGTCAAATCTGATATAACAAGGAGCTGGTTACAGATCGGTCTCACCTCCTTCAGCACGGCATGGAGCCTGACACTAGGCTGTGGATGGTCCTGTCAAATCTGATATAACACGGGGCTGGTTACAGAACGGTGTCGCTCCTTCAGCACGGCCTGGAGCCTGACAGCAGGCTGTGGATGGTCCTGTCAAATCTGATATAACACGGTGCTGGTTACAGAACGGTGTCGCCTCCTTCAGCACGGCCTGGAGCCTGACACCAGGCTGTGGATGGTCCTGTCAAATCTGATACAACAAGGAGCTGGTTACAGAACGGTGTCGTCTCCTTCAGCACGGCCTGGATCCTGACACCAGGCTGTGGATGGTCCTGTCAAATCTGATATAACAAGGTGCTGGTTACAGAACGGTGTCACCTCCTTCATCACGGCCTGGAGCCTGACACCAGGCTGTGGATGGTCCTGTCAAATCTGATACAACAAGGTGCTGGTTACAGAACGGTTTCGCCTCCTTCAGCACGGCCTGGAGCCAGACACCAGGCTGTGGATGGTCCTGTCAAATCTGATATAACAAGGAGCTGGTTACAGAACGGTGTCGGCTCCTTCAGCACGGCCTGGAGCCTGACACCAGGCTGTGGATGGTCCTGTCAAATCTGATACAACAAGGAGCTGGTTACAGAACGGTGTCGCCTCCTTCAGCACGGCCTGGAGCCTGACACCAGGCTGTGGGTGTTCCTGTCAAATCTAATATAACCAGGAGCTGGTTACAGAACGGTGTCGCCTCCTTCAGCACGGCCTGGAACCTGACACCAGGCTGTGGATGGTCCTGTCAAATCTGATATAACAAGGAGCTGTTTACAGAACGGTGTCACCTCCTTCAGCACGGCCTGGAGCCTGACACCAGGCTGTGGATGGTCCTGTCAAATCTGATATAACAAGGAGCTGTTTACAGAACGGTGTCGCCTCCTTCAGCACGGCCTGGAGCCTGACACCAGGCTGTGGATGGTCCTGTCAAATCTGATATAACACCGAGCTGGTTACAGAACGGTGTCGCCTCCTTAAGCACGGCCTTGAGCCTGACACCAGGCTGTTGATGGTCCTGTCCAATCTGATACAACAAGGTGCTGGGTACAGAACGGTGTCGCCTCCTTCAGCACGGCCTGGAGCCTGACACCAGGCTGTGGATGGTCCTGTCAAATCTGATATAACAAGGAGCTGGTTACAGAACGGTGTGGCCTCCTTCAGCACGGCCTGGAGCCTGACACCAGGCTGTGGATGGTCCTGTCAAATCTGATATA
This sequence comes from Scyliorhinus torazame, assembly GCF_047496885.1. Taxonomy (NCBI): domain Eukaryota; kingdom Metazoa; phylum Chordata; class Chondrichthyes; order Carcharhiniformes; family Scyliorhinidae; genus Scyliorhinus; species Scyliorhinus torazame. Next base: position 612,598 of record NW_027307781.1, read on the forward strand.
ACAAGGTGCTGGGTACAGAACTGTGTGGCCTCCTTCAGCACGGCCTGGAGCCTGACACCAGGCTGTGGATGGTCCTGTCAAATCTGATATAACAAGGTGCTGGGTACAGAACTGTGTCGCCTCCTTCAGCACGGCCTGGAGCCTGACACCAGGCTGTGGATGGTCCTGTCATATCTGATATAACAAGGAGCTGGTTACAGAACGGTGTCGCCTCCTTCAGCACGGCCTGGAGCCTGACACCAGGCTGTGGATGGTCCTGTCAAATCTGATATAACAAGGAGCTGGTTACAGAACGGTGTCACCTCCTTCAGCACGGCCTGGAGCCTGACACCAGGCTGTGGATGGTCTTGTCAAATCTAATATAACAAGGTGCTGGTTACAGAACGGTGTCGCCTCCTTCAGCACGGCCTGGAGCCTGACACCAGGCTGTGGATGGTCCTGTCAAATCTGATATAACACCGAGCTGGTTACCGAACGGTGTCGCCTCCTTCAGCACGGCCTGGAGCCTGACACCAGGCTGTGGATGGTCCTGTAAAATCTGATACAACAAGGAGCTGGTTACAGAACGGTGTCTCCTCCTTCAGCACGGCCTGAAGCCAGACACCAGACTGTATATTGGCCTGTCAAATCTGATATAACAAGGAGCTGGTTACAGAACGGTGTCGCCTCCTTCAGCACGGCCTGGAGCCTGACACCAGGCTGTGGATGGTCCTGTCAAATCTGATATAACAAGGTGCTGGTTACAGAACGGTGTCACCACCTTCAGCACGGCCTGGAGCCTGACACCAGACTGTGGATGGTCCTGTCAAATCTGATATACCAAGGAGCTGGTTACAGAATGGTGTCGCCTCCTTCAGCACGGCCTGGAGCCTGACACCAGGCTGTGGATGGTCCTGTCAAATCTGATATAACAAGGAGCTGGTTACAGAATGGTGTCGCCTCCTTCAGCACGGCCTGGAGCCTGACACCAGGCTGTGGATGGTCCTGTCAAATCTGATATAACAAGGAGCTGGTTACAGAATGGTGTCGCCTCCTTCAGCACGGCCTGGAGCCTGACACCAGGCTGTGGATGGTCCTGTCAAATCTGATATAACAAGGTGCTGGTTACAGAACGGTGTCGCCTCCTTCAGCACGGCCTGGAGCCTGACACCAGGCTGTGGATGGTCCTGTCAAATCTGATACAACAAGGAGCTGGTTACAGAACGGTGTCGCCTCCTTCAGCACGGCCTGGAGCCTGACACCAGGCTGTGGGTGGTCCTGTCAAATCTAATATAACCAGGAGCTGGTTACAGAACGGTGTCGCCTCCTTCAGCACGGCCTGGAGCCTGACACCAGGCTGTGGATGGTCCTGTCAAATCTGATATAACAAGGAGCTGTTTACAGAACGGTGTCACCTCCTTCAGCACGGCCTGGAGCCTGACACCAGGCTGTGGATGGTCCTGTCAAATCTGATATAACAAGGAGCTGTTTACAGAACGGTGTCGCCTCCTTCAGCACGGCCTGGAGCCTGACACCAGGCTGTGGATGGTCCTGTCAAATCTGATATAACAAGGTGCTTGTTACAGAACGGTGTCGCCTCCTTAAGCACGGCCTTGAGCCTGACACCAGGCTGTGGATGGTCCTGTCCAATCTGATACAACAAGGTGCTGGGTACAGAACGGTGTCGCCTCCTTCAGCACGGCCTGGAGCCTGACACCAGGCTGTGGATGGTCCTGTGAAATCTGATATAACAAGGAGCTGGTTACAGAACGGTGTGGCCTCCTTCAGCACGGCCTGGAGCCTGACACCAGGCTGTGGATGGTCCTGTCAAATCTGATATAACAAGGTGCTGGGTACAGAACTGTGTGGCCTCCTTCAGCACGGCCTGGAGCCTGACACCAGGCTGTGGATGGTCCTGTCAAATCTGATATAACAAGGTGCTGGGTACAGAACTGTGTCGCCTCCTTCAGCACGGCCTGGAGCCTGACACCAGGCTGTGGATGGTCCTGTCATATCTGATATAACAAGGAGCTGGTTACAGAACGGTGTCGCCTCCTTCAGCACGGCCTGGAGCCTGACACCAGGCTGTCGATGGTCCTGTCAAATCTGATATAACAAGGAGCTGGTTACAGAACGGTGTCACCTCCTTCAGCACGGCCTGGAGCCTGACACCAGGCTGTGGATGGTCTTGTCAAATCTAATATAACAAGGTGCTGGTTACAGAACGGTGTCGCCTCCTTCAGCACGGCCTGGAGCCTGACACCAGGCTGTGGATGGTCCTGTCAAATCTGATATAACACCGAGCTGGTTACCGAACGGTGTCGCCTCCTTCAGCACGGCCTGGAGCCTGACACCAGGCTGTGGATGGTCCTGTAAAATCTGATACAACAAGGCGCTGGTTACAGAACGGTGTCGCCTCCTTCAGCACGGCCTGGAGCCTGACACCAGGCTGTGGATGGTCCTGTCAAATCTGATATAACAAGGTGCTGGTTACAGAACGGTGTCACCACCTTCAGCACGGCCTGGAGCCTGACACCAGACTGTGGATGGTCCTGTCAAATCTGATATACCAAGGAGCTGGTTACAGAATGGTGTCGCCTCCTTCAGCACGGCCTGGAGCCTGACACCAGGCTGTGGATGGTCCTGTCAAATCTGATATAACAAGGAGCTGGTTACAGAATGGTGTCGCCTCCTTCAGCACGGCCTGGAGCCTGACACCAGGCTGTGGATGGTCCTGTCAAATCTGATATAACAAGGAGCTGGTTACAGAATGGTGTCGCCTCCTTCAGCACGGCCTGGAGCCTGACACCAGGCTGTGGATGGTCCTGTCAAATCTGATATAACAAGGTGCTGGTTACAGAACGGTGTCGCCTCCTTCAGCACGGCCTGGAGCCTGACACCAGGCTGTGGATGGTCCTGTCAAATCTGATATAACAAGATGCTGGTTACAGAACGGTGTCGCCTCCTTCAGCATCGCCTGGAGCCTGACACCAGGCTGTGGATGGTCCTGTCAAATCTGATATAACAAGGAGCTTGTTACAGAACGGTGTCGCCTCCTTCAGCACGGCCTGGAGCCTGACACTAGGCTGTGGATGGTCCTGTCAAATGTGATACAACAAGGTGCTGGTTACAGAACGGTGTCGTCTCCTTCAGCACGGTATGGAGCCAGACACCAGGCTGTGGATGATCCTGTCAAATCTGATATAACAAGGTGCTGGTTATAGAACGGTGTCACCACCTTCACACGCCTGAAGCCTGGCACCAGGCTGTGGATGGTCCTGTCAAATCTGATACAACAAGGAGCTGGTTACAGAACGGTGTCACCACCTTCACACGCCTGGAGCCTGGCACCAGGCTGTGGATGGTCCTCTCAAATCTGATATAACAAGGTGCTGGTTACAGAACGGTGTCGCCTCCTTCAGCACGGCCTGGAGCCTGACACCAGGCTGTGGATGGTCCTCTCAAATCTGATACAACAAGGAGCTGGTTACAGAACGGTGCCGCCTCCTTCAGCACGGCCTGGAGCCTGACACCAGGCTGTGGATGGTCCTGTCAAATCTGATATCACAAGGTGCTGGTTACAGAACGTTGTCGCCTCCTTCTGCACGGCCTGGAGCCTGACACCAGGCTGTGGATGGTCCTCTCAAATCTGATGTAACACGGTGCTGATTACAGAACGGTGTCACCTCCTTCAGCACGGCCTGGAGCCTGACACCAGGCTGTGGATGGTCCTGTCAAATCTGATATAACCAGGAGCTGGTTACAGAACGGTGTCACTTCCTTCAGCACGGCCTGGAGCCTGACACCAGGCTGTGGATGGTACTGTCAAATCTGATATAACAAGGAGCTGGTTACAGAACGGTGTCGTCTCCTTCAGCACGGCCTGGAGCCTGACACCAGGCTGTGGATGGTCCTGTCAAATCTGATATAACAAGGAGCTGGTTACAGAATGGTGTCACCTCCTTCAGCACGGCCTGGAGCCTGACACCAGGCTGTGGATGGTCCTGTCAAATCTGATATAACAAGGTGCTGGTTACAGAACGGTGTCGCCTCCTTCAGCATCGCCTGGAGCCTGACACCAGGCTGTGGATGGTCCTGTCAAATTTGATATAACAAGGAGCTGGTTGCAGAACGGTGTCGCCTCCTTCAGCACAGCCTGGAGCCTGACACCAGGCTGTGGATGGTCCTGTCAAATCTGATACAACAAGGAGCTGGTTACAGAACGGTGTCACCTCCTTCAGCACGGTCTGGAGCCTGACACCAGGCTGTGGATGGTCCTGTCAAGTCAGACATAACAAGGTGCTGGTTACAGAACGGTGTCGCCTCCTTCAGCATGGCCTGGAGCCTGACACGAGTCTGTGGATGGTCCTGCCAAATCTGATATAACAAGGAGCTGGTTACAGAACGGTGTCGCCTCCTTCAGCACGGCCTGGAGCCTGACACCAGGCTGTGGATGGTCCTGTCATATCTGATATAACAAGGAGCTGGTTACAGAACGGTGTCGCCTCCTTCAGCACGGCCTGGAGCCTGACAAAAGACTGTGGATGGTCCTGTCAAATCTGATATAACAAGGTGCTAGTTGCAGAACTGTGTCGCCTCCTTCAGCACGGCCTGGAGTCTGACACCAGGCTGTGGATGGTCCTATCAAATCTGATAAACAAGGAGCTGGTTACAGAACGGTGTCGCCTCCTTCAGCACGGCCTGGAGCCTGACACTAGGCTGTGGATGGTCCTGTCAAATGTGATACAACAAGGTGCTGGTTACAGAACGGTGTCACCACCTTCACACGCCTGAAGCCTGGCACCAGGCTGTGGATGGTCCTGTCAAATCTGATACAACAAGGAGCTGGTTACAGAACGGTGTCACCACCTTCACACGCCTGGAGCCTGGCACCAGGCTGTGGATGGTCCTCTCAAATCTGATATAACAAGGTGCTGGTTACAGAACGGTGTCGCCTCCTTCAGCACGGCCTGGAGCCTGACACCAGGCTGTGGATGGTCCTGTCAAATCTGAGATAACAAGGAGCTGGTTACAGAACGGTGTCGCCTCCTTCAGCACGGCCTGGAGCCTGACAACAGGCTGTGGATGGTCCTCTCAAATCTGATACAACAAGGAGCTGGTTACAGAACGGTGCCGCCTCCTTCAGCACGGCCTGGAGCCTGACACCAGGCTGTGGGTGGTCCTGTCAAATCTGATATCACAAGGTGCTGGTTACAGAACGTTGTCGCCTCCTTCAGCACGGCCTGGAGCCTGACACCAGACTGTGGATGGTCCTCTCAAATCTGATGTAACACGGTGCTGATTACAGAACGGTGTCACCTCCTTCAGCACGGCCTGTAGCCTGACACCAGGCTGTGGATGGTCCTGTCAAATCTGATATAACAAGGAGCTGGTTACAGAACGGTGTCACCTCCTTCAGCACGGCCTGGAGCCTGACACCAGGCTGTGGATGGTCCTGTCAAATCTGATATAACAAGGAGCTGGTTACAGAACGGTGTCGTCTCCTTCAGCACGGCCTGGAGCCTGACACCAGGCTGTGGATGGTCCTGTCAAATCTGATATAACAAGGAGCTGGTTACAGAACGGTGTCGCCTCCTTCAGCACGGCCTGGAGCCTGACACCAGGCTGTGGATGGTCCTGTCAAATCTGATATAACAAGGAGCTGGTTACAGAACGGTGTCACCTCCTTCAGCACGGCCTGGAGGCTGACACTAGGCTGTAGATGGTCCTGTCAAATCTGATACAACAAGGAGCTGGTTACAGAACGGTGTCGTCTCCTTCAGCACGGCCTGGAGACTGACACCAGGCTGTGGATGGTCCTGTCAAATCTGATATAACAAGGAGCTGGTTACAGAACTGTGTCGCCTCCTTCAGCACGGCCTGGAGCCTGACACCAGGCTGTGGATGGTCCTGTCAAATCTGATATAACAAGGAGCTGGTTACAGAACGGTTTCACCTCCTTCAGCACGGCCTGGAGCCTGACACCAGGCTGTGGATGGTCCTGTCAAATCTGATACAACAAGGAGCTGGTTACAGAACGGTGTCGTCTCCTTCAGCACGGCCTGGAGCCTGACACCAGGCTATGGATGGTCCTGTCAAATCTGATATAACAAGGTTCTGGTTACAGAACGGTGTCACCTCCTTCAGCACGGCCTGGAGCCTGACACGAGTCTGTGAATGATCCTGTCCAAACCGATATAACAAGGAGCTGGTTACAGAACGGTGTCGCCTCCTTCAGCACGGCCTGGAGCCTGACACCAGGCTGTGGATGGCCCTGTCAAATCTGATATAACAAGGAGCTGGTTACAGAACGGTGTCGCCTCCTTCAGCACGGCCTGGAGCCTGACACCAGGCTGTGGATGGCCCTGTCAAATCTGATATAACAAGGAGCTCGTTACAGAACGGTGTCGCCTCCTTCAGCACGGCCTGGAGCCTGACACCAGGCTGTGGGTGGTCCTGGCAAATCTGATATAACAAGGAGCTGGTTACAGAACGGTGTCGCCTCCTTCAGCACGGCCTGGAGCCTGACACCAGGCTGTGGGTGGTCCTGTCAAATCTGATACAACAAGGAGCTGGTTACAGAACGGTGTCGCCTCCTTCAGCACGGCCTGGAGCCTGACACCAGGCTGTGGATGGTCCTGTCAAATCTGATATAACAAGGAGCTGGTTCCAGAACGGTGTCGCCTCCTTCAGCACGGCCTGGAGCCTGACACCAGGTTGTGGATGGTCCTGTCAGTGGCTGTTAACGTCACAGTTCCTTGTCCATTTCTGTATCCGGAATTAAAAAACCCTTCTCAGTCATGGTGACCATGAAACTGTGGTGGTTTAAGGCAACACTGCAGGTTAGAGGGGCGAGATTCAGAAGGGCCCAGAGGGGCAATTTCTTCACTCAGAGGGTAGTGAGTCTCTGGAATGGGCTGCCAGAGGTAGTAGTAGAGGCGGGTACAATTGTGTCTTTTAAAAAACATTTAGATAGTTACATGTGTAATATGGGTATAGAGGGTTATGGGCCAAGTGCGGGCAACTGGGACTAGCTTAATGGCAAAAACTGGGCGGCATGGACTGGTTGGGCCGAAGGGCTTTTTTCCATGCTGTAAACTTCTATGATTCTATTCTATGATTCAATGTAGGGGCTCCTTGTATCACACAAAAGGGGATTATTGAGGAAAAAGTAAATGGTTAACTACATACAGCACAGAGGTCTCTCAGACAACTTTTTAATTGGGGGCTCCCGAGGCCACACTGCCTGACCTCTGCTCCCAGGGATTATTGAGCAGTAAATGGTTAACTATATACAGCACAAAGGTCACTGAAACAGCTTTTTAATTGGGGACTCCCGAGGCCACACTGCCTGACCCCTGCTCACAGGCATTATGGAGAAGTAAATGAATAACTATATACAGCACAAATGTCTCTGAAACAGCTTTTTAATTGGGGGCTCCCGAGGCCACACTGTCTGTTCCCAGCTCCCAAGAATTATTGAGCATAGAACATAGAACATTACAGCGCAGTACAGGCCCTTCACCCCTCGATGTTTCGCCGACCTGTGAAACCACTCTAAAGCCCATCAACTCTATTCCCTTATCGTCCATATGTCTATCCAATGGCCATTTGAATGCCCTTAGTGTTGGCGAGTCCAATACTGTTGCAGGCAGGGCATTCCACGCCCTTACTACTCTCTGAGTAAAGAACCGACCTCTGACATCTGTCTTATATCTATCTCCCCTCAATTTAAAGCTATGTCCCCTCGTGCTAGACATCACCATCCGAGGAAAAAGGCTCTTAATGTCCACCCTATCCAATCCTCTGATCATCTTGTATGCCTCAATGAAGTCACCTCTTACCCTTCTTCTCTCTAACGAAAACAGCCTCAAGTCCCTCAGCCTTTCCTCATAAGATCTTCCCTCCATACCAGGCAACATTCTGGTAAATCCCCTCTGCACCCTTTCCAATGCTTCCACATCCTTCCTATACTGCGGCGACCAGAATTGCACGCAATACTCCAAATGCGGCCGTATCAGAGTGTTGTATAGCTGCAACATGACCACATGGCTCCGAAACTCAATCCCTCTACCAATAAAAGCTAACACACCGTACGCCTTCTTAACAACACTCTCAACCTGGGTGGCAACTTTCAGGGATCTATGGACATGGACACCGAGGTCGCTGAAACAGCTTTTTAATTGGGAGCTCCCGGACCACACTGCCTGTCCCCTGCTCCCAGCGATGAAACACAACGGTAGCATTTTGGGTAGCACAATTGCTTCACAGCTCCAGGGTCGCAGATTCGATTCCGGCTTGGGTCACTGTCTGTGCGGAGTCTGCACATCCTCCCCGTGTGTGCGTGGGTTTCCTCCGGGTGCTCCGGTTACCTCCCACAGTCCAAAGATGTGCGGGTTCGGTGGATTGGCCATGATAATTTGCCCTTGGTGTCCAGATTTGCCCTTAGTGTTGGATGGGGTTACTGGGTTATGGGAATGGGGTGGAGGTGATGACCTTGGGTTGCGTGCTCTTTCCAAGAGCCGGTGCAGACTCGATGGGCCGAATGGCCTCCTTCTGCACTGTAAATTCTATGTACGAAGTCTTACAACATCAGGTTAAAGTCCAACAGGTTTGTTTCGATGTCACTAGCTTTCGGAGCGCTGCTCCTTCCTCAGGTGAATGAAGAGGTCTGTTCCAGAAACACATATATAGACAAATTCAAAGATGCCAAACAATGCTAGGAATGCGAGCATTAGCAGGTGATTAAATCTTTACAGATCCAGAGATGGGGTAACCCCAGGTTAAAGAGGTGTGAGTTGTATCAAGCCAGGACAGTTGGTAGGATTTCGCAGGCCAGATGGTGGGGGATGAATGTAATGTGACATGAAGCCCAGGTCCCGGTTGAGGCCGCACTCATGTGTGCGGAACTTGGCTATAAGTTTCTGCTCGGCGATTCTGCGTTGTCGCGGGTCCTGAAGGCCGCCTTGGAGAACGCTTAGCCGGAGATCAGAGGCTGAATGCCCTTGACTGCTGAAGTGTTCCCCGACTGGAAGGGAACATTCCTGCCTGGTGATTGTTGCGCGATGTCCGTTCATTCGTTGTCGCAGCGTCTGCATAGTCTCGCCAATGTACCACGCTTCGGGACATCCTTTCCTGCAGCGTATGAGGTAGACAACGTTGGCCGAGTCGCACGAGTATGTACCGCGTACCTGGTGGGTGGTGTTCTCACGTGTAATAGTGGTATCCATGTCGATGACCTGGCACGTCTTGCAGAGATTGCCATGACAGGGTTGTGTGGTGTCGTGGTCACTGTTCTGAAGACTGGGTAGTTTGCTGCAAACAATGGTTTGTTTGAGGTTGCGCGGTTGTTTGAAGGCAAGTAGTGGGGGTGTGGGGATGACCTTGGCAAGATGTTCATCGTCATCAATGACGTGTTGAAGGCTGTGAAGAAGATGTCGTAGTTTCTCCGCTCCGGGAAGTACTGGACGACGAAGGGTATTCTGTCGGTTGTGTACCATGTTTGTCTTCTGAGGAGGTCGGTCCGGTTTTTCGCTGTGGCGCGTTGGAACTGTCGATCGATCAGTCGAGTGCCATATCCCGTTCGTACGAGGGCATCTTTCAACGTCTGTAGATGTCTGTTACGCTCCTCCTCGTCTGAGCAGGTCCTGTGTATACGGAGCGCTTGTCCATAGGGGATGGCTTCTTTAATGTGTTTAGGGTGGAAGCTGGAGAAGTGGAGCATCATGTAAATTCTATGATTGAGCAGTAAATGGTTAACTATATACTGCACAGAGGTCACTGAAACAGCTTTTTAATTGGGGGCTCCCGAGGCCACACTGCCTGTCCCCTGCTCCCAGGGATTATTGTAAATTCTATGATTGAGCAGTAAATGGTGAACTATATACTGCACAGAGCTCACTGAAACAGCTTTTTAATTGGGGGCTCCCGAGGCCACACTGCCTGTCCCCTGCTCCCAGGGATTATTGAGAAGTAATTGTTAACTATATGCAGCACAGAGGTCTCTGAAACAGCTTTTTAATTGGGGGCTCCCGGACCACGCTGCCTGTCTCCTGCTCCCAGGGAATATTGCTGAGTAAATGATTAACTGTATACAGGCACAGAGTGTAGCACAATCAATCACTCACGAGACGAGATGAGAAGGAGTCAATCGATGTATTTATTACGCAGACTTGTTCCCCAGGAGCACAGTTACAGATTGCGGCTGCTGGGAGAACCCGGGCTCTTATACTCCGCCTTACTGGGTGGAGCCAGTAGGCGGCTGATCCAATCGGGACCCAGTGTCTATCCACCAATAGCCTCTCGGCATCACAGCGTACCTCACAACCCCACAAAACATACCGCCACATTCACCCCTTGTTGAAAAAGAACCCGGCGGGGTAGCGGGCCGTATGGTGGTAGGGGTTTACAGATTCGGTACCTAGGATGCCGTTAACACGGCGGCTATGCTCTGATATCAACTACCAGTACTATTTACAATGCCGCTTTTACTGGGCAACCAAAAAAAAATTATTTACAGAGACATTTCTTGCTTTACTATACTGATTCGATGAGTCGAATGGGTGCCCTGGTCATCCTCACCGATCGTCTCAGCCCCGGTGGTGATGCATGCGCTGGTTCTGGCCCCATCGTCTCTGGGAGCATCGCGATGCTTCTTCGCGCTCCAATATCCCTATGCGAGACCGGGGGAAGGACCGATCCACCTGGGAAGGGGGCGGCTGTGGGGTGCGCCGGTGGGAGGGAGGGGTGACTGGTGTTGGGGGGGGGGTGGAGCTCCGGAGGGGTCGGCTGTGGGGTGTGCTGGTGGGAGGGAGGGGGTGATTGGTGTTGTGGGGTGTGTGGAGCTCCGGAGGGGTCGGCTGTGGGGTGTGCTGGTGGGAGGGAGGGGTTGTCTGGAGCTCCGGCGTGTGCCAGGCCCCGCAGGGAGACCGTGTCCTGTCGGCCGTTGGGGTACGCCACGTAGGCGTATTGACGGTTCGCGTTGAGGAGATGAACCCTCTCGACCAACGGGTCCGATTTGTGCGACCGCACATGTTTTCGGAACAGGATAGGTCCCGGGGCTGCCAGCCAGGTCGGAAGTGACGTTCCGGAGGATGACTTCCTAGGGTAGACAAGGAGGCGTTGGTGAGGTGTTTGATTCGTTATTGTCCACAGCAGCGACCGGATGGAGTGGAGGGCGTCCGGGAGGACTTCCTGCCAACGGGAAACTGGGAGACCTCTGGAGCTTAGCGCCAGTAGGACGGTCTTCCAGACCGTTCCGTTCCCCCTCTCTACCTGACCGTTTACACGTGGGTTGTAACTGGTCGTCCTGCTCGAGGCAATGCCTTTGCTGAGCAGGAATGGGCGCAGTTCGTCGCTCATGAAGGAGGTCCCCCTATCGCTATGTATGTAGGCGGGGAAGCCGAACAGTGTAAAGATGGTGCCGAGGGCTCTAATGACGGTGACCGCGGACATGTTGGGGTCAAACGGGAGTACTCGTCAATCACATTCAGGAAGTACGTGTTGTGGTCGGTGGAGGGGAGGGGGCCTATGAAATCCAGACTGAGGCGCTCAAAGGGACGGGAAGCCTTTATCAGGTGTGCTTTCTCTGGTGGCTGTCCTGACCTCCTCGATGGAGTAGGGCAGGTTGCGGGTCTTTACGAAGTGATAGAACCGGGTGACCCCCGGGTGGCAGAGGTCCTCGTGGAGGGTTCGGAGACCGCCCACTTGTGCGTTGGCACATGTGCCGTGGGATAGGGCTTCAGGAGGCTCAATCAGCTTTCTGGGACGATACAAGATCTCATAGTTATTGGTGGAGAGTTTGATCCTCCACCGCAAGATCTTGTCGTTCTTGATCTTGCCCAGCTGTGCATTATCGAACATGAAGAGTTCGCAAAGAGTAGTGAGGCCGTGGAATGCCCTACCTGCTACAGTAGTGAACTCGCCAACATTGAGGGCATTTAAAAGTTTATTGGATAAACATATGGATGATAATGGCATAGTGTAGGTTAGATGGCTTTTGTTTCGGTGCAACATCGTGGGCCGAAGGGCCTGTACTGCGCTGTATTGTTCTATGTTCTATGTTCTAAGGCTACCGACCATTGGTCCGTGAGGAGAGTAAATCTTCTACCGGCCATGTAATGCCTCCAGTGTCGCACAACTTCCACTATTGCTTGTGCCTCCTTTTCCACTGAGGAGTGGTGGATTTCTGAAGCATGGAGGGTTCGGGAGAAGAAGGCCACGGGTCTGCCCGCTTGGTTGAGCGTGGCCGCCAGAGCTACATCCGATGCGTCGCTCTCGACCTGGAAGGGGAGGGACTCGTCGATCGCGTGCATCGTGGCCTTTGCGATATCCGCTTCGATGCGGCTGAAGGCCTGACGGGCCTCTGTCGACAGGGGAAAAACCGTGGATTAGCGGATGTACTTGTCCGCGTAGTTGGGGACCCACTGGGCGTAATAAGAGAAAAAGGCCAGGCAGCGTTTCAGGGCCTTGGAGCAGTGAGGGAGGGGGAACTCCATGAGGGGGTGCATGCGTTCGGGGTCTGGGCCTATCACTCCATTTCGCACTACGTAGCCGAGGATGGATAGACGGTCGGTGCTCAACACGCATTTCTCCCTGTTGTATGTGAGATTCAGGGCGTTTGCGGTCTGGAGGAATTTGCGGAGGTTGGCGTCGTGGTCCTGCTGGTCCTGGCCGCAGATAGGGACGTTGTCGAGGTACGGAAACGTGGCCCGCAAACCGCACCGGTCAACCATTCGGTCCATCTCCCGTTGGAAGACCGAGACCCCGTTAGTGACGCTGAATGGAACCCTTAAAAAGTGAGAGAGCCGCCCGTCTGCTTCAAAAGCAGTGTATTTTCGGTCGCTCGGGCGGATGGGAAGCTGGTGATTGGCGGACTTAAGGTCCACCGTGGAAAAGACCTTGTACTGTGCAATCCGATTGACCATGTCGGATATGCGGGGGAGAGGGTACGCATCCAGCTGTGTACCTATTGATGGTTTGACTATAGTCTACGACCATCCTCTGCTGCTCCCCGGTCTTTACAACTACCACCTGAGCTTTCCAGGGACTATTGCTGGCCTTGATGATGCCTTCCGTCAGCAGCCACTGGACTTCTGACCGGCGACTGGTTTGTAATCCGGGGTGAGGTTCGCGAACAAGGAAGAAGGATCGACCTTGAGGGTCGCGAGGCTGCAGATAGTGAGTGGGGGTATAGGGCCGCCGAATTTAAACGTTAAGCTCTGGAGATTGCACTGAAAATACAATCCCAGGAGTGTGGCAGCGCATAGGTGGGGAAGGACGTCAAGCCGGTAGTTCTTGAACTCCCACCCCTGCACCGTGAGGTTCGCGATACAGAACCCTTTTATCTCTGTAAAATGGAGCCCTGCCGCCAGAATTTTTTTTTGATTACTCGGGAGGATCGGAAGGGAACAGCGCCTTACCGTATCGGGATGTATAAAACTCTCCGTGCTCCCAGAGTCGATCAGGCAGGGCGTCTCGCACCCGTTTATAAATATCGTCGTTGTTGCTGTTTGGAGCGTTCGGGGCCGCGACTGGTCCAGGGTCACAGAAGCCAGTCGCTGTTGCTGCATCGGGGTGTTTTCCTCAGGTCCCGTGGGGCCGTCCATCCAGGGGTCCATAGCCGTCAGCCAAGATGGCGGCGTCCACAGGTCGCACACGGTCGGGGGTGGACAAGATGGCGCCGCCCATTGATCGCACGTGGCCGGAGGAGCACAAAATGGCGGCGCCCATCCCTCCCGTCTGGAGTCCGGGACCCAAGATGGCGGCGCCGGTTTGCTGCACATGGATTGCTGGAGGGGGGATGATTTTGGGGTTCTCCCCCGGAGATTGCGGCGACCCCCTGGGCCTGGCACACTGCTAAAAAGTGCCCCTTTTTGCCGCACCCTTTACAGAGGCCTGAGCGGGCCGGGCAGCGCGTTCGGGGGTATTTCCCCTGCCCACAAAAATAGCAGTGGGCCCCCCCCCCCCCGGGTGATGCAGCTCTGATAGCGCAGGCCTGCGGGGGAGCGGGGGGTCTCGGGGGTTCGGTCGCGGCGGGGGTCCACGGTGCCCAAGGGGCTGCCGTGCGGTCGGGGGCGTAGGCACGGGCGTTCTGCGATGCCACATCGAGCGAGGCAGCGAGGCCTAGTGTGTCTCTTTCCAGCAATCGCTGGCGAATTTGGGTTGAATGCATACCTGCCACGAACGCAACTCGGACCAGCAGCTCCGTGTGTTCGTTAGCCGAAACCGATGGGCAGTTGCAGTTTCTCCCCAGTATTAATAGCGCACTGTAGAATTTGTCCAGCGATTCCCTGGGGATATGCCGTCTCGGCGCGAGCTGGTGGCGTGCATAAATCTGGTTGACGGGCCGAACGTAGATTCCTCTCAGCATGGCGAGCGTCGCCTCGAAATCGTCCGCATCCTGGTATGAGAGGGTAGATTTCAGGGCTCACCCTGGCATGCAGGACCTGCATTTTCTGGTCTTCTGTAGGTATGCCGGGGGCCGTTCGGAAGTATCCATGAAAACACGCTACCCAATGTTTAAAAGAGGCCACTGAGTTTGCCGCGTGGGGGCTGATTCGCAGACACTCCGGAGTGATTCGGAGCTCCATGTCCTTTAAAGTGTGCGGAATAAGTTGAAGCACAATCAATCACTCACGAGGCGAGATGAGAAGGAGTCAATCGATGGATTTATTAGGCAGACTTATTCCCCAGCAGCACAGTTACAGAATGCGGCTGCTGGGAGAACCTGGGCTCTTATACTCTGCCTTACTGGGTGGAGCCAGTATGCGGCTGATCCAATCGGGACCCAGTGTCTATCCACCAATAGCCTCTCGGAATCACAGGGTACCTTAATACCCCTAATGCATACCACCACAAAGGGGTCACTGAAACAGCTTTTTAATTGGGGGCTCCCGAGGCCACACTGCCTGTCCCCTGCTCCCAGGGATTATTGAGCAGTAAATGGTTAACTATATACAGCACAGAGGTCACTGAAACAGATTTTTAATTGAGGGCTCTAAGCAACATAGCGTCAGATGATGTGGAGTCTGTGTGGGTAGAGTTGAGGAACCACAAAGGGAAAAAAAACCTTAATGGGAGTTGTGTGCAGGCCTCCTAACAGTGCTCAGGACCAGGGGCACAAAATGCACCACGAAATAGAAAGTGCATGTCAGAAAGGCAAGGTCACAGTGAACAGGGGGGCCTTCAATATGCAGGTGGACTGGGTAAATAATGCTGCCAGTGGACCCAAGGAAAGGGAATTCATTGAATGTTTACAGGAGGGCTTTTTGGAACAGCTTGTGATGGAGCCCACGCGGGAACAGGCCATTCTGGACCTAGTGTTATGTAATGAGCCAGACTTGTTTAAAGATCTTAAAGTAAGGGAACACTTAGGAGGCAGTGATCATAATATGGTAGAATTCAATCTCCAATTTGAAAGAAAGAAGGTAGAATCAGATGTAAAGGTGTTACAGTTAAATAAAGGTAACTACAGGGGCATGAGGGAGGAACTGACGAAAATCGACTCAGAGCAGAGCCGAGTGGGAAAGACAGTAGAACAGCAATGGCAGGAGTTTCTGGGAGTAATTGAAGACACAGTACAGAGATTCATCCCAAAGAAAAGAAAGGTTATCAGAGGGGGGATTAGGCAGCCATGGCTGACAAAGGAAGTCAGGGAATGCATCAAAGCAAAAGAGAAAGCCTATAATCTGGCAAAGAGTAGTGGGAAGTCAGAAGATTGGGAAGGCTACAAAAACAAACAGAGGATAACAAAGAGAGAAATAAGGAAAGAGAGGATCAAATATGAAGGTAGGCTAGCCAGTAACATTAGGAATGATAGTAAAAGTTTCTTTAAATACATTAAAAACAAACGGGAGGCAAAAGTAGACATTGGGCCGCTCCAAAATTACGCTGGTAATCTAGTGATGGGAGACAAGGAAATAGCTGAGGAACTAAATAAGTACTTTGCGTCAGTCTTCACAGTACAAGACATGCGTAATATCCCAATAATTCAGGAGAGTCAGGGGGCAGAGTTGAATATCACAAAGGAGAAAGTGCTAGAGAAACTAAGAGGTCTAAAAATTGATAAATCTCCGGGCCCAGATGGGCTACATCCTAGAGTTCTAAAGGAGATAGCTGAAGAAATAGTGGAGGCGTTAGTTATGATCTTTCAAAAGTCACTGGAGTCAGGGAAAGTCCCAGAGGATTGGAAACTCGCTGTTGTAACCCGCCTGTTCAAGAAGGGAACAAGAAAAAAGAAGGAAAATTATAGGCCAATTAGCCTAACCTCGGTCGTTGGCAAGATTCTAGAATCCATCATTAAGGATGAGATTTCTAAGTTCTTGGAATTGCAGGGTCGGATTAGGACAAGTCAGCATGGATTTAGTAAGGGGAGGTCGTGCCTGACAAACCTGTTAGAGTTCTTTGAAGAGATACCAAATAGGTTAGACCAAGGAGAATAATGGATGTTATATATCTTGACTTCCAAAAGGCCTTTGATAAGGTGCCCCACGGGAGACTGCTGAGTAAAATAAGGGCCCATGGTATTCGAGGCAAGGTACTAACATGGATTGACAATTGGCTGTCAGGCAGAAGGCAGAGAGTTGGGATAAAAGGTTCTTTTTCGGAATGGCAACCGGTGACGAGTGGTGTCCCGCAGGGTTCAGTGTTGGAGCCACAGCTGTCCTCTTTATATATTAACAATCTAGATGACGGGACTGGGGCATTCTGGCTAAGTTTGCCGATGATACAAAGATAGGAGGAGGGGCAGGTAGTATGGGGGAGGTGGGGAGGCTGCAGAAAGATTTGGACAGTTTAGGAGAGTGGTCCAAGAAATGGCTGATGAAATTCAACGTGGGCAAGTGCGAGGTCTTGCACTTTGGAAAAAAAGAATAGAGGCGTGGACTATTTTCTAAACGGTGACAAAATTCACAATGCTTTTTCATTGTGGGCTCCCAGACCACACTGCCTGTCCCCTGCTCCCAGGGATTATTGAGAGGAAGTAAATGGTTAACTATATACAACACAGAGGTCTTTGAAACAGCTTTTTAATTGGGGCTCCAAAGTCCACACTGCCTGTCCCCTGCTCCCACGGATTATTGAGCAGTAAATGGTTAACTATATACAGCACAGAGGACTCTTAAACAGCTTTTTAATTGGGGACTCCCGAGGCCACACTGCCTGTCCCCTGCTCGCAGGGATTATTGAGAAGTAAACGGTTAACTATATACAGCACAGAGGTCTCTGAAACAGATTTTTAATTGGGGGCTCCCAGACCACACTGCCTGTCCCCTGCTCCCAGGGATGATTGAGCAGTAAATGGTTAACTATATACAGCACAGAGGTCTCTGAAACAGCTTTTTAATTGGGGGCTCCCGAGGCCACACTGCCTGACCCCTGCTACCAGGGAATATTAAGAGGAAGTAAATGGTTAACTATATACAACATAGTGGTCTCTGAAACAGCTTTTTAATTGGGGGCTCCCGGACCACACTGCCTGTCCCCTGCTCCCAGGGATTATTGAGCAGTAAATGCTGAACTATATACAGCACAGAGCTCTCTGAAACAGCTTTTTAATTGGGGGCTCCCGAGGCCACACTGCCTGTCCCCTGCTCCCAGGGATTATTGAGCAGTAAATGGTTAACTATATACAGCACAGACCCCGGCACAAGAAGTTCAAGATAGGGAGATCTCGGGGGTATGGGTCGGGGAAGGCAAGTTGTTGGAAATACACCAAGAGATGAAAGAAGAGGGGGAAGCGCTGGTAGAAGAGTTGAAGGGTAAATGGGAGGAGGAGCTGGTGGAGGAGATCGAGGAAGGGCTGTGGGCGGATGCCCTGGGTAGGGTCAATTCCTCCTCCTCGTGTGCCAGGCTCAGCCTGATACAATTTAAGGTGGTTCACAGAGCGCACTTGACGGGGGCGAGGTTGAGTAGGTTCTTTGGGGTAGAGGACAGATGTAGAAGGTGCTCAGGGAGCCCGGCGAACCATGTCCATATATTTTGGTCATGCCCGGCACTGGAGGGGTTCTGGAGAGGGGTGGCGGGAGCAATATTTCAGGTGGTGAAAGTCCGGGTCAAGCATAGCTGGGGGCTAGCACTATTTGAAGTACTGGACGAGCCGGGAGTGCAGGAGGCGAAAGAGGACTGCATTCTGGCCTTTGCATCCCTAGTAGCCCGGCGAAGGATCTTGCTAATGTGGAAGGAGGCGAAGCCCCCCAGCCTGGAGGCCTGGATAAACGACATGGCTGGGTTCATAAAATTGGAGAGGATTAAGTTCGCCTTGAGAGGGTCTGTGCAGGGGTTCTACAGGTGGTGGCAACCGTTCCTAGACTATCTCGCGGAGCGTTAGGGGAAGGTCGGTCAGCAGCAGCAGCAACCTTGGGGGGGTGGAGGGGACACCCTGGGAGGGGAGGGAGTGTGGGAGGGATGGAGGGGGACTTCCTGGGAGGGGGGGAGCGAGGGGGGGAAAGTGGGGACTGCCTGGGAGGGTGGATGAGCAAGAGATAACATGAAGGGTTGGGGAAACTGGCACGTACGGGTGAGGCCAAGTTTACAAAGCTGTGTAAGTATATAATTTTGCCATGTGTATATCATGCTCTGCGCGATTTCTCGTTTTTTTTGTTACGGGGGGGGGGGGGTTATTGTTTGTAAGGGAGAAAAATTGTGTTAAAAAACTTTAATAAATATATATATTTATTAAAAAACTATATACAGCACAGAGGTCACTAAAACAGCTTTTTAACTGGGGGCTCCCGAGGCCACACTGCCTGTCCCCTGCTCCCAGGGATTATTGAGCAGTAAATGCTTAACTATATACAGCACAGAGGTCTCTGAAACAGCTTTTTAATTGGGGGCTCCCGAGGCCACACTGCCTGTCCCCTGCTCACAGGGATTATTGAACGGTAAATGGTTAACTATATACAGCACAGAGGTCACTGGACCACGTTTTTATAGGGGGATCGCGGACCACAAGGCCTGTCCCCAGCTCCCAGATATTACTGAGCAGTAAATGGTTCACTATATTCAGGCACAGAGGTCTCTGAAACAGCTTTTTAACTGGGGGCTCCCGGACCACACTATCTGACCCCTGCTCCCAGGGATTATTGAGAAGTAAATCGTTAACTATATACAGGCACAGAGGTCTCACAAACTGCTTTTTAATTGGGGGCTCCAGAGGCCACACTGCCTGTCCCCTGCTCCCAGGGACTATTGAGCAATAAATGGTGAACTATATACAGCACAGAGATCTCTGAAAGAGCTTTTTAATTGGGGCTCCCGGAACACACTGCCTGTCCCATGCTCCCAGGGATTATTCACCAGTAAATGGTTAACTATGTACAGCAGAGAGGTCTCTGAAAACGTTTTTTAATTGGGGCTCCAGGAGAACACTGCCTGTCCACTGCTACCAAGGATTATTGAGAAGTAAATGGTTAAGTGTATACAGCACAGAGGTCGCTGAAACAGCTTATTAATTGGGGGGTCCCGGACCACAATGCTGGCCCCCTGCTCCCAGGGATGATTGAGCAGTAAATGGTTAACTGTATACAGGCACAGAGGTCTCTGAAACATCTTTCTAACAGGGGGTTCCTGGACCACATTGCCTGTCCTCTTCTCCCATGGATTATTGAGCAGTAAATGGTTAACTATATACAGCACAGAAGTCTCTGAAACAGCTTTTTAATTTGGTGCTCCCGGACCACACTGCCTGTCGCTTGCTCCCAGGGATTATTGATCAGTAAATAGATAACTATATACAGGCGCCGAGGTCTCTGAAACAGCTTTATAATTGGGGGCTCCCGAGGCCACACTGCCTGTCCCCTGCTCCCAGGGATTATTGATCAGTAAATAGATAACTATATACAGGCGCAGAGGTCTCTGAAACAGCTTTATAATTGGGGGCTCCCGAGGCCACAGTGCCTGTTCCCTGCTCCGAGGTATTATTGAGCAGTGAATTGTTAACTATATAATGCACAGAGGTAACTGAAACAGCTTTTTAATTGGGGGCTCCCAAGCCACACTGCCTGTCCCCTGCTCCCAGGGATTATTGAGAAGGAAATGGTGAACGATATACAGCACAGAGGTCACTGAAACAGCTTTTTGATTGGGGTCTCACGGACAAAACTGCCTGTCCCCTGCTCCCAGGGATTATTGATCAGTAAATAGATAACTATATACAGGCGCCGAGGTCTCTGAAACAGCTTTATAATTGGGGGCTCCCGAGGCCACAGTGCCTGTTCCCTGCTCCCAGGGATTATTGAGCAGTAAATGGTTAACTATATACAGGTCAGAGGTCTCTGAAGCTGCTTTTTAATTGCGGGCTCTCGGACCACACTGCCTGTCCCCTGCTTCCAGGGTTATAGAGAAGTAAATGGTTAACTATATACAGGCACCGAGATCTCTGAAGCAGTTTTTTAATTGGAGGCTCCTGAGGCCACACTGCCTGTCCCCTGCTCCCAGGGATTATTGAGAGGAAGTAAATGGTTAACTATGTACTGCACAGAAGTCTGTGAAACAGCTTTTAATTGGGGGATCCCGAACCCACACTGTCTTTCCCCTGCTCCAGTGAATATTGAGCAGTAAATGGCTAACTATATACAGGTCAGAGGTCTCTGAAGCAGCTTTTTAATTGGATGCTCCCGGACCACACCGTCTGTCCCCTGCTCCCAGGGATTATTGAGAAGTAAATGGTTAACTATATACAGCACAGAAGTCTCTGAATCAGCTTTTTAATTGGGGGCTCCCGAGGCCGCACTGCCTGTCCCCTGCTCACAGGGATTATTGAGCAGTAAATGGTTAACTATATACAGGCACAGAGGTCTCGGACACAGCTTTTTATTTGGGGGCTCCCGGAGCCACACTGCCTGTTCACTGCTCCAAAGGACTATTGAGCAGTAAATGTTTAACTCCATACAGCACAGAGGTCTTTGAAACAGCTTTTTAATTGGGGGCTCCCGGACCACACCGTCTGTCCCCTGCTCCCAGGGATTATTGAGAAGTAAATCGTTAACTATATACAGCACAGAGGACACTGAAACAGCTTTTTAATTGGGGGCCCCCGAGGCAATACTGTATGACCCCTGCTCCCAGGGATTATAGAGCAGTAAATAGTTAACTATATACAGGCACAGAGGTCTCTGAAACAGCTTTTTAATTGGGGGTTCCCGAGGCCACACTGCCTGTCCCCTGCGCCCATGATTATTGAGCAGTAAATGGTTAACTATATACAGCTCAGAGGTCACTGAAACATCTTTTTAATTGGGGGTTCCCGAGGCCACACTGCCTGTCCCCTGCTCCCAGGTATTATTGAGAGGAAGTAAATGGTTAACTATGTACTGCACAGAAGTCTCTGAAACAGCTTTTAATTGGGGGATCCCGAAACCACACTGTCTTTCCCCTGCTCCAGTGATTATTGAGCAGTAAATGGCTAACCAAATACAGGCACAGAGGTCTCCGAAAAGGCTTTTTACTTACGGGATCCCGGAACACACTGCCTCTCCCCTGCTCCCAGGGGTTATTGAGCAGTAAATGGTTAACTCCTTACAGCACAGAGGTCTTTGAAACAGCTTTTTAATTGGGGGCTCCCGGACCACACCGTCTGTTCCCTGCACCCAGTGATTATTGAGAAGTAAATGGTTAACTATATACAGCACAGAGGACACTGAAACAGCTTTTTAATTGGGGGCTCCCGAGGCCACACAGTATGACCCCTGCTCCCAGAGATTATTGTGAAGTAAATGGTTAACTATATACAGCTCAGAGATCTCTGAAACAGCTTTTTAATTGGGGGTTCCCGAGGCCACACTGCCTGTCCCCTGCTCCCAGGGATTATTGAGCAGTAAATGGTTAACTATATACAGCTCAGAGGTCTCGGAAACAGCTTTTTAATTGGGGGTTCCCGAGGCCACACTGCCTGTCCCCTGCTCCAAGGGTTTATTGAGAAGTAAATTGTGATCTATATATAGCACAGAGTTCTCTGAAACAGCTTTTTAATTGTGTGCTCCTGAGGCCACACTGCCCGTCCCCATCTCCCAGGGATTATTCAGAAGTAAATGGTTAACTCTCTACAGCACAGAGGTCTCTGAACCAGCTTTTGATTTGGGGGCTCCCGAGGCCACACTGCCTGTCCCCTGCACCCAGGGATTATTGAGCAGTAAATGGTTAACTATATACAGCACAGAGGTCTCTGGAACAGCTGTTTAATTGGGGGCTCACGGACCACACTGCCTGTCCCCTGCTTCCAGGGATTATTGAGAGGAAGTAAATGGTTAACTATATACAGCACAGAAGTCTCTGAAACAGCTTTTTAAATGGGGGCTCCCGAGGCCACACTGCCTCTCCCCTGCTCCCAGGGATTATTGAGAAGTAAATGGTTAACTATATACAGCTCAGAGGTCTCGGAAACAGCTTTTGAATTAGGTGTTCCCGAGGCCACACTGCCTGTCCCCTGCGCCCAGGGATTATTGAGCAGTAAATGGTTAACTACATACAGCTCAGAGGTCTCTGACACAGCTTTTTAATTGGGCGCCACCGAGGCACCACTGCCCGTCCCCTGCTCCCAGGGATTATTGAGCAGTAAATGGATAACTATATGCAGCACAGAAGTCTCTGAAACGGCTTTTTAATTGGTGGCTCCCGAGCCCACACTGCCTTTCCCCTGCTCCCAGGGATTATTGAGCAGTAAATGGTTAACTATATACTGCACAGAGGTCTCTGAAACAGCTTTTTAATTGGGGGCTCCCGAGGCCACACTGCCTGTCCCCTGCTCCCAGGGATTATTCTGAAGTAAATGGTTAACTATATACAGCACAGAGGTCTCTGAAACAGCTTCTAAATTGGGGGCTCCCGAGGCCACATTGCCTGTTCCCTGTTCCCAGGGATTATTGAGAAGTAAATGGTTAACTGTGTAAAGGGACAGAGGTCGATGAAACAGCTTTTTAATTGGGGGCTCCCGGA
Source organism: Scyliorhinus torazame (assembly GCF_047496885.1). Lineage (NCBI taxonomy): Eukaryota > Metazoa > Chordata > Chondrichthyes > Carcharhiniformes > Scyliorhinidae > Scyliorhinus > Scyliorhinus torazame. The sequence continues at coordinate 635,509 of NW_027307781.1, forward strand.
CAACACTGCCTGTCCCCTGCTCCCAGGGATTATTGAGCAGTAAATGGTTAACTAGGTACAGGCACAGTGGTCTCTGAAACAACTTTTTAATGACGGGCTCCCGGACCACACTGTCTCTCCCCTACTCCCAGGGATTATTGAGAAGTAAATGGTTAACCCTATACAGCTCAGAGGTCTCTGAAACAGCTTCTAAATTGGGTGCTCCCGGACCACACTTCCTGTCCCCTGCTCCCAGGAATTATTCTGAAGTAAATGGTTAACTCTCTGCAGCACAGAGGGCTCTGAAACAGCTTTTTTACTGGGTGCTCCCGGACCACACTGCCTGTCCCCTGCTCCCAGGGATTATTGAGAAGTAAATGATTAACTCTATACAGCTCAGAGGTCTGTGAAACAGCTTTTTAATTGGGGGCTCCCGAAGCCACACTGCCTGTTCCCTGCTCCCAGGGATTATTGAGCAGTAAATGGTTAACTATATAGAGCACAGAGGTCTCTGAAACATCTTTTTGCTTTGGGGCCCCCGAGCCCACACTGTCTGTCCCCTGCTCCCAGGGATTATTGAGAAGTAAATGGTTAACTATATACAGCACAGAGGGCTCTGACACAGCTTTTTAATTGGGGGCCACCGAGGCCACACTGCCCGTCCCCTGCTCCCAGGGATTATTGAGAAGTAAATGGATAACCCTATACAGCTCAGAGGTCTGTGAAACAGCTTCTAAATTGGGTGCTTAATGACCACACTGCCTGTCCCCTGCTCCCAGGGATTATTCTGAAGTAAATGATTAACTCTCTACAGCACAGAGAAGTCTGAATCAGCTTTTATACTGGGGGCTCCCGGACCACACTGCCTGTCCCCTGCTCCCAGGGATTATTGAGAAGTAAATGGTTAACTATATACAGCACAGAGGTCTCTGAAACAGGGTTTTAATTGTGGGCTCCCGGACCACACTGCCTGTCGCCTGTTTCCAGGGATTATTGATCAGTAAATAGTTAACTATATACAGGCGCCGAGGTCTCTGAAACAGCTTTTTAATTGGGGGCTCCCGAGGCCACACTGCCTGTTCCCTGCTCCCAGGGATTATTGAGCAGTAAATGGTTAACTATATACAGCACAGAGGTCTCTGAAATAGCTTTTTAATTTGGTGCTCCCGGACCACACTGCCTACCACCTGCTCCGAGGTATTATTGAGCAGTAAATGGTTAACTATATACTGCACAGACGTCACTGAAACAGCATTTTAATTGGGGGCTCCCAAGCCACACTGCCTGTCCCCTGCTCCCAGGGATTATTGAGAAGGAAATGGTTAACGATATACAGCACAGAGGTCTCTGAAACAGCTTTTTAATTGGGGGCTCACGGACAACACTGCCTGTCCCATGCTCCCAGGGATTATTGAGCAGTAAATGGTTAACTATATACAGGTCAGAGGTCACAGATACAGCTTTTAATTGGGTGCTCCCAAGGCCACACTGCCTGTCCCCTGCTTCCAGGGTTATTGAGAAGTAAATGGTTAACTATATACAGGCACCGAGGTCTCTGAAGCAGTTTTTTAATTGGACGCTCCCGAGGCCACACTGCCTGTCCCCTGCTCCCAGGTATTATTGAGAGGAAGTAAATGGTTAACTATGTACTGCACAGAAGTCTCTGAAACAGCTTTTAATTGGGGGATCCCGAACCCACACTGTCTTTCCCCTGCTCCAGTGATTATTGAGCAGTAAATGGCTAACCAAATACAGGCACAGAGGTCTCCGAAAAGGCTTTTTACTTACGGGATCCCGGACCACACTGCCTCTCCCCTGCTCCCAGGGGTTATTGAGCAGTAAATGGTTAACACCTTACAGCACAGAGGTCTTTGAAACAGCTTTTTAATTGGGGGCTCCCGGACCACACCGTCTGTTCCCTGCTCCCAGGGATTATTGAGAAGTAAATGGTTAACTATATACAGCACAGAGGACACTGAAACAGCTTTTTAATTGGGGGCTCCCGAGGCCACACTGTATGACCCCTGCTCCCAGAGATTATTGTGAAGTAAATGGTTAACTATATACAGCTCAGAGATCTCTGAAACAGCTTTTTAATTGAGGGTTCCCGAGGCCACACTGCCTGTCCCCTGCTCCCAGGGATTATTGAGCAGTAAATGGTTAACTGTATACAGCTCAGAGGTCTCGGAAACAGCTTTTTAATTGGGGGTTCCCGAGGCCACACTGCCTGTCCCCTGCTCCAAGGGTTTATTGAGAAGTAAATTGTGATCTATATATAGCACAGAGTTCTCTGAAACAGCTTTTTAATTGTGTGCTCCTGAGGCCACACTGCCCGTCCCCAGCTCCCAGGGATTATTGAGAAGTAAATGGTTAACTCTCTACAGCACAGAGGTCTCTGAACCAGCTTTTGATTTCAGGGCTCCCGAGGCCACACTGCCTGTCCCCTGCACCCAGGGATTATTGAGCAGTAAATGGTTAACTATATACAGCACAGAGGTCTCTGGAACAGCTGTTTAATTGGGGGCTCACGGACCACACTGCCTGTCCCCTGCTTCCAGGGATTATTGAGAAGTAAATGATTAACTCTATACAGCTCAGAGGTCTCTGAAACAGCTTTTTAATTGGGGGCTCCCGAAGCCACACTGCCTGTCCCCTGCTCCCAGGGATTATTGAGCAGTAAATGGTTAACTATATAGAGCACAGAGGTCTCTGAAACATCTTTTTGCTTTGGGGCCCCCGAGCCCACACTGTCTGTCCCCTGCTCCCAGGGATTATTGAGAAGTAAATGGTTAACTATATACAGCACAGAGGGCTCTGACACAGCTTTTTAATTGGGGGCCACCGAGGCCACACTGCCCGTCCCCTGCTCCCAGGGATTATTGAGAAGTAAATGGATAACTCTATACAGCTCAGAGGTCTGTGAAACAGCTTCTAAATTGGGTGCTTAATGACCACACTGCCTGTCCCCTGCTCCCAGGGATTATTCTGAAGTAAATGATTAACTCTCTACAGCACAGAGAACTCTGAATCATCTTTTATACTGGGGGCTCCCGGACCACACTGCCTGTCCCCTGCTCCCAGGGATTATTGAGAAGTAAATGGTTAACTATATACAGCACAGAGGTCTCTGAAACAGGGTTTTAATTGTGGGCTCCCGGACCACACTGCCTGTCGCCTGTTTCCAGGGATTATTGATCAGTAAATAGTTAACTATATACAGGCGCCGAGGTCTCTGAAACAGCTTTTTAATTGGGGGCTCCCGAGGCCACACTGCCTGTTCCCTGCTCCCAGGGATTATTGAGCAGTAAATGGTTAACTATATACAGCACAGAGGTCTCTGAAACAGCTTTTTAATTTGGTGCTCCCGGACCACACTGCCTACCACCTGCTCCGAGGTATTATTGAGCAGTAAATGGTTAACTATATACTGCACAGACGTCACTGAAACAGCATTTTAATTGGGGGCTCCCAAGCCACACTGCCTGTCCCCTGCTCCCAGGGATTATTGAGAAGGAAATGGTTAACGATATACAGCACAGAGGTCTCTGAAACAGCTTTTTAATTGGGGGCTCACGGACAACACTGCCTGTCCCATGCTCCCAGGGATTATTGAGCAGTAAATGGTTAACTATATACAGGTCAGAGGTCACAGATACAGCTTTTAATTGGGTGCTCCCAAGGCCACACTGCCTGTCCCCTGCTTCCAGGGTTATTGAGAAGTAAATGGTTAACTATATACAGGCACCGAGGTCTCTGAAGCAGTTTTTTAATTGGAGGCTCCCGAGGCCACACTGCCTGTCCCCTGCTCCCAGGTATTATTGAGAGGAAGTAAATGGTTAACTATGTACTGCACAGAAGTCTCTGAAACAGCTTTTAATTGGGGGATCCCGAACCCACACTGTCTTTCCCCTGCTCCAGTGATTATTGAGCAGTAAATGGCTAACCAAATACAGGCACAGAGGTCTCCGAAAAGGCTTTTTACTTACGGGATCCCGGACCACACTGCCTCTCCCCTGCTCCCAGGGGTTATTGAGCAGTAAATGGTTAACACCTTACAGCACAGAGGTCTTTGAAACAGCTTTTTAATTGGGGGCTCCCGGACCACACCGTCTGTTCCCTGCTCCCAGGGATTATTGAGAAGTAAATGGTTAACTATATACAGCACAGAGGACACTGAAACAGCTTTTTAATTGGGGGCTCCCGAGGCCACACTGTATGACCCCTGCTCCCAGAGATTATTGTGAAGTAAATGGTTAACTATATACAGCTCAGAGATCTCTGAAACAGCTTTTTAATTGAGGGTTCCCGAGGCCACACTGCCTGTCCCCTGCTCCCAGGGATTATTGAGCAGTAAATGGTTAACTGTATACAGCTCAGAGGTCTCGGAAACAGCTTTTTAATTGGGGGTTCCCGAGGCCACACTGCCTGTCCCCTGCTCCAAGGGTTTATTGAGAAGTAAATTGTGATCTATATATAGCACAGAGTTCTCTGAAACAGCTTTTTAATTGTGTGCTCCTGAGGCCACACTGCCCGTCCCCAGCTCCCAGGGATTATTGAGAAGTAAATGGTTAACTCTCTACAGCACAGAGGTCTCTGAACCAGCTTTTGATTTCAGGGCTCCCGAGGCCACACTGCCTGTCCCCTGCACCCAGGGATTATTGAGCAGTAAATGGTTAACTATATACAGCACAGAGGTCTCTGGAACAGCTGTTTAATTGGGGGCTCACGGACCACACTGCCTGTCCCCTGCTTCCAGGGATTATTGAGAAGTAAATGATTAACTCTATACAGCTCAGAGGTCTGTGAAACAGCTTTTTAATTGGGGGCTCCCGAAGCCACACTGCCTGTCCCCTGCTCCCAGGGATTATTGAGCAGTAAATGGTTAACTATATAGAGCACAGAGGTCTCTGAAACATCTTTTTGCTTTGGGGCCCCCGAGCCCACACTGTCTGTCCCCTGCTCCCAGGGATTATTGAGAAGTAAATGGTTAACTATATACAGCACAGAGGGCTCTGACACAGCTTTTTAATTGGGGGCCACCGAGGCCACACTGCCCGTCCCCTGCTCCCAGGGATTATTGAGAAGTAAATGGATAACTCTATACAGCTCAGAGGTCTGTGAAACAGCTTCTAAATTGGGTGCTTAATGACCACACTGCCTGTCCCCTGCTCCCAGGGATTATTCTGAAGTAAATGATTAACTCTCTACAGCACAGAGAACTCTGAATCAGCTTTTATACTGGGGGCTCCCGGACCACACTGCCTGTCCCCTGCTCCCAGGGATTATTGAGCAGTAAATGGTTAACTATATAGAGCACAGAGGTCTCTGAAACATCTTTTTGCTTTGGGGCCCCCGAGCCCACACTGTCTGTCCCCTGCTCCCAGGGATTATTGAGAAGTAAATGGTTAACTATATACAGCACAGAGGGCTCTGACACAGCTTTTTAATTGGGGGCCACCGAGGCCACACTGCCCGTCCCCTGCTCCCAGGGATTATTGAGAAGTAAATGGATAACTCTATACAGCTCAGAGGTCTGTGAAACAGCTTCTAAATTGGGTGCTTAATGACCACACTGCCTGTCCCCTGCTCCCAGGGATTATTCTGAAGTAAATGATTAACTCTCTACAGCACAGAGAACTCTGAATCATCTTTTATACTGGGGGCTCCCGGACCACACTGCCTGTCCCCTGCTCCCAGGGATTATTGAGAAGTAAATGGTTAACTATATACAGCACAGAGGTCTCTGAAACAGGGTTTTAATTGTGGGCTCCCGGACCACACTGCCTGTCGCCTGTTTCCAGGGATTATTGATCAGTAAATAGTTAACTATATACAGGCGCCGAGGTCTCTGAAACAGCTTTTTAATTGGGGGCTCCCGAGGCCACACTGCCTGTTCCCTGCTCCCAGGGATTATTGAGCAGTAAATGGTTAACTATATACAGCACAGAGGTCTCTGAAACAGCTTTTTAATTTGGTGCTCCCGGACCACACTGCCTACCACCTGCTCCGAGGTATTATTGAGCAGTAAATGGTTAACTATATACTGCACAGACGTCACTGAAACAGCATTTTAATTGGGGGCTCCCAAGCCACACTGCCTGTCCCCTGCTCCCAGGGATTATTGAGAAGGAAATGGTTAACGATATACAGCACAGAGGTCTCTGAAACAGCTTTTTAATTGGGGGCTCACGGACAACACTGCCTGTCCCATGCTCCCAGGGATTATTGAGCAGTAAATGGTTAACTATATACAGGTCAGAGGTCACAGATACAGCTTTTAATTGGGTGCTCCCAAGGCCACACTGCCTGTCCCCTGCTTCCAGGGTTATTGAGAAGTAAATGGTTAACTATATACAGGCACCGAGGTCTCTGAAGCAGTTTTTTAATTGGACGCTCCCGAGGCCACACTGCCTGTCCCCTGCTCCCAGGTATTATTGAGAGGAAGTAAATGGTTAACTATGTACTGCACAGAAGTCTCTGAAACAGCTTTTAATTGGGGGATCCCGAACCCACACTGTCTTTCCCCTGCTCCAGTGATTATTGAGCAGTAAATGGCTAACCAAATACAGGCACAGAGGTCTCCGAAAAGGCTTTTTACTTACGGGATCCCGGACCACACTGCCTCTCCCCTGCTCCCAGGGGTTATTGAGCAGTAAATGGTTAACACCTTACAGCACAGAGGTCTTTGAAACAGCTTTTTAATTGGGGGCTCCCGGACCACACCGTCTGTTCCCTGCTCCCAGGGATTATTGAGAAGTAAATGGTTAACTATATACAGCACAGAGGACACTGAAACAGCTTTTTAATTGGGGGCTCCCGAGGCCACACTGTATGACCCCTGCTCCCAGAGATTATTGTGAAGTAAATGGTTAACTATATACAGCTCAGAGATCTCTGAAACAGCTTTTTAATTGAGGGTTCCCGAGGCCACACTGCCTGTCCCCTGCTCCCAGGGATTATTGAGCAGTAAATGGTTAACTGTATACAGCTCAGAGGTCTCGGAAACAGCTTTTTAATTGGGGGTTCCCGAGGCCACACTGCCTGTCCCCTGCTCCAAGGGTTTATTGAGAAGTAAATTGTGATCTATATATAGCACAGAGTTCTCTGAAACAGCTTTTTAATTGTGTGCTCCTGAGGCCACACTGCCCGTCCCCAGCTCCCAGGGATTATTGAGAAGTAAATGGTTAACTCTCTACAGCACAGAGGTCTCTGAACCAGCTTTTGATTTCAGGGCTCCCGAGGCCACACTGCCTGTCCCCTGCACCCAGGGATTATTGAGCAGTAAATGGTTAACTATATACAGCACAGAGGTCTCTGGAACAGCTGTTTAATTGGGGGCTCACGGACCACACTGCCTGTCCCCTGCTTCCAGGGATTATTGAGAAGTAAATGATTAACTCTATACAGCTCAGAGGTCTGTGAAACAGCTTTTTAATTGGGGGCTCCCGAAGCCACACTGCCTGTCCCCTGCTCCCAGGGATTATTGAGCAGTAAATGGTTAACTATATAGAGCACAGAGGTCTCTGAAACATCTTTTTGCTTTGGGGCCCCCGAGCCCACACTGTCTGTCCCCTGCTCCCAGGGATTATTGAGAAGTAAATGGTTAACTATATACAGCACAGAGGGCTCTGACACAGCTTTTTAATTGGGGGCCACCGAGGCCACACTGCCCGTCCCCTGCTCCCAGGGATTATTGAGAAGTAAATGGATAACTCTATACAGCTCAGAGGTCTGTGAAACAGCTTCTAAATTGGGTGCTTAATGACCACACTGCCTGTCCCCTGCTCCCAGGGATTATTCTGAAGTAAATGATTAACTCTCTACAGCACAGAGAACTCTGAATCAGCTTTTATACTGGGGGCTCCCGGACCACACTGCCTGTCCCCTGCTCCCAGGGATTATTGAGAAGTAAATGGTTAACTATATACAGCACAGAGGTCTCTGAAACAGGGTTTTAATTGTGGGCTCCCGGACCACACTCCCTGTCGCCTGTTTCCAGGGATTATTGATCAGTAAATAGTTAACTATATACAGGCGCCGAGGTCTCTGAAACAGCTTTTTAATTGGGGGCTCCCGAGGCCACACTGCCTGTTCCCTGCTCCCAGGGATTATTGAGCAGTAAATGGTTAACTATATACAGCACAGAGGTCTCTGAAACAGCTTTTTAATTTGGTGCTCCCGGACCACACTGCCTACCACCTGCTCCGAGGTATTATTGAACAGTAAATGGTTAACTATATACTGCACAGACGTCACTGAAACAGCATTTTAATTGGGGGCTCCCAAGCCACACTGCCTGTCCCCTGCTCCCAGGGATTATTGAGAAGGAAATGGTTAACGATATACAGCACAGAGGTCTCTGAAACAGCTTTTTAATTGGGGGCTCACGGACAACACTGCCTGTCCCATGCTCCCAGGGATTATTGAGCAGTAAATGGTTAACTATATACAGGTCAGAGGTCACAGATACAGCTTTTAATTGGGTGCTCCCAAGGCCACAATGCCTGTCCCCTGCTTCCAGGGTTATTGAGAAGTAAATGGTTAACTATATACAGGCACCGAGGTCTCTGAAGCAGTTTTTTAATTGGAGGCTCCCGAGGCCACACTGCCTGTCCCCTGCTCCCAGGTATTATTGAGAGGAAGTAAATGGTTAACTATGTACTGCACAGAAGTCTCTGAAACAGCTTTTAATTGGGGGATCCCGAACCCACACTGTCTTTCCCCTGCTCCAGTGATTATTGAGCAGTAAATGGCTAACCAAATACAGGCACAGAGGTCTCCGAAAAGGCTTTTTACTTACGGGATCCCGGACCACACTGCCTCTCCCCTGCTCCCAGGGGTTATTGAGCAGTAAATGGTTAACACCTTACAGCACAGAGGTCTTTGAAACAGCTTTTTAATTGGGGGCTCCCGGACCACACCGTCTGTTCCCTGCTCCCAGGGATTATTGAGAAGTAAATGGTTAACTATATACAGCACAGAGGACACTGAAACAGCTTTTTAATTGGGGGCTCCCGAGGCCACACTGTATGACCCCTGCTCCCAGAGATTATTGTGAAGTAAATGGTTAACTATATACAGCTCAGAGATCTCTGAAACAGCTTTTTAATTGAGGGTTCCCGAGGCCACACTGCCTGTCCCCTGCTCCCAGGGATTATTGAGCAGTAAATGGTTAACTGTATACAGCTCAGAGGTCTCGGAAACAGCTTTTTAATTGGGGGTTCCCGAGGCCACACTGCCTGTCCCCTGCTCCAAGGGTTTATTGAGAAGTAAATTGTGATCTATATATAGCACAGAGTTCTCTGAAACAGCTTTTTAATTGTGTGCTCCTGAGGCCACACTGCCCGTCCCCAGCTCCCAGGGATTATTGAGAAGTAAATGGTTAACTCTCTACAGCACAGAGGTCTCTGAACCAGCTTTTGATTTCAGGGCTCCCGAGGCCACACTGCCTGTCCCCTGCACCCAGGGATTATTGAGCAGTAAATGGTTAACTATATACAGCACAGAGGTCTCTGGAACAGCTGTTTAATTGGGGGCTCACGGACCACACTGCCTGTCCCCTGCTTCCAGGGATTATTGAGAGGAAGTAAATGGTTAACTATATACAGCACAGAAGTCTCTGAAACAGCTTTTTAATTGGGGGCCCCCGAGGCCACACTGCCTCTCCCCTGCTCCCAGGGATTATTGAGAAGTAAATGGTTAACTATATACAGCTCAGAGGTCTCGGAAACAGCTTTTTAATTAGGTGTTCCCGAGGCCACACTGCCTGTCCCCTGCGCCCAGGGATTATTGAGCAGTAAATGGTTAACTACATACAGCTCAGAGGTCTCTGACACAGCTTTTTAATTGGGGGCCACCGAGGCACAACTGCCCGTCCCCTGCTCCCAGGGATTATTGAGCAGTAAATGGTTAACTATATGCAGCACAGAAGTCTCTGAAACGGCTTTTTAATTGGGGGCTCCCGAGCCCACACTGCCTTTCCTCTGCTCCCAGGTATTATTGAGCAGTAAATGGTTAACTATATACAGCACAGAGGACACTGAAACAGCTTTTTAATTGGGGGCTCCCGAGGCCACACTGCCTGTCCCCTGCTCCCAGGGATTATTGAGCAGTAAATGGTTAACTGTATACAGCTCAGAGGTCTCGGAAACAGCTTTTTAATTGGGGGTTCCCGAGGCCACACTGCCTGTCCCCTGCTCCAAGGGTTTATTGAGAAGTAAATTGTGATCTATATATAGCACAGAGTTCTCTGAAACAGCTTTTTAATTGTGTGCTCCTGAGGCCACACTGCCCGTCCCCAGCTCCCAGGGATTATTGAGCAGTAAATGGTTAACTATATACTGCACAGAGGTCTCTGAAACAGCTTTTTAATTGGGGGCTCCCGAGGCCACACTGCCTGTCCCCTGCTCCCAGGGATTATTCTGAAGTAAATGGTTAACTATATACAGCACAGAGGTCTCTGAAACAGCTTTTTAATTGGGGGCTCCCGAGGCCGCATTGCCTGTTCCCTGTTCCCAGGGATTATTGAGCAGTAAATGGTTAACTATATACAGCAAAGAGGTCTCTGGAACAGCTTTTTAATTTGGGGGCTCCCTTATCACATTGCCTGTCCGCTGCTCCCAGTGATTATTGAGCAGTAAATGGTTAACTATATACAGGCACAGTGGTCTCTGAAACAGCTTTTAAATTGGTGGATTCCGAGGCCACACTGCCTGACCCCTGCTCCCAGGGAATATTCTGAATTAAATAGTTAACTCTCTAAAGCACAGAGGTCTCTGAAACAGCTTTTTAATTGGGGGCTCCCGGACCACACTGTCTGTCCCCTGCTCCCAGAGATTATTCTGAAGTAAATGGTTAACTATATAAAGCACAGATGTCTCTGAAGCAGCTTTTTAATAGGGGGCTCCCGGACCACACTGCCTGTCCCCTGCTCCCAGGTATTTTTGAGCAGTAAATGGTTAACTATATACAGCACAGAAGTCTCTGAAACAGCTTTTTAATTGGGGGCTCCCGGACCACACTGCCTGTACCCTGCTCCCAGGGATTATTGAGCAGTAAATGGTTAACTATATACAGCAGAGAGGTCTCTGACAGCTTTTAAATTGGAGTGCCCGGTCCACACTGCCTGTCCCCTGCTCCCAGGGTTTATTGAGAAGTAAATTGTGATCTATATATAGCACAAAGTTCTCTGAAACATCTTTTTAATTGTGTGCTCCTGAGGCCACACTGCCCGTTCCCAGCTCCCAGGGATTATTGAGAAGTAAATGGTTAACTCTCTACAGCACAGAGGTCTCTGAAACAGCTTTTTATTTGCGGGCTCCCAAGGCCACACTGCCTGTCCCCTGCACCCAGGGATTATTGAGCAGTAAATGGTTAACTATATACAGCACAGAGGTCTCTGGAACAGCTGTTTAATTGGGGGCTCACGGACCACACCGCCTGTCCCCTGCTTCCAGGGATTATTGAGAGGAAGTAAATGGTTAACTATATACAGCACAGAAGTCTCTGAAACAGCTTTTTAATTGGGGGCTCCCGAGGCCACACTGCCTCTCCCCTGCTCCCAAGGATTATTGAGAAGTAAATGGTTAACTGTGTAAAGGGACAGAGGTCGATGAAACAGCTTTTTAATTGGGGGCTCCCCGACAACACTGCCTGTCCTCTGCTCCCAGGGATTATTGAGCAGTAAATGGTTAACTAGATACAGGCACAGTGGTCTCTGAAACAACTTTTTAATGACGGGCTCCCGGACCACACTGTCTCTCCCCTACTCCCAGGGATTATTGAGAAGTAAATGGTTAACTATATGCAGCACAGAGGTCTCTGAAACAGCTTCTAAATTGGGTGCTCCCGGACCACACTGCCTGTCCCCTGCTCCCAGGAATTATTCTGAAGTAAATGGTTAACTCTCTGCAGCACAGAGGGCTCTGAAACAGCTTTTTTACTGGGTGCTCCCGGACCACACTGCCTGTCCCCTGCTCCCAGGGATTATTGAGAAGTAAATGATTAACTCTGTACAGCTCAGAGGTCTGTGAAACAGCTTTTTAATGGGGGGCTCCCGAAGCCACACTGCCTGTCCCCTGCTCCCAGGGATTATTGAGCAGTAAATGGTTAACTATATAGAGCACAGAGGTCTCTGAAACATCTTTTTGCTTTGGGGCCCCCGAGCCCACACTGTCTGTCCCCTGCTCCCAGGGATTATTGAGAAGTAAATGGTTAACTCTCTACAGCACAGAGGTCACTGAATCATCTTTTTAATTGGGGGCTCCCGGACCACACTGCCTGACCCCCCTCCCAGGGATTATTGAGAAGTAAATGGTTGACTATATACAGCACAGAGGTCTCTGGAACAGCTTTTTAATTGGGGGCTCCCGGACAACAGTGCCTGTCCCCTGCTCCCAGGGATTATTGAGCAGTAAATGGTTAACTATCTACAGCACAGAGGTCTCTGAAACAGCTTTTTAATTGGGGGCTCCCGGACAACAGTGCCTGTCCCCTGCTCCCAGGGATTATTGAGCAGTAAATGGTTAACTATATACAGCACAGATATCTCTGAAACAGCTTTTCAATTGGGGGCTCCCGAGCCCACACTGCCTTTCCACTGCTCCCAGGGGTTATTGAGCAGTAAATGGTTAACTATATACAGGCACAGTGGTCTCTGAAACAGCTTTTTAATTGGGGGCTCCCGGAGCACACTGCCTGTACCCTGCTCCCAGGGATTATTGCGCAGTAAGTGGTTAACTATATACAGCAGAGAGGTCTCTGAAACAGCTTTTTAATTGGGGGCCCGCGGACCACACTGCCTGACCCTTGCTCCCAGGGATTATTGAGAAGTAAATGGTTCACTGTATACAGGCACAGAGGTCTCTGAAGCAGCTTCTTAATGTGGTGCTCCCGGACCACACTGCCTGTCCCCTGCTCCCAGGACTTATTCTGAAGTAAATGGTTAACTCTCTACAGCACAGAGGGCTCTGAAACAGCTTTTTTACTGGGAGCCCCCAGACCACACTGCCTGTCCCCTGCTCCCAGGGATTATTTAGAAGTAAATGATTAACTCTATACAGCTCAGAGGTCTGTGAAACAGCTTTTTAATTGGGGGCTCCCAAAGCCACACTGCCTGTCCCATGCTCCCAGGGATTATTGAGCAGTAAATGGTTAACTATATACAGCACAGAGGTCTCTGAAACATCTTTTTGCTTTGGGGCCCCCGAGCCTACACTGTCTGTCCCCTGCTCCCAGGGATTATTGAGAAGTAAATGGTTTAATCTCTCCCGCACAGAGGTCACTGAAACATCTTTTTAATTGGGGGCTCCCGGACGACACTGCCTGACCCCCCTCCCAGGGATTATTGAGAAATAAATGGTTAACTCTCTACAGCACAGAGGTCTATGAAACAGCTTTTTATTTGTGGGCTCCTGAGGCCACACTGCCTGTGCCCTGCTCCCAGGGATTATTGAGCTCTAAATGGTTGACTAGATACAGCACAGAGGTCTCTGAAACATCTTTTTAATTGGGGGCTCCCGAGGCCTTACTGCCTGTCCCTTGCGCCCAGAGTTAATTGAGAAGTAAATGGTTAACTATATACAGCACAGAGGTCTCTGGAACAGCTTTTTAATTGGGGGCTCCCGGACCACACTGCCTCTCCCCTGCTCCCAGGGATTATTGAGAAGTAAATGGTTAACTGAGTACAGGGACAGAGGTCGAAGAAACAGCTTTTTAATTGGGAGCTCCCGGACCACACTGCCGGTCCCCTGCTCCCAGGGATTATTGAGCAGTAAATGGTTAACTATATACAGGCACAGAGTTCTCTGAAACAACTTTTTATTTACGGGCTACCGGACAACACTGCCTGTCCCCTGCTCCCAGGGATTATTCTGAAGTAAATAGTTAACTCTCTACAGCACAGAGGGCTGTGAAACAGCTTTTTTACTGGGGGCCCCCGGACCACACTGCCTCTCTCCTGCTCCCAGGGATTATTGAGAAGTAAATGATTAACTCTATACAGCTCAGAGGTCTGTGAAACAGCTTTTTAATTGGGGGCTCCCGAGGCCACACTGCCTGTCCCCAGCTCCCAGGGATTATTGAGCAGTAAATGGTTAACTATCTACTGCACAGAGGTCTCTGAAACAGCTTTTTAATTGGGGGCTCCCGGACCACACTGCCAGTCCCCTGCTCCCAGAGATTATTGAGCAGTAAATGGTTAACTATATACAGCACAGAAGTCTCTGAAACAGCTTTTTAATTGGGGGCTCCCGAGCCCACACTGCCTTTCCCCTGCTCCCAGGGATTATTGAGCAGTAAATGGTTCACTATATACAGGCACAGTGGTCTCTGAAACAGCTTTTTAATTGGTGGCTTCCGAGGCCGCATTGCCTGACCCTGCTCCCAGGGATTATTCTGAAGTAAATGGTTAACTCTATACAGCTCAGAGGTCTGTGAAACAGCTTTTTAATTGGGTGCTCCCGAGGCCACACTGCCTGTCCCCTGCGTCCAGGTATTATTGAGAGGAAGTAAATGGTTAACTCTCTACAGCACAGAGGTCACTGAAACATCTTTTTAATTGGGGGCTCCCGGACCACACTGCCTGACCCCCCCCCTCCCAGGGATTATTGAGCAGTAAATGGTTAACTATATGCAGCACAGAGGTCTCTGAAACAGCTTTTTAATTCGGGGCTCCCGGACCACACTGCCTGACCCACCTCCCAGGGATTATTGAGAAGTAAATTGTTAACTCTCTACAGCACAGAGGTCTATGAAACAGCTTTTTATTTGGGGGCTCCCGGACCACACTGCCTGTACCCTGCTCCCAGGGATTATTGAGGAGTAAATGGTTGACTATATACAGCACAGAGGTCTCTGAAACATCTTTTTAATTGGGGGCTCCCGAGGCCACACTGCATGTCCCTTGCGCCCAGAGTTAATTGAGAAGTAAATGGTTAACAAATACAGCACAGAGGTCTCTGGAACAGCTTTTTAATTTGGACCCCCGGACCACACTGCCTCTCCCCTGCTCCCAGGGACTATTGAGCAGCAAATGGTTAACTATATACAGCACAGAGGTCTCTGGAACAGCTTTTTAATTGTGGGCTACCGAGACCACAGTGCCTGTTCCCAGCTCCCAGGGATTATTGAGAAGTAAATGGTTAACTATGTACAGGCGCAGAGGTCTCTGAAACAGCTTTTTAATTGGGGGCTCCCGGACAACACTGTCTGTCCCCTGCTCCCAGGGATTATTGAGCAGTAAATGGTTAACTATATACAGGCAAAGATGTCTCTGAATCAACTTTTTAATGACGGGCAACCGGACCACACTGCCTCTCCCCTGCTCCCAGGGATTATTCTGAAGTAAATGGTTAACTCTCTATAGCACAGAGGGCTGTGAAACAGCTTTTTTACAGGGGGCTCCCGGACCACACTGCCTCTCTCCTGCTCCCAGGGATTATAGAGAAGTAAATGATTAACTCTATACAGCTCAGAGGTCTGTGAAACAGCTTTTTAATTGGAGGCTCCCGAGGCCACACTGCCTGTCCCCTGCTACCAGGGATTATTGAGCAGTAAATGGTTAACTATCTACTGCACAGAGGTCTCTGAAACAGCTTTTTAATTGGGGGCTCCCGGACCACACTGCCTGTCCCCTGCTCCCAGGTATTATTGAGCAGTAAATGGTTAACTATATACAGCACAGAAGTCTCTGAAACGGCTTTTTAATTGGGGGCTCCCGAGCCCACACTGCCTTTCCCCTGCTCCCAGGGATTATTGAGCAGTAAATGGTTCACTATATACAGGCACAGTGGTCTCTGAAACTGCTTTTTAATTGGTGGCTTCCGAGGCCGCATTGCCTGACCC
Source organism: Scyliorhinus torazame (assembly GCF_047496885.1). NCBI lineage: Eukaryota > Metazoa > Chordata > Chondrichthyes > Carcharhiniformes > Scyliorhinidae > Scyliorhinus > Scyliorhinus torazame. The sequence continues at coordinate 651,331 of NW_027307781.1, forward strand.
TGCTCCCAGGGATTATTCTGAAGTAAATGGTTAACTCTATACAGCTCAGAGGTCTGTGAAACAGCTTTTTAATTGGGTGCTCCCGAGGCCACACTGCCTGTCCCCTGCGCCCAGGTATTATTGAGCAGTAAATGGTACACTATATGCAGGCACAGTGGTCTCTGTAACAGCTTTTTAATTGGGGGCTCCCGAGCCCACACTGCCTTTCCCCTGCTCCCAGGGATTATTGAGCAGTAAATGGTTCACTATATACAGGCACAGTGGTCTCTGAAACAGCTTTTTAATTGGGGGCTCCCGAGGCCACACTGCCTGTCCCCTGCGCCCAGGTATTATTGAGAGGAAGTAAATGGTTAACTCTCTACAGCACAGAGGTCACTAAAACATCTTTTTAATTGGGAGCTACCGGACCACAGTGCCTGACCCCCCCTCCCAGGGTTTATTGAGCAGTAAATGGCTAACTATATGCAGCACAGAGGTCTCTGAAACAGATTTTTAATTCGGGGCTCCCGGACCACACTGCGTGACCCCTGCTCCCAGGGATTAGTAAGAAGTAAATGGTTAACTCTATACAGCTCAGAGGTCTCTGAAACATCTTTTTAATTGGGTGCTCCCGGACCACACTGCCTGACCCCTGCTCCCAGGGATTATTGTGCAGCAAATTGTTAACTATCTACAGCACAGAGGTCTCTGAAACAGCTTTTTAATTGGGGCACCCGAGGCCACACTGCCTGTCCCCTGCTCCCAGGGATTATTCTGAAGTAAATGGTTAACTCTATACAGCTCAGAGGTCTCAGAAACAGCTTTTTAATTGGGTGCTCCCGGACCACACTGCCTGACCCCTGCTCCCAGGGATTAGTGAGAAGTAAATGGTTAACTATATACAGCACAGAGGTCTCTTAAACAGCTTTTTAATTGGATGCTCCCGGACGACACTGCCTGTCCGCTGCTCCCAGGGATTAGTGAGAAGTAAATGGTTAATTATATACAGCTCATAGGTCTCTGAAACAGCTTTTTAATTGGGGGCTACCGGACCACACTGCCTGTCCGCTGCTCCCAGGGATTATTGAGCAGTAAATGGTTAACTGTATACAGCACAGAGGTCTCTGAAACAGCTTTTTAATTGGGGGCTCCCGAGGCCACACTTCCTGACCCGTGCTCCCAGGGATTATTGAGCAGTAAATGGTTAACTATATACAGCACAGATGTCTCTGAAGCAGCTTTTTAATTGGGGGCTCACGGACCACACTGCCTGTCCCCGGCTCCCAGGGATTATTGAGCAGTAAATGGTTAACTATATACAGCACAGAAGTCTCTGAAACGGCGTTATAATTGGGGGCTCCCGAGCCCACACTACCTTTCCCCTGCTCCCAGGGATTATTGAGCAGTAAATGGTTAACTATATACAGGCACAGTGGTCTCTGAAACATCTTTTTAATTGGGGGCTCCCGAGGCCATACTGCCTGTCCCTTGCGCCCAGAGTTAATTGAGAAGTAAATGGTTAACTATATACAGCACAGAGGTCTCTGGAACAGCTTTTTAATTGGGGGCTCCCGGACCACACTGCCTCTCCCCTGCTCCCAGGGATTATAGAGAAGTAAATGGTTAACTGAGTACAGGGACAGAGGTCGAAGAAACAGCTTTTTAATTGGGAGCTCCCGGACCACACTGCCGGTCCCCTGCTCCCAGGGATTATTGAGCAGTAAATGGATAACTATATACAGGCACAGAGTTCTCTGAAACAACTTTTTAACTACGGGCTACCGGACAACACTGCCTGTCCCCTGCTCCCAGGGATTATTCTGAAGTAAATAGTTAACTCTCTACAGCACAGAGGGCTGTGAAACAGCTTTTTTACTGGGGGGCCCCGGACCATACTGCCTCTCTCCTGCTCCCAGGGATTATTGAGAAGTAAATGATTAACTCTATACAGCTCAGAGGTCTGTGAAACAGCTTTTTAATTGGGGGCTCCCGAGGCCACACTGCCTGTCCCCAGCTCCCAGGGATTATTGAGCAGTAAATGGTTAACTATCTACTGCACAGAGGTCTCTGAAACAGCTTTTTAATTGGGGGCTCCCGGACCACACTGCCAGTCCCCTGCTCCCAGAGATTATTGAGCAGTAAATGGTTAACTATATACAGCACAGAAGTCTCTGAAACAGCTTTTTAATTGGGGGCTCCCGAGCCCAAACTGCCTTTCCCCTGCTCCCAGGGATTATTGAGCAGTAAATGGTTCACTATATACAGGCACAGTGGTCTCTGAAACAGCTTTTTAATTGGTGGCTTCCGAGGCCGCAATGCCTGACCCTGCTCCCAGGGATTATTCTGAAGTAAATGGTTAACTCTATACAGCTCAGAGGTCTGTGAAACAGCGTTTTAATTGGGTGCTCCCGAGGCCACACTGCCTGTCCCCTGCATCCAGGTATTATTGAGAGGAAGTAAATGGTTAACTCTCTACAGCACAGAGGTCACTGAAACATCTTTTTAATTGGGGGCTCCCGGACCACACTGCCTGACCCCCCCCTCGCAGGGATTATTGAGCAGTAAATGGTTAACTATATGCAGCACAGAGGTCTCTGAAACAGCTTTTAAATTCGGGGCTCCCGGACCACACTGCCTGACCCACCTCCCAGGGATTATTGAGAAGTAAATTGTTAACTCTCTACAGCACAGAGGTCTATGAAACAGCTTTTTATTTGGGGGCTCCCGGACCACACTGCCTGTACCCTGCTCCCAGGGATTATTGAGGAGTAAATGGTTGACTATATACAGCACAGAAGTCTCTGAAACATCTTTTTAATTGGGGGCTCCCGAGGCCACACTGCATGTCCCTTGCGCCCAGAGTTACTTGAGAAGTAAATGGTTAACTATATACAGCGCAGAGGTCTCTGGAACACCTTTTTAATTGGGGCCCCCGGACCACACTGCCTCTCCCCTGCTCCCAGGGACTATTGAGCAGCAAATGGTTAACTATATACAGCACAGAGGTCTCTGGAACAGCTTTTTAATTGTGGGCTCCCTGGACCACACTGCCTGTTCCCAGCTCCCAGGGATTATTGAGAAGTAAATGGTTAACTATATACAGACACAGTGGTCTCTGAAACAGCTTTTTAATTGGGAGATCCCGAGGCCGCATTGCCTGTCCCCTGCTTCCAGGGATAATTGAGAAGTAAATGGTTAACGAGATTCTGCACAGAGGTCTCTGAAACATCTTTTTAATTGGGGGCTCCCGAGGCCACAATTCCTGGCCCTTGCTCCCAGGGATTATTGAGCAGTATATGGTTAACTATATACAGGCAGAGAGCTCTCTGAAACAGATTTTTAATTGGGGGCTCCCGGACATCACTGCCTGTCCCCTGCTCCCAGGGATTATTGAGCAGTAAATGGTTAACTATAAACAGCACAGAGGTCTCTGGAACAGCTTTTTAATTGGGGGCTCCCGGATCACACTGCCTGTCCCCTGATCCCAGGGATTATTGAGAAGTAAATGGTTAAATATATACAGCACAGAGATATCTGAAACAGATTTTAATTGGGGGCTCCCGGACCACACTGCCTGTACCCTGTTCCCAGGGTTAATTGAGCAGTAAATGGTTAACTATATACAGGCACAGTGGTCTCTGAAACAGATTTTTAATTGGTGGCTTCCGATACCACACTGCCTGTCCCCTGCTCCCAGGGATTATTCTGAAGTAAATGGTTAACTCTCGACTGCACAGAGGTCTCTGAAACAGCTTTTTAATTGTGGACTCCCGGACCACACTGCCTGACCCCTGCTACCAGGGATTATTGAGATGTAAATGGTTAAATCTCTACAGCACAGAGGTCTGTGAAACAGCTTTTTAATTGGGGGCTCCCGAAGCCACACTGCCTGTCCCCTGCTCCCAGGGATTATTGAGCAGTAAATGGTTAACTAAATACAGCACAGAGGTCTCTGAAACATCTTTTTAATTGCGGGGTCCCGAGGCCATACTGCCTGTCCCTTGCGCCCAGAGTTAATTGAGAAGTAAATGGTTAACTATATACAGCACAGAGGTCTCTGGAACAGCTTTTTAATTGGGGGCTCCCTGACTACACTGCCTCTCCCCTGCTCCCAGGGATTATTGAGAAGTAAATGGTTAACTGTGTACAGGGACAGAGGTCGATTAAACAGCTTTTTAATGGGGGCTCCCGGACCACACTACCGGTCCCCTGCTCCCAGGGATTATTGAGCAGTAAATGGTTACCTATATACAGGCACAGAGGTCACTGAAACAGCTTTTTAATTGGGTGCTCCCGGACCACACTGCCTGTCCCCTGCTCCCAGGGATTATTGAGCAGTAAATGGTTCACTATATACAGGCACAGTGGTCTCTGAAACAGCTTTTTAATTGGTGGCTTCCGAGGCCGCATTGCCTGACCCTGCTCCCAGGGATTATTCTGAAGTGAATGGTTAACTCTATACAGCTCAGAGGTCTGTGAAACAGCTTTTTAATTGGGTGCTCCCGAGGCCACACTGCCTGTCACCTGCACCCAGGTATTATTGAGAGGAAGTAAATGGTTAACTCTCTACAGCACAGAGGTCACTGAAACATCTTTTTAATTCGGGCTCCCGGACCACACTGCCTGTCACCTGCTCCCAGGGATTATTGAGCAGTAAATGGTTAACTCTATACAGCTCAGAGGTCTCTGAAACAGCTTTTTAATTGGGTGCTCCCGGAACACACTGCCTGACCCCTGCTCCCAGGGATTAGTGAGAAGTAAATGGTTAACTATCTACAGCACAGAGGTCGCTGAAACAGCTTTTTAAATGGGCGCTCCCGGACCACACTGCCTGTCCCCTGCTCCCAGGGATTATTGACAAGTTAATGGTTAACTATATACAGCACAGAAGTCTCTGAAACAGCTTTTTAATTGGGGTCTCCCGAGGCCACACTGCCTGTCCCCTGCTCCCAGGGATTATCGAGCAGTAAATGGTTAACTATATACTGGCACAGTGATCTCTGAGACAGCTTTTTAATTGGTGGCTTCCGAGGCCACACTGCCTGTCCCCTGCTCCCAGGGATTATTCTGAAGAAAATGGTTAACAATATACAGCACAGATGTCTCTGAAGCAGCTTTTTAATTGGGGGATCACGGACCACACTGCCTGTCTCCTGCTCCCAAGGATTATTGAGCAGAAAATGGTTAACTATATACAGCACAGATGTCTCTGAAGCAGCTTTTTAATTGGGGGCTCCCGAGACCACACTGTCTGTCCCCTGCTCCCAGGGATTATTGAGCAGTAAATGGTTAACTATATACAGGCACAGTGGTCTCTGAAACAGCTTTTTAATTGGGGGATCCCGAGGCCGCATTGCCTGTCCACTGCTTCCAGGGATAATTGAGCAGAAAATGGTTAACTATATACAGCACAGAGGTCTCTGAAACATCTTTTTAATTGGGGTCTCACGAGGCCACACTGCCTGTCCCCTGATCCCAGGGATTAATGAGAAGTAAATGGTTAACTATATGCAGCACAGAGACCTCTGGAACAGCTTTTTAATTGGGTCTCCCGGACCACACTGCCTGTCCCCTGATCCCAGGGATTAATGAGAAGTAAATGGTTAACTATATACAGCACAGAGATATCTGAAACAGATTTTAATTGGGGGCTCCCGGACCACACTGCCTGTACCCTGTTCCCAGGGATTATTGAGCAGTAAATGGTTAACTATATACAGGCACAGTGGTCTCTGAAACAGATTTTTAATTGGTGGCTTCCGATGCCACATTGCCTGTCCCCTGCTCCCAGGGATTATTCTGAAGTAAATGTTAACTCTCTACTGCACAGAGGTCTCTGAAACAGCGTTTTAATTGGGGGCTCCCGAGGCCACTAAGACTGGCCCTTGCTCCCAGGGATTATTGATCAGTAAATGGTTAACTATATACAGGCACAGAGGTCTCTGAGACAGCTTTTTAATTGGGGGCTCCCGGACAACACTGCCTGTCCCCTGCTCCCAGGGATTATTGAGCAGTAAATGGTTAACTATATGCAGGCACAGAGGACTCCGAAACAACTTTTTAATTACGTGCTCCCGGACCACACTGTCTCTCCCCTGCTCCCAGGGATTACTGAGCTGTAAATGGTTAACTATGTACAGCACAGAGGTCTCTGGAACATATTTTTAATTGGTGGCTCCCGAGGCCACACTGCCTGTCCCCTGCGCCCAGGGATTATTGAGAGGAAGTAAATGTTAACTATATACTGCACAGAAGTCCCTGAAACAGCTTTTTGCTTTGGGGCCCCCCGAGCCCACACCATCTGTCCCTGCTCCCAGGGATTATTGAGACGTAAATGGTTAACTATATACAGGCACAGAGGTCTCTGACACAGCTTTATAATTGGGGGCTCCCGGACATCACTGCCAGTCCCCTGCTCTCAGGGATTATTGAGAAGTAAATGGTTAACGAGATTTAGCACAGATGTCATTGAAACATCTTTTTAATTGGGTGCTTCCGAAGCCACACTGACTGGCCCCTGCTCCCAGGGATTATTGATCAGTAAATGGTTAACTATATTCAGGCACAGAGGTCTCTGAGAAAGCTTTTTAATTGTGGGTTCCCGGTCCACACTACCTGTCCCCTGCTCCCAGGGATTATTGAGCAGTAAATGGTTAACTATATACAGCACAGAGGTCTCTGAAACAGCATTTTATTTGGTGGCTCCCGAGGCCACACTGCCTGTCCCCTGCTCCCAGGGATTATTGTGAAGTAAATGGTTAACTATATACAGCACAGAGTTCTCTGAAACAGCTTTTTAACTGGGGGCTCCCGGACCACACTGCCTGTCCCCTGCTCCCAGGGATTATTGTGCAGTAAATGGTTAACGATATACAAGGGGGGAGAGGAGTCGAGCATTACTAATTGGGGACTCGATAGTCAGGGGCACAGATAGGTGATTTTGTGGGAGGGAGAGAGACTCACGTTTGGTATGTTGCCTCCCACGTGCAAGAGTACGTGATGTCTCGGATCGTGTTTTCCGGGTCCTTTAGGGGGAGGGGGAGCAGCCCCAAGTCGTGGTCCACATTGGCACTAACGACATAGGTAGGAAAGGGGACAAGGATGTCGGGCAGGCTTTCAGGGAGCTAGGATGGAAGCTCAGAACTAGAACAAACAGAGTTGTTATTTCTGGGTTATTGCCCGTGCCACGTGATAGTGAGATGAGGAATAGGGAGAGAGAGCATTTAAACACGTGGCTACAGGGATGGTGCAGGCGGGAGGGATTCAGACTTCTGGATAACTGGGGCTCTCTCTGGGGAAGGTGTGACCTCTACAGACAGGATGCTCTACATCTGAACCTGAGGGGCACAAATATCCTGGGGGGCAGATTTGTTAGTGCTCTTTGGGGGGGTTTAGGGGGGGGGGGTTTAAACTAATGCAACAGGGGCATGGGAACGTGGATTGTAGTTTTAGGGTACGGGAGAATGAGATTATAGTGGTCAGGAGCACAGATTTGACTTCGCAGGAGGGGGCCAGTGTTCAGGTAGATGGTTTGAAGTGTGTCTACTTCAATGCCAGGAGTATACGAAATAAGGTAGGGGATCTGGCAGCATGGGTTGGTACCTGGGACTTCGACGTTGTGGCCATTTCGGAGACATGGGGCGTCATTCTCCGACCCCCCAGCGGGTCGGAGAATGGCCGTTGGCCGCCGTGAATCCCGCCCCCGCCGGTTGCCGAAGTCTCCGAAGGGAGAAAAGTCGGCGGGGCGTTAATGGCGCCGCTGCCGTCGGAGATTGGCACGGGTGGGCGCAAGGCAGCCGATTTTGGGACTGCCGATATTCTCCCTTCCGGATGGGCCGATGTCCCGTCGACATGATGACCGTTCACGTCAACGTAAATTAAACCTCCTTTTCATCGGCGTGACCCGGTGCACCAGGTTCACGCGACCAGCGTGGAGGTGAGTGACGGCCTGGGGGTTTGGCTCTGGGCAGGCGATGGCGCGGCCGCAGTCTGAATGTGTGGGGAGAGGTGTGTCTCGGGTTGTGTGTGTGTGTGTGTGTGTGTGTGTGGCGGGGGGTGGGGTGGTTAGAGTGGGCTGGGCTCCGGGGGAGTGCCGGGAGGGGGGTCCGTGCCGGGGAGGAGGATGGGAGGTCCGTGCAGGGGATGGGGATGGGGGGTCTGTGCCGGGGAGGGGGGGGGGTGGGGATCCGTGCCGAGGAGGGGGATGGGGGGGTCCGTGCCGGGGAGGGGAATGGGGGGGCGGTCCGTGCCGGGGAGGAGGATGGGAGGTCCGTGCCGGGGAGGGTGATGGGGGTCCGTGCCGGGGAGGGGGATGAGGGGGGTCCGTGCCGGGGAGGAGTATGGAGAGGGGGGCCCGTGCCGGGGAGGGGGTTGGGGGGTCCGTGCCGGGGAAGAGGATGGGGAGGGGGGTCCGTGCCGGGGAGGAGGATGGGGGGTCCGTGCCGGGGTGGAGGATGGGGGGGTCCGTGCCGGGGAGGGGGATGCGAGGGCAAGTGAGTTGGTCCACCTGGCCAGGTGCCAGCCTCCAACAGTTGGACTCATGCGGTCCATGCCACCTGGCTGGGGGGGAGGAAGGGATATGGGCAATGATGACATGTCGTCGTTCCCCCCCCCCCCACCACCAGCCGCCATGTTTTCCGATCATCCAGCGATGTTGGCCGCCGTGGCGGCAGCCGCTAATGTCTATGTTGCCCTGGTTGAGGAGGAGGAGGAGGAGCGTGCCAGAGAGGCGGCGCAGGCTGCCGCAGAGGGGCAGGCGGCAGCCGCCCAGGTTGGAGGGACACCTGACCGACAGGACGAGGAGGGGGAGGAGGACGTCGCGGCCCCACGGCAACGGAGGTACCCGAGGGCACCCCGTGTGTACCGGCCGCTGCAGTCATACCAGGACCTCACGGACCGGGAATGCAGGAGGAGACTCCGGATGAGCCGGGAAACCGTGGCACACATCTGCCACCTGCTGGCACACCTGTCACCGCGTGGCACTGGCGGGGGACACCCTCTCCCCGTGTCCGTCAAGGTTACGGTGGCCCTGAACCTTTATGCAACGGGGTCATTCCAGGCACCGAGTGGGGACCTGTCCGGCATATCGCAGACATCGGTGCATCGGTGCATCCGGGCAGTGACAGATGCCCTATATGCCATGGTGCACCGCTACATCCGCTTCCCCGTGGACCGGGCCAGCCAAGATGCCTGGGCCGTGGGCTTCTCTGCCGTGGCTGGGTTCCCCATGGTCCAGGGCGCGATTGATGGGATGCACGTCGCCGTGCGGCCACCTGCAGATAATAGGGCCGTGTTCACCAATAAGAAGGGGACCTATTCGATGAACATACAGGTGGTCTGCGACCACCGCATGATGATCCTGCACGTCTGCGCCCGTTACCCAGGCAGTGTACACGACTCATACGTGTTGTTGAGGTCATCCATCCCCGGCATGTACGAGGGACGCCATCCCCGGCTGAGGGGCTGGTTGCTGGGCGACAGGGGCTACCCATTGCGATCGTGGCTGATGACGCCTATACGGAGGCCACGCAATGAGGCGGAGAACCGCTACAATGATGCCCATGTAGCGACAAGGGGAGTGATAGAGAGGTGCTTTGGCGTGCTGAAGATGTGGTTCAGGTGCCTGGACCCCTCTGGGTGCGCCATCCAGTATCGGTCAGATAGGGTCGGCCGCATCATTGTGGTGTGCTGCGTCCTGCACAACATAGCCCAGCAGAGAGGCGATGTGCCGCAGGCAGAGGAGGGCGGAGTGGAGGAGCAGCAGGAAGATGCGCAGTCCTCCCCAGATGAGGGGGATGGGGGCAATGGTCAGGGCAGATGGGCTAGACACAGGCGGGTGGCTGTCCACCGTTACTGGCTGGCCCAGCGGGCACGGGACAGGCTGATAGCCGCCCGCTTCACTGACTAGATGGGCGTGGGAATCGGGTAGTATGGCCACAGACCGCACACCATGGCAACAGCCGAGCACCCACACCCCACACCCATCCACCCACCCAGCACCCTCACCCCCCTCCCCAACCCCACCCACCCCACCCGCATGCACACCCCCCCCCATTGCCGAACCACCTGCGGCACAACGGGCCGGGCTCACACAGTTGCAGGTGGACACGTGTCTATCGCAGGCCATGGAGGATGGTGACCACCCGCCTTGCGGTGAGCTCCTGGCTCCACATCGGTGGACTATGTCTGACCCATGGCCACAGTACCACCATCCACCCGGACCATCACTGCATGCGGCTGTGACACTGCAGCGCACGGTCCCGTCCTCTGCCCGGGGGGATTGATGGCGGCCCAGGGGGAAGGGGGCAGACTCACCTGGGGCTGAGGTAAGACCACCCCTCACACACACATTTGCGGTCAACGTACATGACACCCCCGCACGCTTTGGACAGAGCACAAAGACAGCTTCTGTAGGTGTAACATTGACTTTAATAACCAAAGGAGTTCATGCACGTGCCCTAACCCCTAAAACTCATCTGTGCCCTGCACCCGTGCCAATGTACTCAGTGTCTAATTGTTTGGCCTTACGGGCCCTTTGACTACGTCTACGTGGTTCCCCAGACGGTACAGCAGAACTGGAGGTGGACTTCTGTGATTCCTACCCTCTGACACAGGATCCCTTTGGCAGCCGTTTCCTGGGGCGTCCTAGCCTAGATGCGCCAGGCTGCGGCCCCGGCGACTGGGATGGCGAGCTGCCAGCCTGTCCTGCCCGTTGCCCACCCGATGCACCTGGGACGGAAGGGGGGGAGTCCGAGGTGTTGCGGTGTTCCGGGACCTCCCCTACAGGGGGAGCCGGGACGGACCACACCACCTCCTCCTCCCTCGGGGTGCCCGATGGCCCCCAGGCCTCTACATGGGTGGGGGATGCGAACGGACTGGCCATCCGACGCCCCCCCGACATCTGGAGCTGCCAGTCATGGAGGCCCGTGCTGGTATCGACAGGGGTCTGCAGGTTTTCAGTCATGGAGCCCAGGGGGTTGGCAAACTCTGTCTGTGACTGTGCGACACCGGCTCGCACATGGCCACTGGCGCCGATGCCCTGAGTGATGGCCTGCAGAGACTGGGCTATGGCCTGCTGAGACTGGGCTATGGCCTGCTGAGACTGGGCCTTGGACTGCTGAGACTGGGCTATGGCCTGCAGAGACTGGGATATGGCCTGCAGAGACTGGGCTATGGCCTGCTGAGACTGGGCCATGGACTGCTGAGACTGGGCCATGGCCTGCAGAGACTGGGCTATGGCCTCCTGAGACTGGGCCATGGCATGCAGAGACTGGGCTATGGCCTGCTGAGACTAGGCCATGGCCTGCTGAGACTGGGCTATGGCCTGCTGAGACTGGGCTATGGTGTTGAGCGCCTCTGCCATCTGGCGCTGGCATTGGCTCATGGCCTCCTGTGAGAGGGCAGCCATGTCCTGGGCCACAGACGCCGCCTGCACGGAAAGCCCCAGGCCTCGCAAGCCGTTCCCCATGTCTGACACCAACGCACCCATTGCCCCCACCGCGGACGCCACCCGTGCGGTGTTGGCCTGGGTGGCATGCATGACCGGGACCACTCCCAGCTCCTGGACGCGGGTGGACTCCTCCACCTGCGACTGCAGCCGCCGCAAGCCGGCCGTCACCCTCTTCGCTCGTCTCCGGGTCGGTGGTTGCATCGGATCTATGGGTGGGTGTCGAAACTCCAGGAACCCGGGATCCATCTGGGCGGCAGATGTTCGCTTGGGCTGGGCTGCCCTCCGACCGTCCGGCCCTTCTGCTGCTCCTACCTCCACCTGCTGTACCGGGACGGCTGTGTTGTGCGCACCAGTGAGTATACCAGACGCCTCATCACTAAAGTGCCTAACCGAGGTGAGTGTTTCTGCGATGGTGGGGGGTGTTGGTGACAGCAGTGGCGTTGTGTCATGCTCTTCGTCCCACTCTGAGTCCATGGCACTTTGGGGTGGGGGTTCGTCTCCACCCATCCACTCTCAGTCACTGTCTGGTATTTCGTCTTCCTGGGTAGTGCTGTCCCGGGTAGTGCTGTCCCGGGTATGGGTGTCCTGGCTAGTGGTGTCCTGGGTAGTGGTCCTGGCTTGGCTGTGACGGGGGCCTATGGCTGCCCCTCTCGTCGCTGGGTGGCATACGCCTGCGTCGTCGCACCCGCACGTGACGGGGGCGTCGTCTCCCTGTTGCTCCAGGTCTCTCCGTCTCCCGTGGTCTCCGAGGGACATCCTGCGGGCGTCGCATGCCGGAGGGTCCGGGTCTCTCCTTCTCCCGTGGTGTGCGAGGGACATCCTGCGGGCGTCGCATGCCGGAGGGTCTGGGTCTCTCTGTCTCCCGTGGCCTCCGAGGGGCATCCTGCGGGTGTCGCATGCAGGAGGGTCCGTCTCCCATGGTGTGCGAGGGGCATCCTGCGGGCGTCGCATGCTGGAGGGTCCGGGTCTCTCCGTCTCCCATGGTGTGCGAGGGGCATCCTGCGGGCGTCGCATGCTGGAGGGTCCGGGTCTCTCCGTCTCCCGTGGTCTCCGAGGGGCATCCTGCGGGCGTCGAATGCTGGTGGGTCCGGGTCTCTCCGTCTCCCGTGGTGTGCGAGGGGCATCCTGCGGGCGTCGCATGCTGGAGGGTCCGGGTCTCTCCGTCTCCCATGGTGTGCGAGGGGCATCCTGCGGGCGTCGCATGCTGGAGGGTCCGGGTCTCTCCGTCTCCCGTGGTCTCCGAGGGGCATCCTGCGGGCGTCGCATGCTGGAGGGTCCGGGTCTCTCCGTCTCCCGTGGTCTCCGAGGGGCATCCTGCGGGCGTCGAATGCTGTTGGGTCCGGGTCTCTCCGTCTCCCGTGGTCTCCGAGGGGCATCCTGCGGGCGTCGAATGCTGGTGGGTCCGGGTCTCTCCGTCTCCCGTGGTCTCCGAGGGGCATCCTGCGGGCGTCGAATGCTGGTGGGTCCGGGTCTCTCCGTCTCCCGTGGTTTCCGAGGGGCATCCTGCGGGCGTCGCATGCTGGAGGGTCCGGGTCTCTCCGTCTCCCGTGGTCTCCGAGGGGCATCCTGCGGGCGTCGAATGCTGGTGGGTCCGGGTCTCTCCGTCTCCCGTGGTCTCCGAGGGGCATCCTGCGGGCGTCGAATGCTGGTGGGTCCGGGTCTCTCCGTCTCCCGTGGTGTGCGAGGGGCATCCTGCGGGCGTCGCATGCCGGAGGGTCCGAGTCTCTCCGTCTCCTGTGGCCTCCAAGGGGCATCCTGCGGGCAGTCTGCATCTGCGGGGCTGGGTGCCTGGACGTTTGCTCCTGCGATACACAATGAAGCATGCATGGTTAGACATCAGGCAGTGATCAGGTGATACGGGGGAGGGGGATATATGGGAGGGGGGATATGGGGACGGGCTGTCGGTGGCTCACTTGCTAGTACGCCCCCGACCTCTGCATCAGCAACCTCCCGGTCCTGAGGTCCGCCAGCCAGTTCCAGGGCCCTTTCCTCATGTTCAGTCATTGGCCTCTCATCAGCGGGGCCTCCTCCAGTCCTCACATGCTCCCTGGTGTTGTGTGCTCGCTTCTCCTGTCGGTGGGGGTGGTAGCAGGGGTAAAAGGCAACAGTGTTATGAAGGTATATGAATGCACGCCATCGGTTGAGCGTGTATTGCAGAGGTTAAGGTTAGGGCTGGATTCACTTGGGGATATGGGGGAGGGGGATATGGGGGATATGGGGGATATGGGGAGCGGGATATTGGGGCGGGGGGCATATGGGGGAGGGGGGATATGGGTAGGGGGGATATGGGGATATGGGGATGGGGGAGGGGGGTATGGGGAGGGGGGATATGGGTGATATGGGGGAGGGGGATATGGGGGAGGGGGGATATGGGGGAGGGGGGAAATGGGGGAGGGGGGATATGGGGAGGGGGATATGGGGAGGGGGATATGGTGGAGGGGGATATGGGGGAGGGGGATATGGGGAGGGGGATATGTGGGAGGGGGATATGGGGGAGGGGGGATATGGGGAGGGGGGATATGGGGAGGGGGGATATGGGGAGGGGGGATATGGGGGAGGGGGGATATGGGGAGGGGGGATATGGGGAGGGGGATATGGGGAGGGGGATATGGGAGATCTGGGGGAGGGGGGATATGGGGGTTCTGGGGGTGGGGGGTATGGGGGAGGGGATATGGGGGAGGGGGGATATGGGGAGGGGGATATGGGGGACCTGTGGGAGGGGGGATATGGGGGAGGGGGGATATGGGGGAGGGGGGATAACGGGTAGGGGATATGGGGAGGGGGATATGAGGGAGGGGGGATATGGGGAGGGGGATATGGGGGAGCGGGGATATGGGGGATATGGGGGAGGGGGGATATGGAGGTGGGGGGATATGAGGGAGGGGGGATATGGGGGATATGGGGGAGGGGGATATGGATATCGGGCATGGGGGGGGGAGGCTCACCCTGCCTGCTCTGACGAGGTCGTTCACATTCTTGTGGCACTGGGTGCCTGTCCGTGGTGTCAGGGCTGCAGTGGTGACGGCCTCTGCCACCTCCCTCCACAGACGCTGGCTGTGGCGTGGGGCAACGCTGCGGCTGTGCCCGGGATACAGGGCCTCCCTCCTCTGCTCCACAGCGTCCAGGAGCGCCTCCACATACCGTGACTGGATCCTCGGGGCTGAGCGGCGGGCGGCCATCCATTCGGGTGTTCCGGTCGGGTGTTCCGGTCGGGTGGGGGGGAGCAGCGCGGACTTATGAGCCGTCACGCCGTGCGGCGTGTATGACGCTGCACGGCGTCAACCACGTGCACAAGCGCGGATCCCGTCACGTCGCTGCTCGCCCATTTCGGGCCGGAGACTTTGCAACGATTTTTCTGGCGTGACGCAAGTTAGATGTACGCCGTTTTTTGCGCCGATCGGCGGACTTTGCGACGATAACGGAGAATTTCGCCCCTGGATAGAGCAGGGACAGGAATGGATGTTGCAGGTTCCGGGGTTTAGGTGTTTCAGTAAGCTCAGAGTAGGAGGCAAAAGAGGGGGAGGTGTGGCGCTGCTAGTCAAGAGCAGTATTACGGTGGCGGAGAGGATGCTAGATGGGGTCTCTTCTTCCGAGGTAGTATGGGCTGAAGTTAGAAACAGGAAAGGAGAGGTCACCCTGTTGGGAGTTTTTTTATACGCCTCTAAATAGTTCTAGGGATGTAGAGGAAAGGATGGTGAAGATGATTCTGGATATGAGCGAAAGTAACAGGGTAGTTATTATGGGAGACTTTAACTTTCCAAATATTTACTAGAAAAGATATAGTTCGAGTACATTAGATGGGTCGTTTTTTGTACAATGTGTGCAGGAGGGTTTCCTGAAACAATATGTTGACAGGCCAACAAGAGGCGAGGCCACTTTGGAATTGGTTTTGGGTTATGAACCAAGCCAGGTGTTGGATTTGGAGGTAGGAGAGCACTTTGGGGACAGTGACCACAATTCAGTGACGTTTACGTTAGTGATGGAAAGGGATAAGTATACACCGCAGGGCAAGAGTTATAGCTGGGGGAAGGGCAATTATGATGCCATTAGACGTGACTTGGGGTGGGGGGATAGGTTGGAGAAGTAGGCTGCAAGTGTTGGGCACACTGGATAAGTGGAGCTTGTTCAAGGAACAGCTACTGCGTGTTCTTGATAAGTACATACCGGTCAGGCAGGGAGGAAGGCGTCGAGCGAGGGAACCGTGGTTTGCCAAAGAAGTGGAATCTCTTGATAAGTGAAAGAAGGAGGCCTATGTGAAGATGAGGTGTGAAGTTTCAGTTGGGGCGATTGATAGGTACAAGGTAGCGAGGAAGGATCTAAAGAGAGAGCTAAGACGAGCAAGGAGGGGACATGAGAAGTATTTGGCAGGTAGGATCAAGGAAAACCCAAAAGCTTTCCATAGGTATGTCAGGAATAAAAGAATGACTAGGGTAAGAGTAGGGCCAGTCAAGGACAGGGATGGGAAGTTGTGTGTGGAGTCTGAAGAGATAGGCGAGATACTAAATGAATATTTTTCGTCAGTATTCATTCAGGAAAAAGAGAATGTTGTGGAGGAGAATGCTGAGTCCCAAGCTATTAGAATAGATGGCATTGAGGCACGTAGGGAAGAGGTGTTGGAAATTCTGGACAGGCTGAAAATAGATAAGTCCCCGGGGTCTGATGAGATTTATCCTAGGATTCTCTGGGAAGCCAGGGAAGAGATTGCTGGGCCTTTGGCTTTGATTTTTATGTCATCATTGGCTACAGGAATAGTGCCAGAGGACTGGAGGATAGCAAATGTGGTCCCTTTGTTCAAAAAGGGGAGTAGAGACAACCCCGGCAACTATAGACCGGTGAGCCTCACGTCTGTTGTGGGTAAAGTCTTGGAGGGGATTATAAGAGACACGATTTATAATCATCTAGATAGGAATAATATGATCAGGGATAGTCAACATGGCTTTGTGAAGGCTAGGTCTTGCCTCACAAACCTTATCGAGTTCTTTGAGAAGGTGACTGAACAGGTAGCCAAGGGTAGAGCATTTGATGTGGTGTATATGGATTTCAGTAAAGCGTTTGATAAGGTTCCCCACGGTAGGCTATTGCAGAAAATACGGAGGCTGGGGATTGAGGGTGATTTAGAGATGTGGATCAGAAATTGGCTAGCTGAAAGAAGACAGAGGGTGGTGGTTGGTGGGAAATGTTCAGAATGGAGTTCAGTTACAAGTGCCCTACCACAAGGATCTGTTCTGGGGCCATTGCTGTTTTTCATTTTTATCAACAACATAGAGGATGGCGCAGAAGTGTGGGTGAGTAAATTTGCAGACGATACGAAAGTCGGTGGTGTTGTCGATAGTGTGGAAGGATGTAGCAGGTTACAGAGGGACATAGATAAGCTGCAGAGCTGGGCTGAGAGATGGCAAATGGAGTTTAATGTAGAGATGTGTGAGGTGATTCACTTTGGAACGAATAACAGGAATGCGGAATATTTGGCTCATGGTAAAGTTCTTGGAAGTGTGGATGAGCAGAGGGATCTAGGTGTCCATATACATAGATCCCTGAAAGTTGCCACCCAGGTTGATAGGGTTGTGAAGAAGGCCTATAGAGTGTTGGCCTTTATTGGGAGAGGGATTGAGTTCGGGAGTCATGAGGTCATGTTGCAGGTGTACAAAACTCTGGTACGGCCGCATTTGGAGTATTGCGTACAGTTCTGGTCACCACATTATAGGAAGGACGTGGTAGCTTTGGAGCGGGTGCAGAGGAGATTTACCAGGATGTTGCCTGGTATGGACGGAAAATCTTATGTGGAAAGGCTGATGGACTTGAGGTTGTTTTCGTTAGAAAGAAGAAGGTTAAGAGGAGACTTAATAGAGGCATACAAAATGATCAGAGGGTTAGATAGGGTGGACAGGAGAGTCTTCTCCCGCGGATGGAAATGGCTAGCACGAGGGGACATAGCTTTAAACTGAGGAGTAATAGATATCGGACAGAGGTCAGAGGTAGGTTCTTTACGCAAAGAGTGGTGAGGACGTGGAATGCCCTACCTGCTACAGTAGTGAACTCGCCAACATTGAGGGCATTAAAAAGTTTATTGGATAAGCATATGGATGATAATGGCATAGTGGAAGTTAGGTGGCTTTTGTTTCGGTGCAACATCGTGGGCCCAAGGGCCTGTGCTGCGCTGTATTGTTCTATGTTCTAAGTAACTGTATACAGCACAGAGGTCACTGAAACAGCTTTTTAATTGGGGGCTCCCGTGGCCACACTGACTGACCTCTGCTCCCAGGGATTATTGAGAAGATAATGGTTAACTATATACAGACACAGAGATCTCTGAAACAGCTTTTTAATTGGGGACTCCCGTGGCTATACTGCTTGTCCCCTGCTCCCAAGGATTATTGAGCAGTAAATGGTTAACTATATACAGGACCAGAGGTCACAGTTAGAGCTTTTTAATTGGGGGCTCCCTGACCACACTGTCTGTCGCCTGCTCCCAGGGATTATTGAGTAGCAAATGGTTAACTGTATACAGGGACAGAGGTCTCTGAACCAGCTTTTTAATTGGGGGCTCCCGGAGCCACACTGCCTGTCACCTGCTCCCAGGGATTATTAATCAGTAAATGGTTAACTATATACAGGCCCAGAGGTCTCTGAAACAGCGTTTTAATTGGTGTGTCCCGGAGCACACTGCCTGTCCCCTGCTCACAGGGATTATTGATCAGTAACTGATTAACTATATACAGGTACAGAGGTCTCTGAAACAGCTTTTTAATTGGGATCTCCTGGAGTCACACTGCCTGTCCCCTGCGCCCAGGGATTATTGATCAGTAAATGTTTAACTATATACAGGCACAGAGGTCTCTGAAACAGCGAATTAATTGGTGGCTCCCGGACCACACTGCCTGTCCCCTGCTCCCAGGGAATATTGAGCAGTAAATGGTTAACTATATACAGGCCCAGAGGTCTCTGATACAGCTTTTTAATTGGGGGCTCCTGAGGCCACACTGCCTGTCCCCTGCTCCCAGGGATTATGAACAGTAAATGGTTAACTATATACAGCACAGATATCTCTGAAACAGGTTTTAAATTGGGGGCTCCCGGATCACACTGCCTGTCCCCTGCTCCCAGGGATTATTGAGAAGTAAATGTTTAACTATACCCAGCACAGAGGTCACTGAAACAGCATTTTAATTGCGGGCTCACGAGGACATACTGCCTGTCCTCTGCTCCCAGAAATTATTGATCAGTAAATGGTTAACTATATACAGGCACAGAGGTCTCTGAAACAGCTTTATAATTGGGGGCTCCCGGACCATACTGCCTGTCCCCTGCTTCCAGGGATTATTGATCAGTAAATGGTTAACTACATACAGGCACAGAGGTCTGTGAAACAGCTTTTTACTTGTGGGCTCCCGAGGCCACACTGCCTGTCCCCTGCTCCCAGGGATAACTGTGCAGTAAATGTTTAACTATAGACAGCACAGAGGTCTCTGAAACAGCTTTTTAATTGGGGTCTCACGAGAGCCACACTGCCTGTCCACTGCTCCCACGGATTATTGATCAATAAATGTTTAACTAGATGCAGCACAGAGGTCACTGAAACAGCTTTTTAAAAGGGGACACCCGCGGCCACACTGCCTGTCCCCTGCTCCCAGGGATTATTTAGAAGTAAATGGTTAACTATGTACAGATCAGAGGTCACTGACACAGCGTGTAAATTGCGGGCTCCCGTGGGTAAAGTACCTGTCCCCTGCTCCCTGGGATTATTGAGCAGTAAATGGTTAACAATATCCAGGCACAGAGGTTTCTGACACAGCTTTTTAATTGGGGGCTCCCGAGGCCACATTGCCTGTCCCCTGCTCCCAGGGATTATTGAGCAGTAAATGGTTAACTATATACAGGCGCAGATGTCTCTGAAACAGCTTATTAAATGGGGGCTCCCAGACCACACTGCCTGTCCCCTGCTCCCAGGGATTATTGAGCAGTAAATGGTTAACTATATACAGCAGAGATATCTCTGAAACATGTGTTAAATTGGGGGCTCCCGGACAACACTGCCTGTCCCCCGCTCCCAGGGATTATTGACCAGTAAATGGTTAATTATATAGAGGCACAGAGGTCTCTGACACAGCTTTATAATTGGGGGCTCCCGAGGCCACTTTGCCTGTCCCCTGCTCCCAAGGATTATTGAGCAGTAAATGGTTAACTACATCCAGCACAGAGATCTCTGAAACAGCTTTATAATTGCGGGTCTCTGAGACTACACTGCCTGTCCCCTGCTCCCAGGGATTAATGAGCAGTAAATGGTTAACTATATACAGCACAGAGGTCTCTGACACACCTTTTTAATTGGTGGCTCCCGAGACCACACTGCCTGTCCCCTGCTCCCAGGGATTATTCAGAAGTAAACCGTTAACTATTTACAGGCACAGAAGTCACTGAAACAGCTTTTTAATTGGGGGCTCCCGGAGCCACACTGCCTGTCCCCTGCTCCCTGGGATTATTGAGCAGTAAATGGTGAACTATGTACAGGCACACAGGTCACAGTTAGCGTTTTTTAATTAGACGCTCGCAGACCACACTGCCTGATCCCTGCTCCCAGGGATTATTGAGAAGTAAATGGTTAACTATATTCTGGCCCAGAGGCCTCTGAAACAGCTTTTTAATTGGGGGCTCCCGGAGCCACACTGCCTGTCCCCTGCTCCCAGGGATTATTGAGCAGTAAATGGGTAACTACATACAGCCCAGAGGTCTCTGATACAGCTTTTTAGTAGGGGTCGTCCGAGGCCACACTGCCCGTCCCCTGCTCCCAGGAATTATTGAGCAGTAAATGGTTAACTCTATACAGCACAGAGGTCTCTGAAACAGCTTTTTAATTGGGGTCTCCCGAGGCCACACTGCCTGTCCCCTGCTCCCATGGATTATGGAGGAGTAAATCGTCAACTATATACAGGCACAGAGGTCACTGAAACAGCTTTTTAATTGGGGGCTCCCAGACCACACTGCCTGTCCCCTGCTCCCAGGAATTATTGAGCAGTAAATGGTTAACTATATACAGCATAGAGGTCACTGAAACTGCTTTTTAATTGCGGGCTCCCGATGCCATACTGCCTGTCCGCTACTCTCAAGGATTATTGAGAAGTAAATGGTTAACTATAAACAGCACAGAGGTCTCTGAAACAGCTTTATAATTGTGGGACCCCGGACCACACTGTGTGTCCCCTGCTCCCAGGGATTATTGAGCAGTAAATGGTTAACAATATCCAGCACAGAGATCGCTGAAACAGCTTTTTAATTGTGGGACCCGGGACCGCACTGCCTGTCCCCTGCTCGCAGGGGTTATTGAGCAGTAAATTGTTAACTATATCCAGCAAAGAGATCGCTGAAATAGCTTTTTAATTGGGGGCTCCCGAGGCCACACTGCCTGTCCCCTGCTCCCAGGAATTATTGAGCAGTAAATGGTTAACTATATCCAGCACAGAGGTATCTGAAACAGCTTTTTAAATGTGGTCTCCCGAGGCCACACTGCCAGTCCCCTGCTACCAGGGATAATTGTGCAGTAAATCGTTAACTATATACAGGCACAGAGGTCACTGAAATAGCTTTTTAACTGGGGGCTCCCGAGGCCACACTGCCTGTCCCCTGCTCCCAGGGATTATTGAACATTAAATGGTTAACTATATCCAGCACAGAGATCGCTGAAATAGCTTTTTAATTGGGGGCTCCCGAGGCCACACTGCCTGTCCCCTGCTCCCAGGGATTATTGAGCAGTAAATGGTTAACTACATACAGCACAGAGTTCACTGATACAGCTTTTTATTTGGTGGCTCGCGTGCCGCACTGCCTGTCCCCTGCTCCCACGAATTAATGAGCAGTAAATGGTTAACTATATACAGCACAGTGATCTCTCAAACAGCTTTTTCATTGGGGGCTCCCGAGGCCACACTGCCTGTCCCCTCCTCCCAGGGATTAATGAGCAGTAAATGGTTAACTATATACAGCACAGTGATCTCTGAAACAGCTTTTTTATTGGGGGCTCCCGACGCCACACTGCCTGTCCCCTCCTCCCAGGAATTATTGAGCAGTAAATGGTTAACTATATACAGCACAGATGTCACTGAAACAACTTTTTAATTGCGGGCTCCCGAGGCCATACTGCCTGTCCCCTGCTTCCAGGCAATATTGAAAAGTAAATGGTGAACTATATACAGGCACAGAGGTCTCTGACACATCTTTTTAATTGGCCCTCCCGAGGCCACACTGCCTGTCCCCTGCTCCCAGGAATTATTGAGCAGTAAATGGTTAACTATATACAGGCACAGAGGTCTCTGAAACTGCTTTTTAATTAGGGGCTCTGGAGGCCAATCTGCCTGGCCCCTGCTCCCAGGGATTATTGAGCAGGAAGTGGTTAAGTATATGCGGCACAGAGGTCACTGAAACAGCTTTTTAATTGCTCCCGATGCCAAACTGCCTGTCCCCTATTCCCAATGATTATTGAGAAGTAAATGGTTAACTATCTAGAGGCACAGATGTCTCTGACACAGCTTTTTAATTGGGGGCTCCCGAGGCCACATTGCCTGGCCCCTGCTCCCAGGGATTATTGAGCAGTAAATGGTTAACTATATACGGCACAGAGGTCACTGAAACAGCTTTTTAAATGCGGGCTCCCGATGCCATACTGCCTGTCCCCTACTCCCAATGATTATTGAGAAGTAAATGGTTAACTATCTACAGGCACAGATGTCTCTGACACAGATTTTTAATTGGGGGCTCCCGAGGCCACATTGCCTGTCCCCTGCTCCCAGGGATTATTGAGCAGTAAATGGTTAATTATATACAGCACAGAGTTCTCTGAAACAAATTTTCAATTGTGGGCTCCCGAGGCCACACTGCCTGTCCCCTGCTCCCAGGGATTATTGAGCAGTAAATGGTTAACGAAATACAAGGGGGGAGAGGAGTAGAGCATTAGTAATTGGTGACTCGATAGTCAGGGGCACAGATAGGTGATTTTGTGGGAGGGAGAGAGACTCACGTTTGGTATGTTGCCTCCCACGTGCAAGGGTACGTGATGTCTCGAATCGTGTTTTCCAATTCCTTAAGGGGGAGGGGAGCAGCCCCAAGTCGTGGTCCACATTGGCACTAACGACATAGGTAGGAAAGGGGACAGGGATGTCAGGCAGGCTTTCAGGGAGCTAGGATGGAAGCTCAGAACTAGAACAAACAGAGTTGTTATCTCTGGGTTGTTGCCCATGCCACGTGATAATGAGATGAGGAATAGGGAGAGAGAGCAAATAAACACGTGGCTACAGGGATGGTGCAGGCGGGAGGGATTCACATTTCTGGATAACTGGGGCTCTTTCTGGGGAAGGTGGGTCCTCTACAGACAGGATGCTCTATATCTGAACCTGAGGGGCACAAATATCCTGGGGGGGGAGATTTGTTAGTGCTCTTTGGGGGGTGTTTAAACTAATGCAACAGGGGCATGGGAACCTGGATTGTAGATTTAGGGTACGGGGGAATGAGATTATAGAGGTCAGGAACACAGATTTGACGTCGCAGGAGGGGGCCAGTGTTCAGGTAGGTGGTTTGAAGTGTGTCTACATCAATGCAAGGAGTATACAAAATAAGTTAGGGGAACTGGCAGCATGGGTTGGTCTCTGGGACTTCGATGTTGTGGCCATTTCAGAGACCTGGATAGTGCACGGACAGGAATGGATGATGCAGGTTCCGGGGTTTAGGTGTTTTAGTAAGCTCAGAGAAGGAGGCAAAAGAGGGGGAGGTGTGGCGCTGCTAGTCAAGAGCAGTATTACGGTGGCGGAGAGGGTGCTAGATGGGGACTCTTCTTCCGAGGTACTATGGGCTGAGGTTAGAAACAGAAAAGGAGAGGTCACCCTGTTGGGAGTTTTCTATCGGCCTCCCAATAGTTCTAGGTATGTAGAGGAAAGGATGGCGAAGATGATTCTGGATAAGAGCGAAAGTAACAGGGTAGTTATTATAGGAGATTTTAACTTTCCAAATATTGGCTGGAAAAGATATAGTTCGAGTACATTAGATGGGTCGTTTTTTGTACAATGTGTGCAGGAGGGTTTCCTGACACAATATGTTGACAGGCCAACAAAAGGCGAGGCCACATTGGATTTGGTTTTGGGTAATGAACCAGGCCAGTTGTTCGATTTGGAGGTAGGCGAGCAGTTTGGGGACAGTGACCACAATTCGGTGACGTTTACGTTAGTGATGGAAAGAGATAAGTATACACCGCAGGGCAAGAGTTATTGCTGGGGGAAGGGCAATTATGATGCCATTAGACATGACTTGGGGGGGATAGGTTGGCGAAGTAGGCTGCAAGTGTTGGGCACACTGGATAAGTGGAGCTTGTTCAAGGAACAGCTACTGCGTGTTCTTGATAAGTACGTACCGGTCAGGCATTGAGGAAGGCTTAGAGCAAGAGAACCGTGGTTTACCAAAGAAGTGGAATCTCTTGTTAAGAGGAAGAAGGAAGCCTATGTGAAGATGAGGTATGAAGTTTCAGTTGGGGCGATGGATAGTTACAAGGTAGCGAGGAAAGATCTAAAGAGAGAGCTAAGACGAGCAAGGAGGGGACATGAGAAGTATTTGGCAGGTAGGATCAAGGAAAACCCAAAAGCTTTCTATAGGTATGTCAGGAATAAAAGAATGACTAGGGTAAGAGTAGGGCCAGTCAAGGACAGGGGTGGGAAGTTGTGTGTGGAGTCTGAAGAGATAGGCGAGATACTAAATGAATATTTTTCGTCAGTATTCACTCAGGAAAATGCTAATGTTGTGCAGGAGAATGCTGAGACCCAGGCTATTAGAATTGATGGCATTGAGGTACGGAGGGAAGAGGTGTTGGCAATTCTGGACAGGCTGAAAATAGATAAGTCCCCGGGGCCTGATGGGATTAATCCTAGGATTCTCTGAGAAGCCAGGGAAGAGATTGCTGAGCCTTTGGCTTTGATTTTTATGTCACCATTGGCTACAGGAATAGTGCCAGAGGACTGGAGGAGAGCAAATGTGGTTCCTTTGTTCAAAAAGGGGAGTAGAGACAACCCAGGGAACTATAGACCAGTGAGCCTCACGTCTGATGTGGGTAAAGTCTTGGAGGGGATAATAAGAGACAAGATTTATAATCATCTAGATAGGAATAATATGATCAGGGATAGTCAACATGGCTTTGTGAAGGGTAGGTCATGCCTCACAAACCTTATCGAGTTCTTTGAGAAGGTGACTGAACAGGTAGACGAGGGTAGAGTAGTTGATGTGGTGTATATGGATTTCAGTAAAGCGTTTGATAAGGTTCTCCACGGTAGGCTGTTGCAGAAAATACGGAGGCTGTGGATTGAGGGTGATTTAGAGATAGGGATCAGAAATTGGCTAGCTGAAAGGAGACAGAGGGTGGTGGTTGATGGGAAATGTTCAGAATAGAGTTCAGTTACACGTGGCGTACCACAAGGATCTGTTCTGGAGCCGTTGCTGTTTGTCATTTTTATCAATGACCTAGAGGAGGGCGCAGAAGGGTGGGTGATTCAATTTGCAGACGACACTAAAGTCGCTGGTGTTGTCAAAAGTGCGGAAGGATGTTGCAGGTTACAGAGGGACATCGATAAGCTGCAGAGCTGGGCTGAGAGGTGGCAAATGGAGTTTAATGTAGAGAAGTGTGAGGTGATTCACTTTGGAAGGAATAACAGGAATGCGGAATATTTGGCAAATGGTAAAGTTCTTGGAAGTGTGGATGAGCAGAGGGATCTTGGTGTCCATGTACATAGATCCCTGAAAGTTGCCACCCAGGTTGATAGGGTTGTGAAGAAGTCCTATGGAGTGTTGGCCTTTATTGGTAGAGGGATTGAGTTCCAGAGTCACGAGGTCATGTTGCAGCTGTACAAAACTCTGGTACGCCCCCATTTGGAGTATTGCGTACAGTTCTGGTCACCGCATTATAGGAAGGACGTGGAAGTTTGGGAGCGGGTGCAGAGGAGATTTACCAGGATGTTGCCTGGTATGGAGGGAAAATCTTATGTGGAAAGGCTGATGGACTTGAGGTTGTTTTCGTTGGAGAGAAGAAGGTTAAGAGGAGACTTAATAGAGGCATACAAAGTGATCAGGGGGTTAGATAGGCTGGACAGTGAGAGTCTTCTCCCGCGAATGGAAATGGCTAGCACGAGGGGACATAGCTTTAAACTGAGGGGTAATAGATATAGGACAGAGGTCCGAGATAGGTTCTTTACGCAAAGAGTGGTGAGGCCGTGGAATGCCCTACCTGCAACAGTAGTGAACTCGCCAACATAGAGAGCATTTAAAAGTTTATTGGATAAGCATATGGATGATAATGGCATAGTGTAGGTTAGATGGCTTTTTGTTTCGGTGCAACATCGTGGGCCGAAGGGCCTGTACTGCGCTGTATCGTTCTATGTTCTAGCACAGAGGTCTCTGACACAGCTTTTTAATTGGGGGCTCCTGGAGCCAACCCCCAGCTTGGTTCGACCCGGACCCCCACCACCTTCGAAAGCACCTTTGCCACCCCCACCCAGAACCCATACAGTGCCGGGCATGACCAGGACATGTGGGTGTGATTCGCTGGGCCTCTCGAGCAGCTCGCACACCTATCCCCTACCCCGAAAAATTTACTAAGCCGTGCTCCAGTCATATGCGCCCTGTGTAACACCTTAAATTGTATCAGGCTTAGCCTGGCACACGAGGAGTTTACCCTACGTAGGGCATCAGCCCACAGCCCCTCCTCAATCTCCTCCCCCAGTTCTTCTTCCCATTTCCCTTTCAGCTCATCTACCATGATCTCCCCCTCGTCCCTCATTTCCCTGTATATGTCCGACACCTTACCATCCCCCACCCATGTATCTGAGATCATTCTATCCTGCACCTCCTGCGTCGGGAGCTGCGGGAATTCCCTCACCTGTTGCCTCGCAAAAGCCCTCAATTGCATGTACCGAAATGCATTCCCTTGGGGCAACCCATATTTTTCCGTCAGCGCTCCCAGACTCGCAAACGTCCCATCTACAAACAGATCTCTCAGTTGTACTACCCCCAGCTCTTTGCCATGCTCCAAATCCCCCATCCATTCTCCCCGGAATGAACCTATGATTGTTTCTTATCGGGGACCGCACAAAGCTCCCGTCCTTCCCCAATGCCGTCTCCACTGCCCCCAAATTTTCAATGTAGCCACCACCACCGGGCTTGTGGTGTATTTCTTTGGTGAGAACGGCGATGGTGCCGTCACCATTGCTTGTAGGCTAGTCACCCTCCAATCTCTTCCACGCCGCTCCCTCCACTTCTCCCATCCACTTACACACCATTGAAACATTGGCGGCCCAGTAGTACTCACTTAGGCTCGCTAATGCCAGCCCCCCCTGTCCCTACTACGCTGCAAGAATCCCTTCCTCACTCTCGGGGTCTTCCCAGCCCACACAAAACTCATAATACTCTTCTCGATTCTTTTGAAAAAAGCCTTCGTGATCACCACCGGGAGGCACTGAAACACAAAAAGGAATCTCGGGAGGACCACCAGTTTAACCGCCTGCACCCTACCTGCCAATGACAGGGACACCATGTCCTTCCTATCTCTTAAAGTCCTCCTCCATCTGTTCCACCAACCGCGTTAAACTAAGCCTGTGTAATGTACCCCAATTCTTGGCTATCTGGATCCCCAGGTACCGGAAGTCCCTTGTTACCTTCCTCAACGGTAAATCCTCTATCTCTCTGCTCTGCTCCCCCGGGTGCACCACAAACAACTCACTTTTCCCCATGTTCAGTTTATACCCTGAAAAATCCCCAAACTTCCCAAGTATCCGCATTATCTCTGGCATCCCCTCCGCCGGGTCCGCCACATATAGCAACAAATCATCCGCATACAGAGATACCCGGTGTTCTTCTCCCCCCCTGAGTACTCCCCTCCACTTCCTGGAACCCCTCAATGCTATGGTCAGGGGTTCAATCGCCAGTGCAAACAATAACGGGGACAGAGGACATCCCTGCCTCGTCCCTCTATGGAGCCGAAAATAGTCAGACCCCCGTCCATTCGTGACCACGCTCGCCATCGGGGCCCTATACAGCAACTGTACCCACCTGATATACCCATCCCCAAAGCAAAATCTCCTCAGCACCTCCCACAAATAATCCCACTCCACTCTATCAAATTCTTTCTCGGCATCCATCGCCACCACTATCTCCGCTTCCCCCTCTGGTGGGGGCATCATCATTACCCCTAGCAGCCTCCGTATATTTGTATTCAGCTGTCTCCCCTTCACAAGCCCAGTTTGGTCCTCATGAACCACCGCCAGGACACAATCTTCTATCCTCGTTGCCATTACCTTGGCCAGGATCTTAGCGTCCACATTCAGGAGGGAAATGGACCTGTAGGACTCGCATTGCAGCGGGTCTTTTTCCTTCTTTAGGAGGAGCGATATCGTTGCCTCTGACATAGTCGGGGGCAGCTGCCCCCTTTCCCTCACCTCATTAAAGGTTCTGACAAGTAGCGGGGCCAGCAAGTCCATATATTTCCTATAGAATTCAACT
Source organism: Scyliorhinus torazame (assembly GCF_047496885.1). Taxonomy (NCBI): domain Eukaryota; kingdom Metazoa; phylum Chordata; class Chondrichthyes; order Carcharhiniformes; family Scyliorhinidae; genus Scyliorhinus; species Scyliorhinus torazame. The sequence goes on from NW_027307781.1 coordinate 679,277, forward strand.
GGGAATCCGTCTGGTCGCGGGGCCTTCCCCGCCTGCATGCTCCCAATCCCTTTCACCACTTCCTCCGTCTCAATCTGTGCTCCCAGTCCCACCCTCTCCTGCTCCTCCACCTTGGGAAATTCCAGCTGATCCAGAAAGCACATCATTCTCTCCTTCCCATCCGGGGGCTGAGCTTCATACAATCTTTCGTAAAATGCCTTGAACACTCCATTCACTCTCTCCGCTCCCCGCTCCATCTCTCCCTCCTCAACTCTCACCCCCCCCCATCTCCCTCGCTGCTCCCCTTTTCCTCAGTTGGTGGGCCAGCAACCTGCTCGCCTTCTCCCCATATTCGTACTGTACACCCTGTGTCTTCCTCCATTGCGCCTCTGCATTACCCGTAGTCAACCAGTCAAATTCTACATGTAGCCTTTGCCTTTCCCTGTACAGTCCCTCTTCCGGTGCCTCCGCATATTGTCTGTCCACCCTCAGAAGTTCTTTCAACAACCGCTCCCTTTCCCTACCCTCCTGCTTTCCTTTATGTGCCCTAATAGATATCAGCTCCCCTCTAACCACTGCCTTCAGTGCCTCCCAGACCACTCCCACCTGTACCTCCCCATTATCATTGAGTTCCAAGTACCTTTCAATACACCCCCTCACCCTTAAACATCCCCCTCATCTGCCAATAATCCCATGTCCATTCTCCAGGGTGGACGCTGTTGTTTTTCTTCCCCTATCTCCAGCTCCACCCAATGTGGAGCATGATCCGAAATGGCTATAGCCGTGTACTCTGTCCCCGTCTCCTTTGGGATCAGTGCCCTTCCCAAAACAAAACAATCTGTTCGTGAATAAACGTTGTGGACATAGGAGAAAAACGAAAACTCCTTACTCCTAGGTCTACTAAATCTCCAGGGGTCTACTCCTCCCAACTGCTCCATAAAGTCCTTCAGCACCCTAGCTGCAGCCGGCCTCATTCCGGTCCTGGACCTCGATCTGTCCAGCCCTGGGTCCAGCACCGTATTAAAATTTCCACCCATTACCAACTTCCCCACTTCTAGGTCCGGGATTCGTCCTAACATACGCCTCATAAAGTTGGCATCATCCCAGTTCGGGGCAGACACGTTCACTAATACCACCGCCTCCCCTTGCAATTTGCCACTCACCATCACGTATCTGCCCCCACTATCCGCCACTATAGTCTTTGCCTCAAACATTACCCGCTTCCCCACTAGTATAGCCACTCCCCTGTTTTTTGCGTATGGCCCCGAATGAAACACCTGCCCCACCCATCCTTTGCGTAGTCTGACCTGGTCTATCAGCTTCAGATGCGTCTCCTGAAGCATAACCACATCTGCCTTAAGTTTCTTTAGGTGTGCGAGTACCCGTGCCCTCTTAATTGGCCAGTTCAGCCCTCTCACATTCCACGTGATCAACAGAGTTGAGGGTCTTTCCGACCTTGATGACTAGCCATCTCCTTTCAATCCAGCTCCTCACCCGGTTCCCACGTAGCCGTATCTCCCCCAAGCGGCGCCCCCCCGCCCCGACCACCCCCCCCCATACCACCTCCCCCTTCTCCCCAGCAGCAACCCAGTTAACCCCCCCCCCCCGCTAGATCCCAAACTAGCGTAATTGCACCCCCCATGTTGCTCCCAAAAGTCAGCAAGCTCTGGCCGACCTCGGCTTCCCCCCGTGACCTCGGCTCACACTGTGCGAGGCCCCCTCCTTCCTGCTTCCCTGTTCCCGCCATGATTACCATAGCGCGGGAACAAAGCCCGCGCTTCCCCTTTTGGCCCCGCCCCCAATGGCCGGCGCCCACAGCTCCTCATCCTCCCTCACCCCCTCCCCCACGACATGGGGAAGAGAGAGAAGTTGCAGGGTCGCAGGTTTAACAATCTGGGAAGTCTTCTCTTCCCCCTTTTCCCTCCTTCATCCCACAAATTCACCCCCCCACTTTGTCCCAAACATTCTTTTTCTGGCCCGCTCACTCCAGTTTCTCCTCGACAATAAATGTCCACGCCTCATCTGCCGTTTCGAAGTAGTGGTGTTTCCCTAGATGTGTGACCCACAGTCTTGCCGGTTGCAGCATTCCAAATTTAATCTTCCTTTTGTGCAGCACCGCCTTGGCCCGATTAAAGCTTGCCCTCCTTCTCGCCACCTCCGCACTCCAATCTTGATATACGCGGATCACCGCGTTCTCCCACCTACTGCTCCGAGTTTTCTTCGCCCATCTGAGGACCATCTCTCTGTCCTTATTTCGGAGAAATCTCACCACTATGGCTCGAGGAATTTCTCCAGCCCTCGGTCTTCTCGCCATAACGCGATAGGCTCCCTCCACCTCCAGCAGTCCCGACGGGGCCTCCGATCCCATTAACAAGTGCAGCATCGTGCTCACATATGCCCCGACATCCGCCCCTTCTACACCTTCGGGAAGACCAAGAATCCTTAAATTCTTCCTCCTCGCATTATTCTCCAGCACCTCCAGCCTTTCCACACACCTTTTGTGTTGTGCCTCGTGGATCTCCGTTTTCACCACCAGGCCCTGTATGTCGTCCTCATTCTCAGCAGCCTTTGCCTTCACGACCCGAAGCTCCTGTTCCTGGGTCTTTTGCTCCTCCTTTAGCCCCTCAATCGCTTGTAATATCGGGGCCAACAGCTCCTTCTTCATCTCCTTTTTGAGTTCTTCCACGCAACGCCGCAGGAACTATTGTTGGTCAGGGTCCCATACTAAACTGCCTCCTTCCGACGCCATCTTGCTTTGTGCCTGCCTTCCTGGCCGCTGCTCTAGAGGATCCACCGCAATCCGGCTACTTTCCTCTCTTTTTTCCATCCGTGTCCAGGGGGGATTCCCTTCTGGATTACCGCACAGAGTTATTTGCCGCTAAAATTGCCGATGGGGCTCCGATTAAGAGCCCAAAAGTCCGTTCCACCGGGAGCTGCCGAAACGTTCGACTTAGCTGGTCATCGCCGCACCCGGAAAAACGAAACAGCTTTTTAATTGGGGGCTCACGGACCGCACTGCCTGTCCCCTGCTCCCAGGGATTATTGAGAAGTAAATGGTTAACTATATACAGGCACAGAGGTCTCTGAAACAGCTTTTTAATTGGGGGTTCCCGAGGCCACAATGCCTGTCCCCTGCTCCCAGGGATTATTGAGCAGTAAATGGTTAACTATATCCAGCACAGAGATCTCTGAAACAGCTTTTTAATTGGGGGCTCCCGAGGCCACATTGCCTGTCCCCTGCTCACAGGGATTATTCAGCAGTAAATGGTAACTATATACAGCACAGAGGTCTCTGAAACAGCTTTTTAATTGGGGGCTCCCGGACCACACTGCCTGTCCCCTGCTCCCAGGGATTAATGAGCAGTAAATGGTTAACTATATACAGCACAGAGGTCTCTGAAACAGCTTTTTAATTGGGGGCTCCCGAGGCCACACTGCCTGGCCTCTGCTCCCAAGGATTATTGAGCAGTAAATGGTTAACTATGTACAGTACAGAGGTCTCTGAAACAGCTTTTTAATTGGGGGCTCCCGAACCACACTGCCTGTCCCCTGCTCCCAGGGATTATGGAGAAGTAAATGGTTAACTATATACAGCACCGAGGTCTCAGAAACCGCTTTTTAATTGGGGGCTCCCGAACCACACTGCCTGTCCCCTGCTCCCAGGGATTATTGTGAAGTAAATGGTTAACTATATACAGGCACAGAGGTCTCTGAAACAGCTTTTTCATTGCGGGCTCCCGAGGCTACACTGCCTGTCCCCTGCTCCCAAGGTTTATTGAGCAGGAAATGGTTAACTGTATACAGCACAGAGGTCTCTGAAACAACTTTTTGATTGCGGGCTCCCGAGACCACACTGCCTGTCCCCTGCTCCCAGGGATTATTGAGCAGTAAATGGTTAACTATGTACAGGCACACAGGTCTCTGACACAGCTTTTTAATTGGGGGCTCCCGAGGCCACATTGCCTGTCCCCTGCTCCCAGGGATTATTGAGCAGTAAATGGTTAACTATATCCAGCACAGAGATCTCTGAAACAGCTTTTTGATTGGTGGCTCCCGAGGCCACACGTCCTGACCCCTGCTCCCAGGAATTATTTATCATTAAATGGTTAACTATATAAAGCACAAAGGTCTCTGAAACAGCTTTTTAATTGGGGGCTCCAGGACCACACTGCTTGTCCCCTGCTCCCAAGGATTATTGACCTGTAAATGCTTAACTATATACAGCACAGAGGTCTCTGAAACAGCTTTTTAATTTTGGGGTCCCGGACCACACTGCTTGTCCCCTGCTCCCAGATATTACTGTGCAGTAAATGGTTAACTGTATAAAGGCATAGAGGTCTCTGAAACAGCTTTTTAATAGGGGTTTATTGGACCACACTGCCTGTCCATTGGTCCCAGGGATTATTGAGCAGTAAATGGTTAACTATATAGAGGGACAGAGGTCTCTGAAACAGCGTTTTAATTGCGGGCACCCGGACCACAGTGCCTGTCCCCTGCTCCCAGGGACTATTTAGAAGTAAATGGTTAACTATATACAGCACAGAGGTATCTGAAACAGCTTTTTAATTGTGGGCTCGAGAGGCCACCCTGCCTGGCCTCTGCTCCAAAGGATTATTGAGCAGTAAATGGTTAACTATATACAGGCACAGCGGTCTCTGAAACAGCTTTTTAATTGGGGACTCCCGAGGCCACAGTGCCTGACCCCTGCTCCCAGGGATTATTGAGCACTAAATGGTTAACTATATCCATTACAGAGATCTCTGAAACGGCTTTTTAATTGGGGGCTCCCGAGGCCACACTGCCTGTCCAATGCTCCCAGGGTTATTGAGCAGTAAATGGTTAACTCTGTACAGCACAGAGGTCTCTGAAATAGCTTTTTAATAGGGGGCTCCCGGACCACACTTCCTGTTCCCTGTTCCCAGGGATTATTGTGAAGTAAATGGTTAACTATGTACAGGCACACAGGTCTCTGACACAGCTTTTTAATTGGGGGCTCCCGAGGCCACATTGCCTGTCCCCTGCTCCCAGGGATTATTGAGCAGTAAATGGTTAACTGTAAACAGGCACAGAGGTCTCTGAAACAACTTTTAATTGGGGGCTCCCAAGGCCACATTGCCTGTCCCCTGCTCCCAGGGAATATTGAGCAGTAAATGGTTAACTATATCAAGCAAAGAGATATCTGAAACAGCTTTATAATTGCGGGTCTCTGAGGCCACAATGCCTTTCCCCTGCTCCCAGGGATTATTGAGCAGTAAATGGTTAACTATATCCAGCACAGAGATCTCTGAAACAGCTTTTTGATTGGGGGCTCCCGGACCACACGTCCTGTCCCCTGCTCCCAGGAATTATTTATCATTAAATGGTTAACTATATAAAGCACAAAGGTCTCTGAAACAGCTTTTTAATTGGGGGCTCCAGGACCACACTGCTTGTCCCCTGCTCCCAAGGATTATTGACCAGTAAATGGTTAACTATATACAGCACAGAGGTCTCTGAAACAGCTTTTTAATTGGGGGCTCCCAGACCATACTGCCTGTTCCCAGCTCCGAGGGATTATGGAGAAGTAAATGGTTAACTATATACAGCACTGAGGTCTCAGAAACCGCTTTTTAATTGGAGGCTCCCGAACCACACTGCCTGTCCCCTGCTCCCAGGGATTATTGAGAAGTATATGGTTAACTATATTCAGGCACAGAGGTCTCTGAAACAGCTTTTTATTTGCGGGCTCCCGAGGCCACACTGCCTGTCCGCTGCTCCCAAGGTTTATTGAGCAGGAAATGGTTAACTGTATACAGCACAGAGGTCTCTGAAACAGCTTTTTAATTGCGGGGTCCCGGACCACACTGCCTTTCCCCTGCTCCCAGGGATTATTGAGCAGTAAATGGTTAACTACACAGAAGCAAAGAGATCTCTGAAACAGCTTTTTAATTGGGGGCTCCCGGACCACACTGCCTGTCGCCTGCGCCCAGGGAATTTTGAGCAGTAAATGGTTAACTTTGTACAGGCCCAGAGGTCTCTGAAACAGCTTTTTGATTGAGGGCTCCCGAGGCCACATATCTTGTCCCCTGCTCGCAGGGATTATTGAGCAGTAAATGGTTAACTACCTCCAGCACAGCGATCTTTGAAACAGCTTTATAATTGCGGGTCTCTGAGGCCACAATGCCTGTCCCCTGCTCCCAGGGATTATTGAGCAGTAAATGGTTAACTATATCCAGCACAGAGATCTCTGAAACTGCTTTTTGATTGGGGGCTCCCGGACCACACGTCCTGTCCCCTGCTCCCAAGGATTATTGACCAGTAAATGGTTAACTATATACAGCACAGAGGTCTCTGAAACAGCTTTTTAATTGGGGGCTCCCAGACCATACTGCCTGTTCCCAGCTCCGAGGGATTATTGAGCAGTAAATGGTTAACTATGTACAGGCGCAGAGGTCTCTGAAACAGCTTTTTAATTGGGGGGCTCCCGAATCACACTGCCTGTCCCCTGCTCCCAGGGATTATTGAGAGGAAGTAAATGGGTAACTATATACAGCACAGATGTACCTGAAACAGCTTTTTAATAGGGATTTCCTGGACTACACTGCCTGTCCACTGCTTCCATGGATTATTGAACAGTAAATGGTTAACTATATTGAGGCACAGAGGTAACTGAAATAGCTTTTTCATTGGGGTCTCCCAGACCACACTGCCTGTCCCCTGCTCCTCGGGATGATTGAGAAATAAATGGTTAACTAGATTCAGCACAGAGGTCTCTGTAACAGCTTTTAAATTGGGTGCTCCCGAGGCCATACTGCCTGTCCCCTGCTCCCAGCGATTATTGAGCAGTAAATGGTTAACTATATACAGCACAGAGGTCTCTGAAACAGCTTTTTAATTGGGGGCTCACGAGGCCAGACTTCCTGTCCCCTGCTCCCAGGGATTATTGAGAAGTAAATGGTTAACTATATACAGGCACAGAGGTCTCTGAAACAGCCTTTTAATTGGGGGCTCCCGGACCACACTGTCTGTCCCCTGCTCCCAGGGATTATTGAGAAGTAAATGGTTAACTATGTAAAGCATAGACAACTCTGAAACACCTTGGTTATTATGAACTCCCGAGGCCACACTGCCTGTCCGCTGCTCCCTGGGATTATTGAGAAGTAAATGGTTAACTATATACGGCACAGAGGTCTCTGAAACAGCTCTTTAATTGCCGGCTCCCGGACCACACTGTCTGTCCCCTGCTCCCAGGCCTTATTGAGCAGTAAATGGTTAACTGATTACAGCACAGAGGTCTCTGAAACAGCTTTTTAATTGGGAGCTCCCGAGGCAACATTGCCTGTCCCCTGCTCCCAAGGATTATCAAGCAGGAAATGGTTAACTGTATACAGCACAGAGGTCTCTGAAACAGCTTTTTAATTGTGTGGTTCCGGACCACACTGCTTGTCCCCTGCTCCGAGGTATTATTGAGCAGTAAATGGTTAACTGTATACAGGCACAGAGGTCTCTGAAACAGCGTTTTAATTGGAGGCTCCAGGACCACACTGCCTGTCCCCTCCTCCCAGGGATGATTGAGAAGTAAATGGTTAACTATATACAGTTCAGAGGTCGCTGAAACAGCTTTTTAATTGGGGGCTCCCGAGGCCACACTGCCTGTCCCCTGCTCCCTTGGATTATTGAGCAGTAAATGGTTAACAATATACAGCAGAGAGGTCTCGTAAACAGCTTTTTAATTGGGGGCTCCCGGACCACACTGCCTGTCCGCTGCTACCAGGGATTATTGAGCAATAAATGGTGAACTATACACAGCACAGATGTAACTGAAACAGCTTTTTCATTGCGAGCTCCCGAGACCACACTGCCTGTTCCCAGCTCCCAGGGATTATTGTGCAGTAAATGGTTAACTATGTACAGGCGCAGAGGTCTCTGAAACAGCTTTTTAATTGGGAGCTCCCGGGCCACACTGCCTGTCCCCTACGCCCAGGGATGATTGCGAAATAAATGGTTAACTAGATACAGCACAGAGGTCTCTGAAACAGCTTTTTAATTGGGGGCTACCAGACCGCACTGCCTGTCCACTGCTCCCAGGAATTATTGAGCAGTAAATGGTTAACTATATACAGCACAGAGGTCTCTGAAACAGCTTTTTAATTGGGAGCTCCCGGGCCACACTGCCTGTCCCCTACGCCCAGGGATGATTGCGAAATAAATGGTTAACTATATACTGCACAGAGGTCTCTGAAACAGCTTTTAAATTGGGTGCTCCCGAGGCCACACTGCCTGTCCCCTGCTCCCAGCGATTAATGAGCAGTAAATGGTTAACTATGTACAGCACAGAGGTCTCTGAAACAGCTCTTTAATTGCCGGCTCCCGGACCACACTGTCTGTCCCCTGCTCCCAGGCCTTATTGAGCAGTAAATGGTTAACTGTTTACAGCACAGAGGTCTCTGAAACAGCTTTTTAATTGGGAGCTCCCGAGGCCACACTGCCTGTCCCCTGCTCCCAGGGATTATTGAGAAGAAAATGGTTAACTATATACAGCACAGAGGTCTCTGAAACAGCTTTTTAATTAGGGGCTCCCGAACCACACTGCCTGTCCCCTGCTCCCAAGGATTATCGAGAAGGAAATGGTTAACTGTATACAGCACAGAGGTCTCTGAAACAGCTTTTTAATTGTGTGGTCCCGGACCACACTGCTTGTCCCCTGCTCCGAGGTATTATTGAGCAGTAAATGGTTAACTGTATACAGGCACAGAGGTCTCTGAAACAGCGTTTTAATTGGAGGCTCCATGACCACACTGCCTGTCCCCTCCTCTCAGGGATGATTGAGAAGTAAATGGTTAACTATATACAGTGCAGAGGTCGCTGAAACAGCTTTTTAATTGGGGGCTCCCGAGGCCACACTGCCTGTCCCCTGCTCCCTTGGATTATTGAGCAGTAAATGGTTAACAATATACAGCAGAGAGGTCTCGTAAACAGCTTTTTATTTGGGGGCTCCCGGACCACACTGCCTGTCCGCTGCTACCAGGGATTATTGAGAAGTAAATGCTTAACTATATACAGGACAGAGGTCTCTGAAACAGCTTTTTAATTCGGGGCTCCCGAGGCCACACTGCCGGTCCCCTGCTCCCAGTGATTATTGATGGGACATAAATGATTATCTAAATACAACACAGATGTATCTGAAACAGCTTTTTAATTGGGGGCTCCCGAGGCCACACTGCCTGTCCCCTGCTCCCAGTGATTATTGAGCAGTAAATGGTTAACTCTGTACAGGCACAGAGGTCCCTGAAACAGCTTTTTAATTGGGGGCTCCCGGACCACACTGCCTGTCCCCTGCTCCCAGGGATTATTGAGAAGTAAATGATTAACTATATACAGCACATACTTCTCTGAAACAGCTTTTTAATTGGGGGCTCCCAGACAACACTGCCTGTCCACTGCTCCCAGGGATTATTGAGCAGTAAATGGTTAACTACATACAGCACAGAGGTCTCTGAAACAGCTTTTTAATTGGGGTCTCCCGAGGCCACACTGCTTGGTCCAGCTCCCAGGGTTTATTGAGAAGTAAATGGTTAACTATATACAACACATACCTCTCTGAAACAGCTTTGTTATTGGGGGCTCAAGAGGCCACACTGCCTATCCCCTGCTCCCAGGGATTATTGAGCAACAAATGGTGAACTATACACAGCACAGATGTAACTGAAACAGCTTTTTCATTGCGAGCTCCCGAGACCACACTGCCTGTTCCCAGCTCCCAGGGATTATTGTGCAGTAAATGGTTAACTATGTACAGGCGCAGAGGTCTCTGAAACACCTTTTTAATTGGGAGCTCCCGGGCCACACTGCCTGTCCCCTACGCCCAGGGATGATTGCGAAATAAATGGTTAACTAGATACAGCACAGAGGTCTCTGAAACAGCTTTTTAATTGGGGGCTACCAGACCGCACTGCCTGTCCACTGCTCCCAGGAATTATTGAGCAGTAAATGGTTATATACAGCACAGAGGTCTCTGAAACAGCTTTTTAATTGGGAGCTTCCGGGCCACACTGCCTGTCCCCTACGCCCAGGGATGATTGCGAAATAAATGGTTAACTAGATACAGCACAGAGGTCTCTGAAACAGCTTTTAAATTGGGTGCTCCCGAGGCCACACTGCCTGTCCCCTGCTCCCAGCGATTATTGAGCAGTAAATGGTTAACTATATACAGCACAGAGGTCTCTGAAACAGCTTTTTAATTGGGGGCTCACGAGGCCAGACTTCCTGTCCCCTGCTCCCAGGGATTATTGAGAAGTAAATGGTTAACTATATACAGCACAGAGGTCTCTGAAACAGCTTTTTAATTGGGGGCTCCCGGACCACACTGTCTGTCCCCTGCTCCCAGGGATTATTGAGAAGTAAATGGTTAACTATGTAAAGCATAGACATCTCTGAAACACCTTGGTTATTATGAACTCCCGAGGCCACACTGCCTGTCCGCTGCTCCCTGGGATTATTGAGAAGTAAATGGTTAACTATATACGGCACAGAGGTCTCTGAAACAGCTCTTTAATTGCCGGCTCCCGGACCACACTGTCTGTCCCCTGCTCCCAGGCCTTATTGAGCAGTAAATGGTTAACTGTTTACAGCACAGAGGTCTCTGAAACAGCTTTTTAATTGGGAGCTCCCGAGGCCACACTGCCTGCCCCCTGCTCCCAGGGATTATTGAGAAGTAAATGGTTAACTATATACAGCACAGAGGTCTCTGAAACAGCTTTTTAATTGGGGGCTCCCGAACCACACTGCCTGTCCCCTGCTCCCAAGGATTATCGAGCAGGAAATGGTTAACTGTATACAGCACAGAGGTCTCTGAAACAGCTTTTTAATTGTGTGGTCCCGGACCACACTGCTTGTCCCCTGCTCCGAGGTATTATTGAGCAGTAAATGGTTAACTGTATACAGGCACAGAGGTCTCTGAAACAGCGTTTTAATTGGAGGCTCCAGGACCACACTGCCTGTCCCCTCCTCTCAGGGATGATTGAGAAGTAAATGGTTAACTATATACAGCACAGAGGTCTCGTAAACAGCTTTTTATTTGGGGGCTCCCGGACCACACTGCCTGTCCGCTGCTACCAGGGATTATTGAGAAGTAAATGCTTAACTATATACAGCACAGAGGTCTCTGAAACAGCTTTTTAATTGGGGGCTCCCGAGGCCACACTGCCTGTCCGCTGCTACCAGGGATTATTGAGAAGTAAATGCTTAACTATATACAGGACAGAGGTCTCTGAAACAGCTTTTTAATTCGGGGCTCCCGAGGCCACACTGCCGGTCCCCTGCTCCCAGTGATTATTGATGGGACATAAATGATTATCTAAATACAGCACAGATGTATCTGAAACAGCTTTTTAATTGGGGGCTCCCGGACCACACTGCCTGTCCCCTGCTCCCAGGGATTATTGAGAAGTAAATGATTAACTATATACAACACATACTTCTCTGAAACAGCTTTTTAATTGGGGGCTCCCAGACAACACTGCCTGTCCCCTGCTCCCAGGGATTATTGAGCAGTAAATGGTTAACTACATACAGCACAGAGGTCTCCGAAACAGCTTTTTAATTGGGGTCTCCCGAGGCCACACTGCTTGGTCCCTGCTCCCAGGGATTATTGAGCGGTAAATGGTTAACTATATACAACACATACCTCTCTGAAACAGCGTTGTTATTGGGGGCTCAAGAGGCCACACTGCCTATCCCCTGCTCCCAGGGATTATTGAGCAATAAATGGTGAACTATACACAGCACAGAGGTCACTGAAACAGCTTTTTCATTGCCGGCTCCCGAGACCACACTGCCTGTTCCCAGCTCCCAGGGATTATTGAGCAGTAAATGGTTAACTATGTACAGGCGCAGAGGTCTCTGAAACAGCTTTTTAATTGGGAGCTCCCGGGCCACACTGCCTGTCCCCTACGCCCAGGGATGATTGCGAAATAAATGGTTAACTATATACAGCACAGAGGACTCTGAAACAGCTTTTTAATTGGGGGCTCCCAGGCCACACTGCCTGTCCACTGCTCCCAGGGATTATTGAGCAGTAAATGGTTAAAACTGGACAGGCACACAGGTCTCTGAAACAGCTTTTTATTTGGGGGCTCCCGGACCACACTGCCTGTCCCCTGCTCCCAGGGATGACTGAGAAGTAAATGGTTAACTATATACAGTACAGAGATATCTGAAACGGCATTTTAATTTTGGGCTCCTGAGGCCACACTGCCTGTCCCCTGCTCCCAGGGCTTACTGAGCACTGAATGGTTAACTATATACAGGCACAGAGGTCTCTGAAACAACTTTTTAGTTGGGGGCTCCCGGAGCCACACTGCCTGTCCCCTTCTCCCAGGGACTATTGAGAGGAAGTAAATGGTTAACTATATACAGCGCAGAGGTCTCTGAAACAGCTTTTTAATTGGGGGCTCCCGAGGCCAGACCTCCTGTCCCCTGCTCCCAGGGATTATTGAGAAGTAAATGTTTAACTATATACAGCACATACTTCTCTGAAACAGCTTTGTTATTGGGAGCTCCAGAGGCCACACTGCCTGTCCCCTGCTTCCAGGAATTATTGAGAAGTAAATGGTTAACTATACACGGCACAGAGGTCTCTGAAACAGCTCTTTAATTGCGGGCTCTTGGACCACACTGCCTGTCCCCTGCTCCCAGGGCTTATTGAGAAGTAAATGGTTAACTATATACAGCACAGAGGTCTCTGAATCAGCTTTTTTATTGGGGGCTCCCGAACCACACTGCCTGTCCCCTGCTCCCAGGGATTATTGAGCAGGAAATGCTTAACTATATGCAGCACAGACGTCTCTGAAACAGCTTTTTAATTGGGGGCGCCTGAGGCCACACTGCCTGTCCCCTGCTCCCATGGATTATTGAGAAGTAAATGGTTAACTATATGCAGCACAGAGGTCTCTGAAACAGCTTTTTAATTGGGGCCTCCAGAGGCCACACTGCCTGGTCCTGCTCCCAAGGATTATTGAGCAGTAAATGGTTAACTGTATACAGGCACAGACTTTTTTGAAACAGCTTTTTAATTGGGATTTCCTGGACCACACTGCCTGTCCACTGCTCCTATGGATTATTGAACTGTAATTGGTTAACTATATAGAGGCACAGAGGTCACTGAATCAGCTTTTTAATTGGGGGGCTCCCGAGGCCACACTGCCTGTCCCCTGCTCCCAGGGATTATTGAGCAGTAAGTGGTTTACTCTGTACAGGCACAGAGGTCTCTGAAACAGCTTTTTAATTGGGGGCTCCCGGACCACACTGCCTGTCTTCTGCTCCCAGGGATTATTGAGAAGTAAATGGTTAACTATATACAGCACATACTTCTCTGAAACAGCTTTGTTATTTGGGACTCCAGAGGCCACACTGTCTGTCCCCTGCTCCCAGGGATTATTGAGCAATAAATGGTTAACTGCATACAGCACTGAGGTCTCTGAAACATCTTTTTAATTGGGGGCCCCCGGACCAACACTGCCTGTCCCCTGCTCCCAGGGATTATTGAGAAATAAATGGTTAACTATATACAGCACAGAGGTCTCTGAAACAGCGTTTTAATTGGGGGCTCCTGAGGCCACACTGCCTGTCCCCTGCTCCCAGGGATTAATCCCCATCAGGCGGGGTTCACACACTCACACACGATACGCCCCGAGCGGATAACGTTGACCACATGCACCACCCCTGAAAGAGGCAGTGCTGTCAGAGTCCTCCCCTTACGGCCCTCAGTAACATATAAATAACTTGAGTAATTTACAGTGAACTGTGTGCAAGAAAAGCTGGAGACATTAAAAAGGGACAGTTCAGAACAGTCCTTCACAGGGGTAATCTGAGGCATGGTTGATCACCCTGGGCCCCATCCGGCTCCTCCATCAATGGGCTGGTGTTGTTGTCAGCAGAAAGAAGATGTTGCCTCGAGGATTCGACACAACTTTGGGGTCTCCTCCACCGCCCCCCCCACCCCCCTCTCCAGCTCCAATCAGTGTCACCGGTGAGTTCACTCCGCATTCACCTGAGGAAGGAGCTGCGCTCCGAAAGCTAGTGATTCGAAAAAAACCTGGTGGACTTTAACCTGGTGTTGTCAGAGTTCTTACTATTCTCTGCGGAATCTCCGGCTCCCTCGGTTCCGGCTCTGCTGCGGGGGTAGTGGTGATGCCGGCTGGCTCCAACTGTTCAGACATTGGCTGTGTGACGACCCAGCTCCTTAAATGGTCAAAGTACTTCCTCACTCGTCCGCCTTGTAATTCCACCCTGTCTGAAACTGGACCGTCTGCCTGGCAATTCCACCCTGTCTGACACTGGTCCGTCTGCCTTGTAATTCCACCATGTCTGACACTGGGCAGTCTGCGTGGCAATTCCACCATGTCTGACACTGGACCGTCTGCATTGTAATTCCACCCTGTCTGACACTGGACAGTCAGCCTTGTAATTCCACCATGTCTGACACTGGACCGTCTGCCTGTCAATTCCACCGTGCCTGACACTGGGCCGTCTGCCTGGCAATTCCACCATGTCTGACACTGGACCGTCTGCCTTGTAATTCCATCATGTCTGACACTGGACCGTCTGCCTGGCAATTCCACCATGTCTGACACTGGACCGTCTGCCTGGCAATTCCACCATGTCTGACACTGGACCGTCTGCCTGGCAATTCCACCATGTCTGACACTGGACCGTCTGCCTTGTAATTCCACCATGTCTGACACTGGACCGTCTGCCTCGCAATTCCACCATGTCTGACACTGGGCCGTCTGCCTGGCAATTCCACCATGTCTGACACTGGACAGTCTGCCTGGCAATTCCACCATGTCTGACACTGGACCGTCTGCCTGGCAATTCCACCATGTCTGACACTGGACCGTCTGCCTGGCAATTCCACCATGTCTGACACTGGACAGTCTGCCTGGCAATTCCACCATGTCTGACACTGGACAGTCTGCCTTGTAATTCCACCGTGTCTGACACTGGACCGTCTGCCTTGTAATTCCACCATGTCTGACACTGGACCTACTGCCTGGCAATTCCACCATGTCTGAGACTGGACCGTCTGCCTTGTAATTCCACTAAGTCTGACACCAGATCCAGCAGAGGGAGGTAGAGCGGAGCTGCTGATTGGCTTTTGCAGGGGATGTTTGCATACGTCCGTTGTGGTCACCCTAACTTGAAAGTGTACCTGTGCAAGAGATCGTAGTGGTTCAAGTGAAGCCAAGCACCCAGCAGAGGGCAGTAGAGCGGAGATGCTGATTGGCTGTTGCGGGGGAAGTTTGCATTCGTCTGTTGTGGTCACCCTAACTTGAAGGTGATTTGTGGAGGAGCGGTTGTCAAGTTACACTTAAACACAAAAACTTCTTCAGTGTTTCCCACCCTACCCCCTCCTTTAACCAAAAAAAAAAAACGCTGTAAGGATCCCAGCCGAGAGGAAGGCTCAAGAGCAGGTAGAAGTAGAAAGAAGTTGAACCGTGACATCACAGCCTGCAGGTAAGGGATTGGCTGGTGACTGGTCAGTCGTTTTTCTTTTATTTTCCCTCAGGTGTTCTCGAGGTTGCTGAGTGATTGCTTGCTGAGAAGGGGAGTGAATAACAGGTAAGCTCTTTCTTTCTTTTTATTTTGTTATCTAGAGGGGATGGCAGGGAAGGTAGTGTAGTGTTCCTTCTGCAGAATGTTTGAGGTGAGGGACACCGTCAGTGTCCCTGCTGATTTCATCTGTGGGAAGTGCACCCATCTCCAGCTCCTCAGAAACCACGTTCGGGAACTGGAGCTGGATGAACTTCGGATCATTCGGGAGGCAGAGGTGGTCATAGATAGAAGCTTCAGGGATGTAGTTACTCCGATGAATAGAGATAGATGGGTGACGGTGAGAGGGGCTGGGAGGAAGCAGCCAGTACAAGGATCCCCTGTGGTCGTTCCCCTCAGTAACAAGTATACCGCTTTGGATACTGTTGTGGGGGGGAGGGATTACCAGGGGTAAGCCATGGGGTGCAGGACTCTGGCATAGAGTCTGTCCTTGTTGCTCAGAAGGGAAGGGGAAGAGGAGTAGAGCATTAGTCATTGGAGACACCATAGTTAGGGGGATAGATAGGAGACTCTGTGGCAACGAGAGAGACTCGCAGTTGGCGTATTGCCTCCCAGGTGCCAGGGTGCGTGATGTCTCGGGTCGTGTTTTCGGGATCCTGAAGGGGGGGGGGGAGCAGCCCCATGTTGTGGTCCACATTGGCACTAACGACATGTGTAGGAAAGGGGATGGGGATGTAAGGCAGGAATTCAGGGAGCTAGGGTAGAAACTTAGATCTAGGACAAACCGAGTTATTATCTCTGGGTTGTTACCCGTGCCACGTGATAGCGAGACGAGGAATAGGGAGAGAGACCAGTTGGACACGTGGCTACAGGGATGGTGCAGGAGGGAGGGTTTCAGATTTCTGGGTAATTGGGGCTCATTCTGGGGTCGGTGGGACCTCTACAAACGGGATGGTCTACACCTGGACCAGTGGGATACCAACATCCTGGTGGGGAAATTTGCTAATGCCCTTCGGGAGGGTTTAAATTAGTTCAGCAGGGGCTTGGGAACCTAAATTGTAGCTCCAGTGTACAGGAGGTTGAGAGTAGTGAGGTCATGAGTAAGGTTTCAAAGCTGCAGGAGTGAACCGGCAGGCAGGAAGGTGGTTTAAAGTGTGTCTACTTCAATGCCAGGAGCATCCGGAATAAGGTGGGTGAACTTGCGGTATGGGTTGGTACCTGGGACTTCGATGTTGTGGCCATTTTGGAGACATGGATAGATCAGGGACAGGAATGGTTGTTGCAGGTGCCGGGGTTTAGATATTTCAGTGAGCTCAGGGAAAGTGGTAGAAAAGGGGGACGGGTGGCATTGTTAGTCAAGGACAGTATTACGGTGGCAGAAAGGACAATTAATGACGACTCGTCTACTGAGATACCATGGGCTGAGGTTAGAAACAGGAAAGGAGAGGTTACCATGTTAGGGGTTTTCTATAGGCCTCCGAAATGTTCCAGAGATATAGAGGAAAGGATTACAAAGATGATTCTGGACAGGAGCGAAAGCAACAGGGGAGCTGTTATGGGGGACTTTAACTTTCCAAATATTGACCGGAAACGCTATAGTTCGTTTACGTTAGATGGGTCCGTTTTTGTCCAATATGCGCAGGAGGGTTACCTGACACAGTATGTCGATAGGCCAACGAGAGGCAAGGCCATATTGGATTTCGTACTGGGTAATGAACAAGGCAGGTGTTAAATTTGGAGGTAGGTGAGCACTTTGGTAATAGTGACCACAATTCGATTACGTTTACTTTAGTGATGGAAAGGGATAGGTATATACCGCAGGGCAAGAGTTATATCTGGGGAAAGGCAATTATGATGCGATGAGGCAAGACTTAGGATGCATTGGATGGTGAGGAAAACTGCAGGGGATGGGCACAATGGAAATGTGGAGCTTGTTCAAGGAACAGCTACTGCGTGTCCTTGATAAGTATGTACCTGTCAGGCAGAGAGGAAGTGGTCGAGTGAGGGAACCGTGGTTTACAAAAGCAGTCGAAACACTTGTCAAGAGGAAGAAGGAGGCTGATGTAAAGATGAGACATGCAGGGTCAGTTAGGGCGCTCGAGAGTTACAAGTTAGCTAGGAAGCACCTAAAGAGAGAGCTAAGAAGAGCCAGGAGGGGACATGAGAACTCTTTGGCAGGTAGGATCAAGGATAACCACAAAGCTTTCTATAGCTATGTCAGGAATAAAAGACTGACTCGGGTAAGAGTAGGGCCAGTCAAGGACAGTAGTGGGAAGTTATGCTTGGAGTCCGAGGAGATAGGAGAGGTGCTAAATGAATATTTTTCGTCAGTATTCACACAGGAAAAAGACAATGTTGTCGAGGAGAATGCAGAGATTCAGGCTACTAGACTAGAAGGGCTTGTGGTTCATAAGGAGGAGGTGTTAGCAATTCTGGAAAGTGTGAAAATAGATAAGTCTCCTGGACCAGATGGGATTTATCTTATGATTCTCTGGGAAGCTAGGGAGGAGATTGCTGAGATTTTGGCTTTGATCTTTAAGTCATCTTTGTCTACAGGAATAGTGCCAGAAGACTGGAGGATAGCAAATGTTGTCCCCTTGTTCAAGAAGGTTAGTAGAGACAACCCCGGTAACTATAGACCAGTGAGCCTTACTTCTGTTGTGAGCAAAATCTTGGAAAGGTTTATAAGAGATAGGATGTATAATCATCTGGAAAGTAATAATTTAATTAGAGATCGTCAACATGGTTTTGTGAAGAGTAGGTCGTGCCTCACAAACCTTCTTGAGTTCTTTGAGAAGGTGACAAAACAGGTGGATGAGGGTAAAGCAGTTAATGTGGTGTATATGGATTTCAGTAAAGCATTTGATAAGGTTCCCCACGGTAGACTACTGCAGAAAATACAGAGGCATGGGATTCAGGGTGATTTAGCAGTTTGGATCAGAAATTGGCTAGCTGGAAGAAGACAAAGGGTGGTGGTTGATGGGAAATGTTCAGACTGGAGTCCAGTTACTATTGGTGTACCACAAGGATCTGTTTTGTGGCCACTGCTGTTTGTCATCTTTATAAATGACCTGGAGGAGGGCGTAGAAGGATGGGTGAGTAAATTTGCAGATGACACTAAAGACGGTGGAGTTGTGGACAGTGCGGAAGGATGTTACAAGTTACAGAGGGGCATAGATAAGCTGCAGTGCTGGGCTGAGAGGTGGCAAATGGAGTTTAATGCAGAAAAGTGTTAGGTGATTCATTTTGGAAGGAATAACAGGAAGACTGAGTACTGGGCTAATGGTAAGATTCTTGGCAGTGTGGATGAGCAGAGAGCTCTCGGTGTCCATGTACATGGATCCCTGAAAGTTGCCACCCAGGTTGAGAGGGTTGTTAAGAAGGTGTACGGTGTGTTAGCTTTTATTGGTAGAGGGATTGAGTTTAGGAGCCATGAGGTCATGTTGCAGCTATACAACACTCTGGTGCGGCCGCATTTGGAGTATTGCGTGCAATTCTGGTCGCCGCATTATTGGAAGGATGTGGAAGCATTGGAAAGGGTGCAGAGGAGATTTACCAGGATGTTGCCTGGTATGGACGGAATATCTTATGAGGAAAGGCTGAGGGATTTGAGGCTGTTTTTGTTAGAGGCATACAAGATGATCAGAGGTTTGGATAAGGTGGACAGTGAGAGCCTTTTTCCTCGGATGGTGATGTTTAGCACGAGGGGACATAGCTTTAAATTGAGGGGAGATAGATATAGGACAGATGTCAGAGGTTGGTCTTTTACCCAGAGAGTAGTAAGGGCATGGAATGTCCTGCCTGCAACAGTAGTGCACTCGCCAACACTAAGGTCATTCAAATGGTCATTGGATAGACATATGGACGATAAGGGAATAGTTAGATGGGCTTTGGAGTGGTTTCACAGGTCGGCACAACATCGAGGGCCGAAGGGCCTGTACTGCGTTGTAATGTTCAATGTTCTATGTCTGCCTGGCAATTCCACCATGTCTGACACTGAACAAACAAAGAACAAAGAAATGTACAGCACAGGAACAGGCCCTTCGGCCCTCCAAGCCCGTGCCGACCATGCTGCCCGACTAAACTACAATCTTCTACACTTCCTGGGTCCGTATCCTTCTATTCCCATCCTATTCATATATTTGTCAAGATGCCCCTTAAATGTCCCTATTGTCCCTGCTTCCACTACCTCCTCCGGTAGCGAGTTCCAGGCACCCACTACCCTCTGCGTAAAAAACTTGCCTCGTACATCTACTCTAAACCTTGCCCCTCGCACCTTAAACCTATGCCCCCTAGTAATTGACCCCTCTACCCTGGGGAAAAGCCTCTGACTATCCACTCTGTCTATGCCCCTCATAATTTTGTATACCTCTATCTGGTCTCCCCTCAACCTCCTTCGTTCCAGTGAGAACAAACTGAGTTTATTCAACCGCTCCTCATAGCTAATGCCCTCCATACCAGGCAACATTCTGGTAAATCTCACCTGCACCCTCTCGAAAGCCCCAACATTCTTCTGGCAATGTGGCGACCAGAATTCAACACTACACTCCAAGTGTGGCCTAACTAAGGTTCTATACAGCTGCAACATGACTTGCCAATTCTTATACTCAATGCCCCGGCCAATGAAGGCAAGCATGCCGTATGCCTTCTTGACTACCTTCTCCACCTGTGTTGCCCCTTTCAATGACCTGTGGACCTGTACTCCTTGATCTCTTTGACTTTCAATACTCTTGAGGGTTCTACCATTCACTGTATATTCCCTACCTGCATTAGACCTTCCAAAATGCATTACCTCACATTTGTCCGGATTAAACTCCATCTGCCATCTCTCCGCCCAAGTCTCCAGACAATCTAAATCCTGCTGTATCTTCCGACAGTCCTCATCGCTATCCGCAATTCCACCAACCTTTGTGTCATCTGCAAACTTACTAATCAGACCAGTTACATTTTCCTCCAAAACATTTATATATACTACAAAGAGCAAAGGTCCCAGCACTGATCCCTGTGGAACACCACTGGTCACAGCCCTCCAATTAGAAAAGCATCCCTCCATTGCTACTCTCTGCCTTCTATGGCCTAGCCAGTTCTGTATCCACCTTGCCAGCTCACCCCTGATCCCGTGTGACTTCACCTTTTGAACTAGTCTACCATGAGGGACCTTGTCAAAGGCCTTACTTAAGTCCATATAGACAACATCTACTGCCCTACCTGCATCAATCATCTTAGTGACCTCCTCGAAAAACTCTATCAAGTTAGTGAGACACGACCTCCCCTTCACAAAACCGTGCTGCCTCTCACTAATACGTCCATTTGCTTCCAGATGGGAGTAGATCCTGCCTCGAAGAATTCTCTCCAGTAATTTCCCTACCACTGAAGTAAGGCTCACCGGTCTGTAGTTCCCTGGATTAGCCCTCCTGGATGCTCCGGCACCGCTGCCGCCAAAATCCAAAGGGCTGCTCCTGTAAAGGTAAGGCTTTTTAAAGTAAGTACTCACCTCCCAGAAGGCCCCTGCGCACCGTTGCCGCCGAAATCCAAAGGGCTGCTCCTGTAAAGGCAAGGCTTTTTAAAGTAAGTACTCACCTCCCAGAAGGCCCCTGCGCACCGCTGCAGCCGAAATCCAAAGGGCTGCTCCTGTAAAGGCAAGGCTTTTTAAAGTAAGTACCCACCTCCCAGAAGGCCCCTGCGCACTGCTGCCGCCGAAATCCAAAGGCCTGCTCCTGTAAAGGCAAGGCTTTTTAAAGTAAGTACTCACCTCCCAGAAGGCCCCTGCGCACCGCTGCCGCCGAAATCCAAAGGGCTGCTCCTGTAAAGGCAAGGCTTTTTAATTTAAGTACTCACCTCCCAGAAGGCCCCTGCGCACTGGACCGTCTGCCTGGCAATTCCACCATATCTGACACTGGACCGTCTGTCTGGCAATTCCACCATGTCTGACACTGGACCGTCTGTCTGGCAATTCCACCATGTCTGACACTGGACCGTCTGTCTGGCAATTCCACCGTGTCTGACACTGGACCAGACGTCACCACAGTTCTGCCGGGTATCTAATGTGGGCCTGACGCAAAGACCCTGACAAATACCAGGTCTCCAACTTTAAACGGCCTGTCTCCTTTTACCGAGTCTATTTCTTCTATTGGGAATCCAGCGGCACCTCCAGCATTCCCACCAAATTGGGGACAATTGGGTCTAATCGAGCCTGGTAGTGATGCCCACTGAATATCTCTGCGATGTGACTGCCCTGGTGGTGGGTGGTGGTGGTGTGGGGGTATAATTCGAGAGCTGGATGTCAGCCACCTTGATGTGTAATGGTCTGTTGGGCTTCCTCACTGCTGACAACATCTGATCTGCTCGCTGACTCTCCGCCCGAGGCCGGGTGGTCCGGGGCTGTTGCAATGTGGTGGATGCCGGCTGTATTGACAAAGTGCTGACATTCCTCCCCGGTGAACACAGTCACATTGTCGGACAACAATGCATCTAGGAGGCACGGGGGTCACAGAAAGATCAACGCAGACCCTTGTGGTGGATTCTGGGGTGGTCCACATCTCCTGAACATTAAAACAGCTGCAGTGGGCGTCCTCCAGGTTCAGGAACAGTATTCTAGGAAAGGATTTGTGAAATACACATGTAACCTCATCAACGGAAGGCCAGGATATTCCCGTGGATACAGGGGTGCTGTGAGAGGCAACGCCTGCTGTGCCTGGAATAAATCTCAATGGAGCACCATTTGCTCAATGTCCTTATCGATGCCTGTCCACCGACTGTCGCTTCAGGTCAACATTTCCATCTCTGTGTGGCCAGGGTGTGCTCTGTATAACGCCTGCAGCTCCTAGTCAACATTCCCATCTCTGTGTGGCCAAGGTGTGCTCTGTATAACCCCTGCAGCTCCTGGTCAACATTCCCATCTCTGTGTGGCCAGGGTGTGCACTGTATAACTCCTGCAGCTCCTGGTCAACATTCCCATCTCTGTGTGGCCAGGGTGTGCTCTGTATAACCCCTGCAGCTCCTGGTCAACATTCCAATCTCTGTGTGGCCAGGGTGTGCTCTGTATAACCCCTGCAGCTCCTGGTCAACATTTCCATCTCTGTGTGGCCAGGGTGTGGTCTGTATAACCCCGGCAGCTTCTGGTCAACATTCCCATGTCTAAGTGGCCAAAGTGTGCTCTGTGTAACCCCTGCTGGCCTGGTCAACATTCCCATCTCTGTGTGACCAGGGTTGCTCTGTATAAACACTGCTCCTGGTCAACTTTCCCATATCTGTGTGGCCAGGGTGTGCACTGTATAACACCTGCAACTCCTGGTCAACAGTCCCGTCTCTGTGTGGCCAGTGTGCGCTCTGTATAACCCCAGCAGCCCCTGGTCAACATTCCCATCTCTGTGTGGCCAGAGTGTGCTCTGTATTACCCCGGCAGCTCCTGGTCAACATTCCTATATCTGTGTGGCCAGGGTGTGCTCTGTATAACCCCTGCAACTCCTGTTGAACAGTCTCATCTCTGTGTGGCCAGTGTGTGCTCTGTATAACTCCTGCAGCTCTTGGCCAACATGCCCACCTCTGTGTGGCCAGGGTGTGCTCTGTATAACCACTGCAGCTCCTGGTCAACATTCCCATCTCTGTGTGGTCAGGGTGTGCTCTGTATAACCCCTGCAACTCCTCGTCAACAGTCCCATCTCTGTGTGGCCAGAGTGTGCTCTGTCTCACCCCTGCAGCTCCTGGTCAACATGCCCATCTCTGTGTGGCCAGGGTGTGCTCTGCATAACCCCAGCAGCTCCTGGTCAACATTCCCATCACTGTGTGGCCAGAGTGTGCTCTGTCTAACCCCTGCAGCTCCTGGTCAACATGCCCATCTCTGTGTGGCCAGTGTGTGCTCTGTGTAACCCCTGCAGCTCCTGGTCAACATTCCCATCTCTGTGTGGTCAGCGTGTGCTCTGTATAACCCCTGCAACTCATGGTCAACAGTCCCATCTCTGTGTGGCCAGTGTGTGCTCTGTATAAATCATGCAGCTCCTGGTCAACATGCACATCGCTGTGTGGCCAGGGTGTGCTCTGTATAACCCCAGCAGCTCCTGTTCATCTTTCCCATCTCTGTGTGGCCAGGGTGTGATCTGTATAACCCCTGCAGCTCCTGGTCAACATTCCTATCTCTGTGTGTGGTCAGGGTGTGCACTGTATAACCCCTGCAGCTCCTGGTCTGCATTCCCATCTCTGTGTTGCCAGGGTGTGATCTGTATAACCCCTGCAGCTCCTGGTCAACATTCCCATCTCTGTGTGGCCAGGGTGTGCTCTGTATAACCCCTGCAACTCCTGGTCAACAGTCCCATCTCTGTATGGCCAGTGTGTGCTCTGTATAACTCCTGCAGCTCCTGGTCAACATGCCCACCTTTCTGTGGCTAGGGTGTGCTCTGTATAACCACTGCAGCTCCTGGTCAACATTCCCATCTATGTGTGGTCAGGATGTGCTCTGTATAACCCCTGCAACTCCTGGTCAACAGTCCCATCACTGTATGACCAGAGTGTGCTCTGTTTAACCCCTGCAGCTCCTGGTCAACATGCCCATCTCTGTGTGGCCAGAGTGTGCTCTGTATAACCCCAGCAGCACCTGGTCAACATTCCCATCACTGTGTGGCCAGTGTGTGCTCTGTATAATCGCTGCAGCTCCTGGTCAACATTCCCATCTCTGTGTGGCCAGTGTGTGCTCTGTATAACCCCAGCAGCTCCTGGTCATCATTCCCATCACTGTGTGGCCAGAGTGTGCTCCGTCTAAACCCTGCAAACCTGGTCAACATTCCCATTTCTGTGTGGCCAGGATGTGCACTGTATAACCCCTGCAGCTCCTGGTCAACATTCCCAACTCTGTGTGGCCAGGGTGTGCTCTGTATAACCCCTGCAGCTCCTGGTCAACATCCCCATCTCTGTGTGGCCAGGATGTGCTCTGTATAACCTCTGCAGCTCCTGGTCAACATTCCCATCTCTGTGTGGCCAGGGGGTGTTCTGTATAAGTCGTGCAGCTCCCGGTCAACATTCCTATCTCTGTGTGGTCAGAGTGTGCTCCGTGTAACCACCGCAGCTCCTGGCCAACATTCCCAGCTCTGTGTGGTCAGGGTGTGCAGTGGAAAACCCCAGCAGCTCCTGGTCAACAGTCCCATCTCTGTGTGGCCAGTGTGCGCTCTATATAACCCCTGCTCCTGGTCAACATTCCCATGTCTGTGTGGCCAGAGTGTGCTCTGTATAACCCCTGCAGCTCCTGGTCAACATTCCCATCTATGTGTGGCCAGGGTTGCTCTGTACAAACACTGCTCCTGGTCAACATTCCCATCTCTTTGTGGCCAGGGTGTGCTCTGTATAACCCCTGCAACTCCTGGTCAACAGTCCCATCTCTGTGTGGCCAGTTTGTGCTCTGTATACCCACTGCAGCTCCTGGTCCACATTCCCATCTCTGTGTGGCCAGTGTGTGCTCTGATTAACTCCTGCAGCTCCTGGTCAACATTCCCATCTCTGTGTGGCCAGGGTGTGGTCTGTCTAATCTCTGCAGCTCCTGGTCAAGATTTCCATCTGTGTGTGACCAGTGTGTGCTCTCTATAACTCCGGCAGCTCCTGGTCAACATTCCCATCTCTGTGTGTCCAGGGTGTGCTCTGTATAAACCCTGCTCCTGGTCAACATTACTATCTCTGTGTGGCCAGTGTGTGCTCTGTATAACCCCTGCAGCTCCTGTTCGACATTCCCATCTGTGTGTGGCCAGGGAGTGCTCTGTATAACCCCAGCAGCTCCTGATCAACATTCCCATCTCTGTGTGGCCAGTGTGTGCTCTGTATAACTCCTGCAGCTCCTGGTCAACATTCCCATCTCTGTGTGGCCAGGGTGTGGTCTGTCTTATCTCTGCAGCTCCTGGTCAAGATTTCCATCTGTGTGTGACCAGGGTGTGCTCAGTATAACCCCGGCAGCTCCTGGTCAACATTCCCATCTCTGTGCGTCCAGGGTGTGCTCTGTATAAACCCTGCTCCTGGTCAACATTACTATCTCTGTGTGGCCAGTGTGTGCTCTGTATAACCTCTGCAGCTCCTGATCAACATTCCCATCTCTGCGTGGCCAGGGTGTGCTCTATATAAACCATGCTCCTGGTCAACATTCCCATCTCTGTGCGTCCAGGGTGTGCTCTGTATAAACCCTGCTCCTGGTCAACATTACTATCTCTGTGTGGCCAGTGTGTGCTCTGTATAACCCCTGCAGCTCCTGATCAACATTCCCATCTCCGTATGGCCAGGGTGTGCTCTGTATAACCCCTGCAGCTCCTGGTCAACATTCCCATCACTGTGTGGCCAGGTTGTGCTCTGTATAATCGCTGCAGCTCCTGGTCAACATTCCCATCTCTGTGTGGCCAGGGTGTGCTCTGTATAACCCCAGCAGCTCCTGGTCAACAGTCCCATATCTGTGTCGCCAGGGTGTGCTCTGTATAACCCCTGCAGCTCCTGGTCAACATTCCCATCTCTGTGTGGCCAGGGTGTGCTCTGTATAATCCCTGCAACTCCTGGTCAACATTCCCATGTCTGTGTGGTTAGGGTGTGCTCTGTATAATCCCTGCAACTCCTGGTCAACAGTCCCATCTCTGTGTGGCCAGTGTGTGCTCTGTATACCCACTGCAGCTCCTGGTCAACATTCCCATCTCTGTGTGGCCAGTGTGTGCTCTGTATAACTCCTGCAGATCCTGGTCAACATTCCCATCTCTGTGTGGCCAGGGTGTGGTCTGTATAACCCCAGCTCCTGGTCAACATTCCCATCTCTGTGTGGCTAGGGTGTGCTCTGTATAACCCCTGCAACTCCTGGTCAACATTCCCAGCTGTGTGTGGACAGGGTGTGATCTGTATAAACCTTGCAGCTCCTGGTCAACATTCCCATCTCCGTGTGGTCAGGGTGTGCTCTGTATAACCCCTGCAACTCCTGTTCAACAGTCCCATCTCTGTATGGCCAGTGTGTGCTCTGTATAACTCCTGCAGCTCCTGGTCAACATGCCCACCTCTCTGTGGCCAGGGTGTGCTCTGTATAACCCCTGCAGCTCCTGGTCAACATTCCCATCTCTGTGTGGTCAGCGTGTGCTCTGTATAAATCATGCAGCTCCTGGTCAACATGCCCATCGCTGTGTGGCCAGGGTGTGCTCTGTATAACCCCAGCAGCTCCTGGTCATCTTTCCCATCTCTGTGTGGCCAGGGTGTGATCTGGATAACCCCTGCAGCTCCTGGTCAACATTCCCATCTCTGTGTGTGGCCAGGGTGTGCACTGTATAACCCCTGCAGCTCCTGGTCTGCATTCCCATCTCTGTGTTGCCTGGGTGTGATCTGTATAACCCCTGCAGCTCCTGGTCAACATTCCCATCTCTGTGTGGCCAGGGTGTGCTCTGTATAACCCCTGCAACTCCTGGTCAACAGTCCCATCTCTGTATGGCCAGTGTGTGCTCTGTATAACCCCTGCAGCTCCTGGTCAACATTCCCATCTATGTGTGGCCAGGGTTGCTCTGTACAAACACTGCTCCTGGTCAACATTCCCATCTCTTTGTGGCCAGGGTGTGGTCTGTATAACCCCTGCAACTCCTGGTCAACAGTACCATCTCTGTGTGGCCAGTGTGTGCTCTGATTACCCACTGCAGCTCCTGTCCTCATTCCCATCTCTGTGTGGCCAGTGTGTGCTCTGTACAACTCCTGCAGCTCCTGGTCAACATTCCCATCTCTGTGTGGCCAG
Source organism: Scyliorhinus torazame (assembly GCF_047496885.1). NCBI lineage: Eukaryota > Metazoa > Chordata > Chondrichthyes > Carcharhiniformes > Scyliorhinidae > Scyliorhinus > Scyliorhinus torazame. The sequence continues at coordinate 706,509 of NW_027307781.1, forward strand.
GGTGTGATCTGTCTAATCCCTGCAGCTCCTGGTCATGATTTCCATCTGTGTGTGACCAGGGTGTGCTCTGTATAACCCCGGCAGCTCCTGGTCAACATTCCCATCTCTGTGTGTCCAGGGTGTGCTCTGTATAACCCCTGCAACTCCTGGTCAACAGTCCCATCTCTGTATGGCCAGTGTGTGCTCTGTATAACTCCTGCAGCTCCTGGTCAATATTCCCAACTCTCTGTGGCCAGGGTGTGCTCTGTATAACCACTGCAGCTCCTGGTCAACATTCCCATCTCTGTATGACCAGAGTGTGCTCTGTTTAACCACTGCAGCTCATGGTCAACATGCCCATCTCTGTATGGCCAGGGTGTACTCTGCATAACCCCAGCAGCTCCTGGTCAACATTCCCATCACTGTGTGGCCAGTGTGTGCTCTGTATAACTCCTGCAGCTCCTGGTCAACATGCCCATCTCTGTGTGGCCAGGGTGTGCTCTGTATAACCCCAGCAGCTCCTGGTCATCATTCCCATTTCTGTGTGGCCAGGATGTGCACTGTATAATCCCTGCAGCTCCTGGTCAACATTCCCATCTCTGTGTGGCCAGGGTGTGCTCTGTATAACCACTGCAGCTCCTGGTCAACATTCCCATCTCTGTGTGGCCAGGGTTTGCTCTGTATAACCTCTGCACCTCCTGGTCAACATTCCCATCTCTGTGTGGCCAGGGGGTGTTCTGTATAAGTCGTGCAGCTCCGGGTCAACATTCCCATCTCTGTGTGGTCAGAGTGTGCTCTGTGTAACCACCGCAGCTTCTGGGCAACATTCCCAGCTCTGTGTGGTCAGGGTGTGCACTGGAAAACCCCAGCAGCTCCTGGTCAACAGTCCCATCTCTGTGTGGCCACAGTGTGCTCTATATAAGCCCTGCTCCTGGTCAACATTCCCATGTCTGTGTGGCCAGAGTGTGCTCTGTATAACCCCTGCAGCTCCTGGTCAACATTCCCATCTATGTGTGGCCAGGGTTGCTCTGTATAACCCCTGCAACTCCTGGTCAACAGTCCCATCTCTGTGTGGCCAGTGTGTGCTCTGATTACCCACTGCAGCTCCTGTCCACATTCCCATCTCTGTGTGGCCAGTGTGTGCTCTGTACAACTCCTGCAGCTCCTGGTCAACATTCCCATCTCTGTGTGGCCAGGGTGTGATCTGTCTAATCCCTGCAGCTCCTGGTCATGATTTCCATCTGTGTGTGACCAGGGTGTGCTCTGTATAACCCCGGCAGCTCCTGGTCAACATTCCCATCTCTGTGTGTCCAGGGTGTGCTCTGTATAAACCCTGCTCCTGGTCAACATTACTATCTCTGTGTGGCCAGTGTGTGCTCTGTATAACCCCTGCAGCTCCTGTTCGACATTCCCATCTGTGTGTGGCCAGGGAGTGCTCTGTATAACCCCTGCAGCTCCTGATCAACATTCCCATCTCTGCGTGGCCAGGGTGTGCTCTATATAAACCATCCTCCTGGTCAACATTCCCATCTCTGTGTGGCCATAGTGTGCTGTGTCTCACCCGTGCAGCTCCTGATCAACATTCCCATCTCTGTGTGGCTAGGGTGTGCTCTGTCTAACCCCTGCAGCTCCTGGTCAACATTCCCATCTCTGTGTGGCCAGGGTGTGGTCTGTCTAACCTCTGCAGCTCCTGGTCTGCATTCCCATCTCTGTGTTGCCAGGATGTGCACTGTATAACCCCTGCAGCTCCTGGTCAACATTCCCATCTCTGTGTGTCCAGGGTGTGCTCTGTATAACCCCTGCAGCTCCTGGTCAACATCCCCATCTCTGTGTGGCCAGGATGTGCTCTGTATAACCTCTGCAGCTCCTGGTCAACATTCCCATCTCTGTGTGGCCAGGGGGTGTTCTGTATAAGTCGTGCAGCTCCCGGTCAACATTCCCATCTCTGTGTGGTCAGAGTGTGCTCCGTGTAACCACCGCAGCTCCTGGCCAACATTCCCAGCTCTGTGTGGTCAGGGTGTGCACTGGAAAACCCCAGCAGCTCCTGGTCAACAGTCCCATCTCTGTGTGGCCAGTGTGCGCTCTATATAACCCCTGCTCCTGGTCAACATTCCCATGTCTGTGTGGCCAGAGTGTGCTCTGTATAACCCCTGCAGCTCCTGGTCAACATTCCCATCTATGTGTGGCCAGGGTTGCTCTGTACAAACACTGCTCCTGGTCAACATTCCCATCTCTTTGTGGCCAGGGTGTGCTCTGTATAACCCCTGCAACTCCTGGTCAACAGTCCCATCTCTGTGTGGCCAGTTTGTGCTCTGTATACCCACTGCAGCTCCTGGTCCACATTCCCATCTCTGTGTGGCCAGTGTGTGCTCTGATTAACTCCTGCAGCTCCTGGTCAACATTCCCATCTCTGTGTGGCCAGGGTGTGGTCTGTCTAATCTCTGCAGCTCCTGGTCAAGATTTCCATCTGTGTGTGACCAGTGTGTGCTCTCTATAACTCCGGCAGCTCCTGGTCAACATTCCCATCTCTGTGTGTCCAGGGTGTGCTCTGTATAAATCCTGCTCCTGGTCAACATTACTATCTCTGTGTGGCCAGTGTGTGCTCTGTATAACCCCTGCAGCTCCTGTTCGACATTCCCATCTGTGTGTGGCCAGGGAGTGCTCTGTATAACCCCAGCAGCTCCTGATCAACATTCCCATCTCTGTGTGGCCAGTGTGTGCTCTGTATAACTCCTGCAGCTCCTGGTCAACATTCCCATCTCTGTGTGGCCAGGGTGTGGTCTGTCTTATCTCTGCAGCTCCTGGTCAAGATTTCCATCTGTGTGTGACCAGGGTGTGCTCAGTATAACCCCGGCAGCTCCTGGTCAACATTCCCATCTCTGTGCGTCCAGGGTGTGCTCTGTATAAACCCTGCTCCTGGTCAACATTACTATCTCTGTGTGACCAGTGTGTGCTCTGTATAACCTCTGCAGCTCCTGATCAACATTCCCATCTCTGCGTGGCCAGGGTGTGCTCTATATAAACCATGCTCCTGGTCAACATTCCCATCTCTGTGCGTCCAGGGTGTGCTCTGTATAAACCCTGCTCCTGGTCAACATTACTATCTCTGTGTGGCCAGTGTGTGCTCTGTATAACCCCTGCAGCTCCTGATCAACATTCCCATCTCCGTATGGCCAGGGTGTGCTCTGTATAACCCCTGCAGCTCCTGGTCAACATTCCCATCACTGTGTGGCCAGGTTGTGCTCTGTATAATCGCTGCAGCTCCTGGTCAACATTCCCATCTCTGTGTGGCCAGGGTGTGCTCAGTATAACCCCAGCAGCTCCTGGTCAACAGTCCCATATCTGTGTCGCCAGGGTGTGCTCTGTATAACCCCTGCAGCTCCTGGTCAACATTCCCATCTCTGTGTGGCCAGGGTGTGCTCTGTATAATCCCTGCAACTCCTGGTCAACATTCCCATGTCTGTGTGGTTAGGGTGTGCTCTGTATAATCCCTGCAACTCCTGGTCAACAGTCCCATCTCTGTGTGGCCAGTGTGTGCTCTGTATACCCACTGCAGCTCCTGGTCAACATTCCCATCTCTGTGTGGCCAGTGTGTGCTCTGTATAACTCCTGCAGATCCTGGTCAACATTCCCATCTCTGTGTGGCCAGGGTGTGGTCTGTATAACCCCAGCTCCTGGTCAACATTCCCATCTCTGTGTGGCTAGGGTGTGCTCTGTATAACCCCTGCAACTCCTGGTCAACATTCCCAGCTGTGTGTGGACAGGGTGTGATCTGTATAAACCCTGCAGCTCCTGGTCAACATTCCCATCTCCATGTGGTCAGGGTGTGCTCTGTATAACCCCTGCAACTCCTGTTCAACAGTCCCATCTCTGTATGGCCAGTGTGTGCTCTGTATAACTCCTGCAGCTCCTGGTCAACATGCCCACCTCTCTGTGGCCAGGGTGTGCTCTGTATAACCCCTGCAGCTCCTGGTCAACATTCCCATCTCTGTGTGGTCAGCGTGTGCTCTGTATAAATCATGCAGCTCCTGGTCAACATGCCCATCGCTGTGTGGCCAGGGTGTGCTCTGTATAACCCCAGCAGCTCCTGGTCATCTTTCCCATCTCTGTGTGGCCAGGGTGTGATCTGGATAACCCCTGCAGCTCCTGGTCAACATTCCCATCTCTGTGTGTGGCCAGGGTGTGCACTGTATAACCCCTGCAGCTCCTGGTCTGCATTCCCATCTCTGTGTTGCCTGGGTGTGATCTGTATAACCCCTGCAGCTCCTGGTCAACATTCCCATCTCTGTGTGGCCAGGGTGTGCTCTGTATAACCCCTGCAACTCCTGGTCAACAGTCCCATCTCTGTATGGCCAGTGTGTGCTCTGTATAACCCCTGCAGCTCCTGGTCAACATTCCCATCTATGTGTGGCCAGGGTTGCTCTGTACAAACACTGCTCCTGGTCAACATTCCCATCTCTTTGTGGCCAGGGTGTGCTCTGTATAACCCCTGCAACTCCTGGTCAACAGTACCATCTCTGTGTGGCCAGTGTGTGCTCTGATTACCCACTGCAGCTCCTGTCCTCATTCCCATCTCTGTGTGGCCAGTGTGTGCTCTGTACAACTCCTGCAGCTCCTGGTCAACATTCCCATCTCTGTGTGGCCAGGGTGTGATCTGTCTAATCCCTGCAGCTCCTGGTCATGATTTCCATCTGTGTGTGACCAGGGTGTGCTCTGTATAACCCCGGCAGCTCCTGGTCAACATTCCCATCTCTGTGTGTCCAGGGTGTGCTCTGTATAACCCCTGCAGCTCCTGGTCAACATTCCCATCTCTGTGTGGTCAGCGTGTGCTCTGTATAAATCATGCAGCTCCTGGTCAACATGCCCATCGCTGTGTGGCCAGGGTGTGCTCTGTATAACCCCAGCAGCTCCTGGTCATCTTTCCCATCTCTGTGTGGCCAGGGTGTGATCTGGATAACCCCTGCAGCTCCTGGTCAACATTCCCATCTCTGTGTGTGGCCAGGGTGTGCACTGTATAACCCCTGCAGCTCCTGGTCTGCATTCCCATCTCTGTGTTGCCTGGGTGTGATCTGTATAACCCCTGCAGCTCCTGGTCAACATTCCCATCTCTGTGTGGCCAGGGTGTGCTCTGTATAACCCCTGCAACTCCTGGTCAACAGTCCCATCTCTGTATGGCCAGTGTGTGCTCTGTATAACCCCTGCAGCTCCTGGTCAACATTCCCATCTATGTGTGGCCAGGGTTGCTCTGTACAAACACTGCTCCTGGTCAACATTCCCATCTCTTTGTGGCCAGGGTGTGCTCTGTATAACCCCTGCAACTCCTGGTCAACAGTACCATCTCTGTGTGACCAGTGTGTGCTCTGATTACCCACTGCAGCTCCTGTCCTCATTCCCATCTCTGTGTGGCCAGTGTGTGCTCTGTACAACTCCCGCAGCTCCTGGTCAACATTCCCATCTCTGTGTGGCCAGGGTGTGATCTGTCTAATGCCTGCAGCTCCTGGTCATGATTTCCATCTGTGTGTGACCAGGGTGTGCTCTGTATAACCCCGGCAGCTCCTGGTCAACATTCCCATCTCTGTGTGTCCAGGGTGTGCTCTGTATAACCCCTGCAACTCCTGGTCAACAGTCCCATCTCTGTATGGCCAGTGTGTGCTCTGTATAACTCCTGCAGCTCCTGGTCAATATTCCCAACTGTCTGTGGCCAGGGTGTGCTCTGTATAACCACTGCAGCTCCTGGTCAACATTCCCATCTCTGTATGACCAGAGTGTGCTCTGTTTAACCCCTGCAGCTCCTGGTCAACATGCCCATCTCTGTATGGCCAGGGTGTACTCTGCATAACCCCTGCAGCTCCTGGTCAACATTCCCATCACTGTGTGGCCAGTGTGTACTCTGTATAACTCCTGCAGCTCCTGGTCAACATGCCCATCTCTGTGTGGCCAGGGTGTGCTCTGTATAACCCCAGCAGCTCCTGGTCATCATTCCCATTTCTGTGTGGCCAGGATGTGCACTGTATAATCCCTGCAGCTCCTGGTCAACATTCCCATCTCTGTGTGGCCAGGGTTTGCTCAGTATAACCACTGCAGCTCCTGGTCAACATTCCCATCTCTGTGTGGCCAGGGTTTGCTCTGTATAACCTCTGCACCTCCTGGTCAACATTCCCATCTCTGTGTGGCCAGGGGGTGTTCTGTATAAGTCGTGCAGCTCCGGGTCAACATTCCCATCTCTGTGTGGTCAGAGTGTGCTCTGTGTAACCACCGCAGCTTCTGGGCAACATTCCCAGCTCTGTGTGGTCAGGGTGTGCACTGGAAAACCCCAGCAGCTCCTGGTCAACAGTCCCATCTCTGTGTGGCCACAGTGTGCTCTATATAAGCCCTGCTCCTGGTCAACATTCCCATGTCTGTGTGGCCAGAGTGTGCTCTGTATAACCCCTGCAGCTCCTGGTCAACATTCCCATCTATGTGTGGCCAGGGTTGCTCTGTATAACCCCTGCAACTCCTGGTCAACAGTCCCATCTCTGTGTGGCCAGTGTGTGCTCTGATTACCCACTGCAGCTCCTGTCCACATTCCCATCTCTGTGTGGCCAGTGTGTGCTCTGTACAACTCCTGCAGCTCCTGGTCAACATTCCCATCTCTGTGTGGCCAGGGTGTGATCTGTCTAATCCCTGCAGCTCCTGGTCATGATTTCCATCTGTGTGTGACCAGGGTGTGCTCTGTATAACCCCGGCAGCTCCTGGTCAACATTCCCATCTCTGTGTGTCCAGGGTGTGCTCTGTATAAACCCTGCTCCTGGTCAACATTACTATCTCTGTGTGGCCAGTGTGTGCTCTGTATAACCCCTGCAGCTCCTGTTCGACATTCCCATCTGTGTGTGGCCAGGGAGTGCTCTGTATAACCCCAGCAGCTCCTGATCAACATTCCCATCTCTGCGTGGCCAGGGTGTGCTCTATATAAACCATCCTCCTGGCCAACATTCCCATCTCTGTGTGGCCATAGTGTGCTGCGTCTCACCCGTGCAGCTCCTGATCAACATTCCCATCTCTGTGTGGCTAGGGTGTGCTCTGTCTAACCCCTGCAGCTCCTGGTCAACATTCCCATCTCGGTGTGGCCAGGGTGTGGTCTGTCTAACCTCTGCAGCTCCTGGTCTGCATTCCCATCCCTGTGTTGCCAGGGTGTGATCTGTATAACCCCTGCAGCTCCTGGTCAACATTCCCATCTCTGTGTGGCCAGGGTGTGCTCTGTATAACCCCTGCAACTCCTGGTCAACAGTCCCATCTCTGTATGGCCAGTGTGTGCTCTGTATATCTCCTGCAGCTCCTGGTCAACATTCCCATCTCTGTGTGGCCAGGGTGTGCTCTGTATTACCCCGGCAGCTCCTGGTCAACATTCCCATATCGGTGTAGCCAGGGTGTGTTCTGTATAACCCCTGCAACTCCTGGTCAACAGTCCCATCTCTTTGTGGCCAATGTGTGCTCTGTATAAATCATGCAGCTCCTGGTCAACATGCCCACCTCTGTATGGCCAGAGTGTGCTCTGTATTACCCCGGCAGCTCCTGGTCAACATTCCCATATCGGTGTAGCCAGGGTGTGTTCTGTATAACCCCTGCAACTCCTGGTCAACAGTCCCATCTCTGTGTGGCCAGAGTGTGCTCTGTCTAACCCCTGCAGCTCCTGGTCAACATTCCCATCTCTGTGTGGCCAGGGTGTGCTCTGTATTACCCCGGCAGCTCCTGGTCAACATTCCCATATCGGTGTAGCCAGGGTGTGTTCTGTATAACCCCTGCAACTCCTGGTCAACAGTCCCATCTCTTTGTGGCCAATGTGTGCTCTGTATAAATCATGCAGCTCCTGGTCAACATGCCCACCTCTGTATGGCCAGAGTGTGCTCTGTATAACCACTGCAGCTCCTGGTCAACACTCCCATCTCTGTGTGGTCAGGGTGTGCTCTGTATAACCCCTGCAACTCCTCGTCAACAGTCTCATCTCTGTGTGGCCAGAGTGTGCTCTGTCTAACCCCTGCAGCTCCTGGTCAACATGCCCATGTCTGAGTGGCCAGGGTGTGCTCTGTATAACCCCAGCAGCTCCTGGTCAACATTCCCATCACTGTGTGGCCAGAGTGTGCTCTGTCTAACCCCTGCAGCTCCTGGTCAACATTCCCATCTCTGTGTGGTCAGGGTGTGCTCTGTATAACCCCTGCAACTCCTGGTCAAAAGTCCCATCTCTATGTGGCCAGTGTGTGCTCTGTATAAATCATGCAGCTCCTGGTCAACATGCCCAACTCTGTGTGGCCAGGGTGTGATCTGTATAACCCCTGCAGCTCCTGCTCAACATTCCCATCTCTGTGTGTGGTCAGGGTGTGCACTGTTTAACCCCTGCAGCTCATGGTCTGCATTCCCATCTCTGTGTTGCCAGGGTGTGATCTGTATAACCCCTGCAGCTCCTGGTCAACATTCCCATCTCTGTGTGGCCAGGGTGTGCTCTGTATAACCCCTGCAACTCCTGGTCAACAGTCCCATCTCTGTATGGCCAGTGTGTGCTCTGAAAACTCATGCAGCTCCTGGTCAACATGCCCAACTCTATGTGGCCAGGGTGTGATCTGTATAACCCCTGCAGCTCCTGGTCAACATTCCCATCTCTGTGTGTGGTCAGGGCGTGCACTGTTTAACTCCTGCAGCTCCTGGTCAACATTGCCATCTCTGTGTGGCCAGGGTGTGATCTGTATAACTCCTGCAACTCCTGGTCAACAGTCCCATCTTTGTGTGGTCAGGGTGTGCTCTGTATAACCCCTGCAACTCCTCGTCAACAGTCTCATCTCTGTGTGGCCAGAGTGTGCTCTGTGTAACCCCTGCAGCTCCTGGTCAACATGCCCATGTCTGTTTGGCCAGGGTGTGCTCTGTATAACCCCAGCAGCTCCTGGTCAACATTCCCATCACTGTGTGGCCAGAGTGTGCTCTGTCTAACCGCTGCAGCTCATGGTCTGCATTACCATCTCTGTGTGGCCAGGGTGTGCTCTGTATAACCCCTGCAACTCCTGGTCAACAGTCCCATCTCTGTATGGCCAGTGTGTGCTGTGAAAACCCATGCAGCTCCTGGTCAACATGCCCACCTCTGTGTGGCCATGGTGTGGTCTGTCTAACCTCTGCAGCTCCTGGTCTGCATTCCCATCTCTGTGTTGCCAGGGTGTGATCTGTATAACCCCTGCAGCTCCTGGTCAACATTCCCATCTCTGTGTGGCCAGGGTGTGCTCTGTATAACCCCTGCAACTCCTGGTCAACAGTCCCATCTCTGTATGGCCAGTGTGTGCTCTGTATATCTCCTGCAGCTCCTGGTCAACATTCCCATCTCTGTGTGGCCAGGGTGTGCTCTGTATTACCCCGGCAGCTCCTTGTCAACATTCCCATATCGGTGTAGCCAGGGTGTGTTCTGTATAACCCCTGCAACTCCTGGTCAACAGTCCCATCTCTTTGTGGCCAATGTGTGCTCTGTATAAATCATGCAGCTCCTGGTCAACATGCCCACCTCTGTATGGCCAGAGTGTGCTCTGTATTACCCCGGCAGCTCCTGGTCAACATTCCCATATCGGTGTAGCCAGGGTGTGTTCTGTATAACCCCTGCAACTCCTGGTCAACAGTCCCATCTCTGTGTGGCCAGAGTGTGCTCTGTCTAACCCCTGCAGCTCCTGGTCAACATTCCCATCTCTGTGTGGCCAGGGTGTGCTCTGTATTACCCCGGCAGCTCCTGGTCAACATTCCCATATCGGTGTAGCCAGGGTGTGTTCTGTATAACCCCTGCAACTCCTGGTCAACAGTCCCATCTCTTTGTGGCCAATGTGTGCTCTGTATAAATCATGCAGCTCCTGGTCAACATGCCCACCTCTGTATGGCCAGAGTGTGCTCTGTATAACCACTGCAGCTCCTGGTCAACACTCCCATCTCTGTGTGGTCAGGGTGTGCTCTGTATAACCCCTGCAACTCCTCGTCAACAGTCTCATCTCTGTGTGGCCAGAGTGTGCTCTGTCTAACCCCTGCAGCTCCTGGTCAACATGCCCATGTCTGAGTGGCCAGGGTGTGCTCTGTATAACCCCAGCAGCTCCTGGTCAACATTCCCATCACTGTGTGGCCAGAGTGTGCTCTGTCTAACCCCTGCAGCTCCTGGTCAACATTCCCATCTCTGTGTGGTCAGGGTGTGCTCTGTATAACCCCTGCAACTCCTGGTCAAAAGTCCCATCTCTGTGTGGCCAGTGTGTGCTCTGTATAAATCATGCAGCTCCTGGTCAACATGCCCAACTCTGTGTGGCCAGGGTGTGATCTGTATAACCCCTGCAGCTCCTGCTCAACATTCCCATCTCTGTGTGTGGTCAGGGTGTGCACTGTTTAACCCCTGCAGCTCATGGTCTGCATTCCCATCTCTGTGTTGCCAGGGTGTGATCTGTATAACCCCTGCAGCTCCTGGTCAACATTCCCATCTCTGTGTGGCCAGGGTGTGCTCTGTATAACCCCTGCAACTCCTGGTCAACAGTCCCATCTCTGTATGGCCAGTGTGTGCTCTGAAAACTCATGCAGCTCCTGGTCAACATGCCCAACTCTATGTGGCCAGGGTGTGATCTGTATAACCCCTGCAGCTCCTGGTCAACATTCCCATCTCTGTGTGTGGTCAGGGCGTGCACTGTTTAACTCCTGCAGCTCCTGGTCAACATTGCCATCTCTGTGTGGCCAGGGTGTGATCTGTATAACTCCTGCAACTCCTGGTCAACAGTCCCATCTTTGTGTGGTCAGGGTGTGCTCTGTATAACCCCTGCAACTCCTCGTCAACAGTCTCATCTCTGTGTGGCCAGAGTGTGCTCTGTGTAACCCCTGCAGCTCCTGGTCAACATGCCCATGTCTGTTTGGCCAGGGTGTGCTCTGTATAACCCCAGCAGCTCCTGGTCAACATTCCCATCACTGTGTGGCCAGAGTGTGCTCTGTCTAACCGCTGCAGCTCATGGTCTGCATTACCATCTCTGTGTGGCCACGGTGTGCTCTGTATAACCCCTGCAACTCCTGGTCAACAGTCCCATCTCTGTATGGCCAGTGTGTGCTGTGAAAACCCATGCAGCTCCTGGTCAACATGCCCACCTCTGTGTGGCCATGGTGTGCTCTGTATAACCACTGCAGCTCCTGGTCAACATTCCCATCTATGTGTGGTCAGGGTGTGCTCTGTATAACCCCTGCGACTCCTGTTCAACAGTCCCATCTATGTATGGCCAGAGTGTGCTCTGTTTAACCCCTACAGCTCCTGGTCAACATGCCCATTTCTGTGTGGCAAGGGTGTGCTCTGCATATCCCCAGCAGCTCCTGGTCAACATTCCCATCACTGTGTGGCCAGTGTATGCTCTGTATAACTCCTGTAGCTCCTGGTCAACATGCTCATCTCTGTGTGGCCAGGGTGTGCTCTGTATAACCCCAGCAGCTCCTGGTCACCATTCCCATCACTGTGTGGCCAGAGTGTGCTCTGTCTAACCCCTGCAGCTCCTGGTCAACATTCCCATCTCTGTGTGGCCAGGATGTGCACTGTATAATCCCTGCAGCTCCTGGTCAACATTCCCATCTCTGTGTGTACAGGGTGTGCTCTGTATAACCCCTGCAGCTCCTGGTCAACATTCCCATCTCTGTGTGGCCAGGGTGTGCTCTGTATAACCTCTGCAGCTCCTGATCAACATTCCCAGCTCTGTGTGGTCAGGGTGTACACTGGAAAACCCCAGCAGCTCCTGGTCAACAGTCCCATCTCTGTGTGGCCAGTGTGTGCTCTATATAACCCCTGCTCCTGGTCAACATTCCCATGTCTGTGTGGCCAGAGTGTGCTCTATATAACCGCTGCAGCTCCAAGTCAACATTCCCAAATCTGTTTGGCCAGGATGTGCACTGTATAACCCCTGCAGCTCCTAGTCAACATTCCCATCTCTGTGTGGACAGGGTGTGCTCTGTATAAACCCTGCAGCTCCTGGTCAACATTCCCATCTCTGTGTGGCCAGGGGGTGCTCTATAAGACCCCTGCTACTGTTCAGCATTCCCATGTCTGTGTGGCCAGAGTGTGCTCTGTATAACCCCTGCAGCTCCTGGTCAACATGCCCATCTCTGTGTGGCCAGGGTGTGCTCTGTATAACCCCAGCAGCTCCTGGTCAACATTCCCATCTATGTGTGGCCAGGGTTACTCTGTATAAACACTGCTCCTGGTCAACATTCCCATCTCTTTGTGGCCAGGGTGTGCTCTGTATAACCCCTGCAAATCCTGGTCAACAGTCCCATCTCTGTGTGGCCAGTGTGCGCTCTGTATACCCCCTCCAGCTCCTGGGCATCATTCCCATCATTGTTTGGCCACGATGTGCACTGTAGAACCCCTGCAGCTCCTGGTCAACATTCCCATCTCTGTGTGGCCAGGGTGTGCTCTCTATAACCCCTGCAGCTCCTGGTCAACATTCCCATCTCTGTGTGGCCAGAGTGTGCTCTGTATAACACCTGCAGCTCCTGGTCAACATTCCCATCTCTGTGTGGCCAGGCTGTGCTCTGTATAAGTCGTGCAGCTCCTGATCAACATTCCCATCTCTGTGTGAGCAGGGTGTGCTCTGTATAACCCCTGCAGCTCCTGGTCAACATTCCCATCTCTGTGTGGCCAGGGTGTGCTCTGTATAACCCCGGCAGCTCCTGGTCAACATTTCCATCTCTGTGTGGCCAGGGTGTGCTCTCTATAACCCCTGCAGCTCCTGGTCAACATGCCCATATCTGTGTAGCCAGGGTGTGCTCTGTATAACCCCTGCAACTCCTGGTCAACAGTCCCATCTCTGTGTGGCCAATGTGTGCTCTGTATAACTCCTGCAGCACCTGGTCAACATGCCCATCTCTGTGTGGTCAGGGTGTGCTCTGTATAACCACTGCAGCTCCTGGTCAACATGCCCATCTCTGTGTGGCCAGGGTGTGCTCTGTATAACCCCTGCAACTCCTGGTCAACAGTCCCATCTCTGTATGGCCAGTGTGTGCTCTGAAAACTCATGCAGCTCCTGGTCAACATGCCCAACTCTATGTGGCCAGGGTGTGATCTGTATAACCCCTGCAGCTCCTGGTCAACATTCCCATCTCTGTGTGTGGTCAGGGTGTGCACTGTTTAACTCCTGCAGCTCCTGGTCAACAGTCTCATCTCTGTGTGGCCAGGGTGTGCTCTGTATAACCCCTGCAGCTCCTGGTCAACATTCCCATGTCTGTGTGGCCAGGGTGTGCTCTGTATAACCCCAGCAGCTCCTGGTCAACATTCCCATCACTGTGTGGCCAGAGTGTGCTCTGTCTAACCGCTGCAGCTCATGGTCTGCATTCCCATCTCTGTGTGGCCAGGGTGTGCTCTGTATAACCCCGGCAGCTGCTGGTCAACATTCCCATGTCTGTTTGGCCAAAGTGTGCTCTGTATCACCCCTGCAGCTCCTGGTCAACATTCCCATCTCTTTGTGGCCAGGGTTGCTCTGTATAAACACTGCTCCTGGTCAACTTTCCCTTATCTGTGTGGCCAGGGTGTGCACTGTAGAACCCCTGCAGCTCCTGGTCAACAATTCCATCTCTGTGTGGCCAGGGTGTGCTCTCTATAACCCCTGCAGCTCCTGGTCAACATGCCCATATCTGTGTAGCCAGGGTGTGCTCTGTATAACCCCTGCAACTCCTGGTCAACAGTCCCATCTCTGTGTGGCCAATGAGTGCTCTGTATAACTCCTGCAGCTCCTGGTCAACATGCCCATCTCTGTGTGGTCAGGGTGTGCTCTGTATAACCACTGCAGCTCCTGGTCAACATGCCCATCTCTGTGTGGCCAGGGTGTGCTCTGTATAACCCCAGCAGCTCCTGGTCAACATTCCCATCTCTGTGTGGCCAGGGTGTGCTCTGTATTACCCCGGCAGCTCCTGGTCAACATTCCCATATCGGTGTAGCCTGGGTGTGCTCTGTATAACCCCTGCAACTCCTGGTCAACAGTCCCATCTTTTTGTGGCCAATGTGTGCTCTGTATAACTCCTGCAGCTCCTGGTCAACATGCCCACCTCTTTATGGCCAGGGTGTGCTCTGTATAACCACTGCAGCTCCTGGTCAACACTCTCATCTCTGTGTGGTCAGGGTGTGCTCTGTATAACCCCTGCAACTCCTCGTCAACAGTCTAATCTCTGTGTGGCCAGAGTGTGCTCTGTCTAACCCCTGCAGCTCCTGGTCAACATGCCCATGTCTGTGTGGCCAGGGTGTGCTCTGTATAACCCCAGCAGCTCCTGGTCAACATTCCCATCTCTGTGTGGCCAGAGTGTGCTCTGTCTAACCCCTGCAGCACCTGGTCAACATTCCCATCTCTGTGTGGCCATGGTGTGCTCTGTATAAGTCGTGCAGCTCCTGATCAACATTCCCATCTCTGTGTGGCCAGGGTGTGCTCTGTATAACCCCTGCAGCTCCTGGTCAACATTCCCATCTCTGTGTGGCCAGGGTGTGCTCTGTATTACCCCGGCAGCTCCTGGTCAACATTCCCATATCGGTGTAGCCAGGGTGTGCTCTGTATAACCCCTGCAACTCCTTGTCAACAGTCCCATCTCTTTGTGGCCAATGTGTGCTCTGTATAAATCATGCAGCTCCTGGTCAACATGCCCACCTCTGTATGGCCAGGGTGTGCTCTGTATAACCACTGCAGCTCCTGGTCAACACTCCCATCTCTGTGTGGTCAGAGTGTGCTCTGTCTAACCCCTGCAGCTCCTGGTCAACATGCCCATGTCTGTGTGGCCAGGGTGTGCTCTGTATAACCCCAGCAGCTCCTGGTCAACATTCCCATCACTGTGTGGCCAGAGTGTGCTCTGTCTAACCCCTGCAGCTCCTGGTCAACATTCTCATCTCTGTGCGGTCAGGGTGTGCTCTGTATAACCCCTGCAGCTCCTGGTCAACATTCCCATCTCTGTGTGGTCAGGGTGTGCTCTGTATAACCCCTGCAACTCCTGGTCAAAAGTCCCATCTCTGTGTGGCCAGTGTGTGCTCTGTATAAATCATGCAGCTCCTGGTCAACATGCCCAACTCTGTGTGGCCAGGGTGTGATCTGTATAACCCCTGCAGCTCCTGCTCAACATTCCCATCTCTGTGTGTGGTCAGGGTGTGCACTGTTTAACCCCTGCAGCTCATGGTCTGCATTCCCATCTCTGTGTTGCCAGGGTGTGATCTGTATAACCCCTGCAGCTCCTGGTCAACATTCCCATCTCTGTGTGGCCAGGGTGTGCTCTGTATAACCCCTGCAACTCCTGGTCAACAGTCCCATCTCTGTATGGCCAGTGTGTGCTCTGAAAACTCATGCAGCTCCTGGTCAACATGCCCAACTCTATGTGGCCAGGGTGTGATCTGTATAACCCCTGCAGCTCCTGGTCAACATTCCCATCTCTGTGTGTGGTCAGGGTGTGCACTGTTTAACTCCTGCAGCTCCTGGTCAACATTCCCATCTCTGTGTGGCCAGGGTGTGATCTGTATAACCCCTGCAACTCCTGGTCAACAATCCCATCTCTGTGTGGTCAGGGTGTGCTCTGTATAACCCCTGCAACTCCTCGTCAACAGTCTCATCTCTGTGTGGCCAGAGTGTGCTCTGTGTAACCCCTGCAGCTCCTGGTCAACATTCCCATGTCTGTGTGGCCAGGGTGTGCTCTGTATAACCCCAGCAGCTCCTGGTCAACATTCCCATCACTGTGTGGCCAGAGTGTGCTCTGTCTAACCGCTGCAGCTCATGGTCTGCATTACCATCTCTGTGTGGCCAGGGTGTGCTCTGTATAACCCCTGCAACTCCTGGTCAACAGTTCCATCTCTGTATGGCCAGTGTGTGCTGTGAAAACTCATGCAGCTCCTGGTCAACATGCCCACCTCTGTGTGGCCATGGTGTGCTCTGTATAACCACTGCAGCTCCTGGTCAACATTCCCATCTATGTGTGGTCAGGGTCTGCTCTGTATAACCACTGCAACTCCTGTTCAACAGTCCCATCTATGTATGGCCAGAGTGTGCTCTGTTTAACCCCTGCAGCTCCTGGTCGACATGCCCATTTCTGTGTGGCTAGGGTGTGCTCTGCATAACCCCAGCAGCTCCTGGTCAACATTCCCATCACTGTGTGGCCAGTGTATGCTCTGTATAACTCCTGTAGCTCCTGGTCAACATGCTCATCTCTGTGTGGCCAGGGTGTGCTCTGTATAACCCCAGCAGCTCCTGGTCACCATTCCCATCACTGTGTGGCCAGAGTGTGCTCTGTCTAACCCCTGCAGCTCCTGGTCAACATTCCCATCTCTGTGTGGCCAGGATGTGCACTGTATAATCCCTGCAGCTCCTGGTCAACATTCCCATCTCTGTGTGTACAGGGTGTGCTCTGTATAACCCCTGCAGCTCCTGGTCAACATTCCCATCTCTGTGTGGCCAGGGTGTGCTCTGTATAACCTCTGCAGCTCCTGATCAACATTCCCAGCTCTGTGTGGTCAGGGTGTACACTGGAAAACCCCAGCAGCTCCTGGTCAACAGTCCCATCTCTGTGTGGCCAGTGTGTGCTCTATATAACCCCTGCTCCTGGTCAACATTCCCATGTCTGTATGGCCAGAGTGTGCTCTATATAACCGCTGCAGCTCCTAGTCAACATTCCCAAATATGTTTGGCCAGGATGTGCACTGTATAACCCCTGCAGCTCCTAGTCAACATTCCCATCTCTGTGTGGACAGGGTGTGCTCTGTATAACCCCTGCAGCTCCTGGCCAACATTCCCATCTCTGTGTGGCCAGGGGGTGCTCTATAAGACCCCTGCTACTGGTCAGCATTCCCATGTCTGTGTGGCCAGAGTGTGCTCTGTATAACCCCTGCAGCTCCTGGTCAACATGCCCATCTCTGTGTGGCCAGGGTGTGCTCTGTATAACCCCAGCAGCTCGTGGTCAACATTCCCATCTATGTGTGGCCAGGGTTACTCTGTATAAACACTGCTCCTGGTCAACATTCCCATCTCTTTGTGGCCAGGGTGTGCTCTGTATAACCCCTGCAAATCCTGGTCAACAGTCCCATCTCTGTGTGGCCAGTGTGCGCTCTGTATACCCCCTCCAGCTCCTGGGCATCATTCCCATCATTGTTTGGCCACGATGTGCACTGTAGAACCCCTGCAGCTCCTGGTCAACATTCCCATCTCTGTGTGGCCAGGGTGTGCTCTCTATAACCCCTGCTGCTCCTGGTCAACATTCCCATCTCTGTGTGGCCAGAGTGTGCTCTGTATAACCCCTGCAGCTCCTGGTCAACATTCCCATCTCTGTGTGGCCAGGCTGTGCTCTGTATAAGTCGTGCAGCTCCTGATCAACATTCCCATCTCTGTGTGAGCAGGGTGTGCTCTGTATAACCCCTGCAGCTCCTGGTCAACATTCCCATCTCTGTGTGGCCAGGGTGTGCTCTGTATAACCCCGGCAGCTGCTGGTCAACATTCCCATGTCTGTGTGGCCAAAGTGTGCTCTGTATCACCCCTGCAGCTCCTGGTCAACATTCCCATCACTTTGTGGCCAGGGTTGCTCTGTATAAACACTGCTCCTGGTCAACTTTCCCTTATCTGTGTGGCCAGGGTGTGCACTGTAGAACCCCTGCAGCTCCTGGTCAACATTTCCATCTCTGTGTGGCCAGGGTGTGCTCTCTATAACCCCTGCAGCTCCTGGTCAACATGCCGATATCTGTGTAGCCAGGGTGTGCTCTGTATAACCCCTGCAACTCCTGGTCAACAGTCCCATCTCTGTGTGGCCAATGTGTGCTCTGTATAACTCCTGCAGCTCCTGGTCAACATGCCCACCTCTGTATGGCCAGGGTGTGCTCTGTATAACTCCTGCAGCTCCTGGTCAACATGCCCACCTCTGTATGGCCAGGGTGTGCTCTGTATAACCCCTGCAGCTCCTGGTCAACTCTCCCATCTCTGTGTGGTCAGGGTGTGCTCTGTATAACCACTGCAGCTCCTGGTCAACATGCCCATCTCTGTGTGGCCAGGGTGTGCTCTGTATAACCCCAGCAGCTCCTGGTCAACATTCCCATCACTGTGTGGCCAGAGTGTGCTCTGTCTAACCCCTGCAGCTCCTGGTCAACATGTCCATCTCTGTGTGGCCAGTGTGTGCTCTGTATAACCCCTCCAGCTCCTGGTCAATATTCCCAGCTCTGTGTGGTCAGGGTGTGCTCTGGAAAACCCCAGCAGCTCCTGGTCAACAGTCCCATCTCAGTGTGGCCAGTGTGTGCTCTATAAGATCCCTGCTCCTGGTCAACATTCCCATGTCTGTGTGGCCAGAGTGTTCACTGTATAACCCCTGCAGCTCCTGGTCAACATTCCCATCTATGTGTGGCCAGGGTTACTCTGTATAAACACTGCTCCTGGTCAACATTCCCATCTCTTTGTGGCCAGGGTGTGCTCTGTATAACCCCTGCAAATCCTGGTCAACAGTCCCTTCTCTGTGTGGCCAGTGTGTGCTCTGTATACCCCCTTCAGCTCCTGGTCAACATTCCCATCATTGTTTGGCCACGATGTGCACTGTAGAACCCCTGCAGCTCCTGGTCAACAATCCCATCTCTGTGTGACCAGGGTGTGCTCTCTATAACCCCTGCAGCTCCTGGTCAACATTCCCATCTCTGTGTGGCCAGGGTGTGCTCTGTATAAGTCGTGCAGCTCCTGATCAACATTCCCATCTCTGTGAGAGCAGGGTGTGCTCTGTATAACCCCTGCAGCTCCTGGTCAACATTCCCATCTCTGTGTGGCCAGGGTGTGCTCTGTATAACCCCGGCAGCTGCTGGTCAACGTTCCCATGTCTGTGTGGCCAAAGTGTGCTCTGTATAACCCCTGCAGCTCCTGGTCAACATTCCCATCTCTGTGTGGCCAGGGTTGCTCTGTATAAACACTGCTCCTGGTCAACTTTCCCTTATCTGTGTGGCCATGTAGATCTCCAAATTTCTTTCTCTGTCAGTCTGGCCTCAATAAAAGTTGAGACGGATTCGCACGTAAACAGAAGTTATTTATTTAGCTTGCAAGCTTGAATCATCTTACAGAAACGTAAAAGACATCCAGCCTCTTACATCCCAGAAAACGACTGAACGAAAAGACAAAGGGATCTCTGCAAAATCAATTCAAATGGTATCAAGTTTCACATACTCGACGGACATAGGTCAGCCTATGTCCCCCCTGACCTGTTCGATCTATTCTGATTGGCTCACTTCCAATCCCTTTATCTGGCCCCTATCAATGCAGCATCACTCTCATAGACACACCTCTTCCTGCTTTTTCCATGCGGTCTCAAATTCCTTTGTCCCTAAATGCAAGAATCAAAGTGGCTTATTTCTACATTACATTAACTAGTAACTCTAAAGTAACTATTTTATATCACATTCGTCAGCCAGTGTGTGCACTGTATAACACCTGCAACTCCTGGTCAACAGTCCCAACTATGTGTGGCCATTGTGCGCTCTGTATAACCCCATCAGCCCCTGGTCAACATTCCCATCTCTGTGTGGCCATGGTGAGCTCTGTATTACACCGGCAGCTCCTGGTCAACATTCCCATATCTGTGTATCCAGGGTGTGCTCTGTATAACCCCTGCAAATCCTGGTCAACAGTCCCATCTGTGTGTGGCCAATGTGTGCTCTGTATAACTCCTGCAGCTCCTGGTCAACATGCCCACCTCTGCATGGCCAGGGTGTGCTCTGTATAACCACTGCAGCTCCTGGTCAACACTCAGATCTCTGTGTGGTCAGGGTGTGCTCTGTATAACCCCTGCAACTACTCGTCAACAGTCCCATCTCTGTGTGGCCAGAGTGTGCTCTGTCTAACCCCTGCAGCTCCTGGTCAACATGCCCATGCCTGTGTGGCCAGGGTGTGGTCTGTATAGCCCCAGCAGCTCCTGGTCAACATTACCATCACTGTGTGGCCAGAGTGTGCTCTGTCTAACCCCTGCAGATCCTGGTCAACATGTCCATCTCTGTGTGGCCAGTGTGTGCTCTGTATAACCCCTGCAGCTCCTGGTCAACATTCCCATCACTGGGTGGCCAGAGTGTGCTCTCTCTAACCCCTGCAGCTCCTGGTCAACATTCCCATCATTGTTTGGCCACGATGTGCACTGTATAACCCCTGCAGCTCCTGGTCAACATTTCCATCTCTGTGTGGCCAGGGTGTGCTCTCTATAACCCCTGCAGCTCCTGGTCAACATTCCCATCTTTGTGTGGCCTGGTTGTGCTCTGTACAACCCCAGCAGCTCCTGGTCAACATTCCCATCTCTGTGTCGCCAGGGTGTGCTCTGTCTAACCCCTGCAGCTCCTGGTCAACATTCCCATCTCTGTGTGGCCAGGGTGTGCTCTCTATAACCCCTGCAGCTCCTGGTCAACATTCCCATCTATGTCTAGCCAGGGTTGCTCTGTATAAACACTGCTCCTGGTCAACATTCCCATCTCTTTGTGGCCAGGGTGTGCTCTGTATAACCTCTGCAACTCCTGGTCAACAGTCCCATCTCTGTGTGGCCAGTGTGTGCTCTGTACACCCCCTGCAGCTCCTGGTCAACATTCCCATCTCTGTGTGGCCAGTGTGAGCTTTGTCTAACCCCTGCAGCTCCTGGTCAACATTCACAGCTCTGTGTGGTCAGGGTGTGCGCTGGAAAACTCCAGCAGCTCCTGGTCAACAGTCCCACCTCTGTGTGGCCAGTGTGTGCTCTATATAACCCCTGCTCCTGGTCAACATTCCCATGTCTGTGTGGCCAGACTGTGCTCTGTATAACCCCTGCAGCTCATGGTCAATATTCCCATCTATGTGTGGCTAGGGTTGCTCTGTATAAACACTGCTCCTTGTCAACATTCCCATCTCTTTGTGGCCAGGGTGTGCTTTGTATAACCCCTGCAACTCCTGGTCAACAGTCCCATCTCTGTGTGGCCAGTGTATGCTCTGTACACCCGCTGCAGCTCCTGCTCAACATTCCCATCTCTGTGTGGCCAGTGTGTGCTCTGTCTAACCCCTGCAGCTCCTTTTCAACATGCCCATCTCTGTGTGGCCAGTGTGTGCTCTGTATAACCCCTGCAGCACCTGTCAAAATTCCCATCTCTGTGTGGTCAGGGTGTGCTCTGTACAACCCCTGCAACTCCTGGTCAACAGTCCCATCTCTGTGTGTCCAGTGTGTGCTCTGTATAACCCCTGCAGCTCCTGGTCATCATTACCATCTGTGTGTGGCCAGGTTGTGCTCTGTATAACCCCTGCAACTCCTGGTAAACATTCCCATCTCTGTTTGGCCACGATGTGCTCTGTCTAAGCCCAGCAGCTGCTGGTCAACATTCCCATCTCTGTGTGGCCAGGGTGTACTCTGTATAACTCCTGCAGCTCCTGTTCAACAGTCCCATCTCTGTGTGGCCAGTGTGTGCTCTGTATAACCCCTGCAGCTCCTGGTCAACATTCCCATCTCTGTGTGGGCAGGGTGTGCTCTGTATAACTCCTGCAGCTCCTGGTCAACATGCCCATCTCTGTGTGTCCAGGGTGTGCTCTGTATAACCCCAGCAGCTCCTGGTCATCATTCCCATCTCTGTGTGTCCAGTGTGTGCTCTGTATAAACCCTGCTGCTCCTCTTCGACATTCCCATCTGTGTGTGGCCAGGTTGTGCTCTGTATAACCCCAGCAACTCCTGGTAAACAGTCCCATTTCTGTGTGGCCAGAGTGTGCTCTGTATAACCCCTGCAACTCCTGGTAAACATTCCCATCTCTGTGTGGCCACGATGTGCTCTGTCTAAGCCCAGCAGCTCCTGGTCAACATTCCCATCTCTGTGTGGCCAGGGTGTACTATGTATAACTTCTGCAGCTCCTGTTCAACATGCCCATCTCTGTGTGGCCAGGGTGTGCTCTGTATAACCCCAGCAGCTCCTGGTCAACATTCCCATCACTGTGTGGCCAGAGTGTGCTCTGTCTAACCCCTGCAGCCCCTGGTCAACATGCCCATCTCTGTGTGGCCAGTGTGTGCTCTGTATAACCCCTGCAGCTCCTGGTCTACATTCCCATCTCTGTGTGGTCAGGGTGTGCTCTGTATAACCCCTGCAACTCCTGGTCAATAGTCCCATCTATGTGTGGACAGTGTGAGCTCTGTATAACTCCTGCAGCTCCTGGTCATCATTCAAATCACTGTGTGGCCAGAGTGTGCTCTGTATCACCCCTGCAGCTCCTGGTCAACATTCCGAACTCTGTGTGGCCAGGATGTGCACTGTATAACCCCTGCAGCTCCTGGTCAACACTCGCATATCTGTGTGGCCCGGATGTGCTCTGTATAACCCCTCAGCTCCTGGTCAACATTCGCAACTATGTATGGCCAGGGTGTGCTCTGTATAAGCTCTGCAGCTCCTGGTCAACATTCCCAACTCTGGGTGTCCAGGGGGTGATCTGTATAAGTCGTGCAGCTCCTGGTCAACATTCCCATCTCTGTGTGGTCAGAGTGTGCTCTGTGTAACCCCCGCAGCTCCTGGTCAACATTCCCAGCTCTGTGTGGTCAGGGTGTGCACTGGAAAACGTCAGCAGCTCCTGGTCAACAGTCCCATCTCTGTGTGGCCAGTGTGTGCTCTATATAGCCCCTGCTCCTGGTCAACATTCCCATGTCTGTGTGGCCAGAGTGTGCTCTGTATAACCCCTGCAGCTCCTTGTCAACATTCACATCTATGTGTGGCCAGGGTTGCTCTGTATAAACACTGCTCCTGGTCAACATTCCCATCTCTTTGTGGCCAGGGTGTGCTCTGTATAACCCCTGCATCCCCTGGTCAATAGCCCCATCTCTGTGAGGCCAGTGTGTGCTCTGTATTCCCCCTGGAGCTCCTGGTCAACAGTCCCATCTCTGTGTGGCCAGTGTGTGCTCTGTATAACTCCTGCAGCTCCTGGTCAACATTTCCATCTATGTGTGACCAGGGTATGCTCTGTATAACCCCGGCAGCTCCTGGTCAACAGTCCCATCTGTGTGTGGCCAGGGTGTGCTCTGTATAACCCCAGCAGCTCCTGGTCAACATTCCCATCTCTGTGTGCCCAGGGTGTGCTCTGTATAACCACTGCTGCTCCTGTTCGACATTCCCATCTGTGTGTGGCCAGGTTGTGCTCTGTATAACCGCTGCAACTCCTGGTAAACATTCCCATCTCTGTGTGGCCACGATGTGCTCTGTCTAAGCCCAGCAGCTCCTGGTCAACATTCCCATCTCTGTGTGGCCAGGGTGTTCTCTGTATTACCCCGGCAGCTCCTGGTCAACATTCCCATATCGGTGTAGCCGGGGTGTGCTCTGTATAACCCCTGCAACTCCTGGTCAACAGTCCCATCTCTTTGTGGCCAATGTGTGCTGTGTATAAATCATGCAGCTCCTGCTCAACATGCCCATCTCTGTATGGCCAGGGTGTGCTCTGTATAACCACTGCAGCTCCTGGTCAACACTCCCATCTCTGTGTGGTCAGGGTGTGCTCTGTATAATCCCTGCAACTCCTGGTCAACAGTCCCATGTCTGTGTGGTCAGGGTGTGCTCTGTATAATCCCTGCAACTCCTGGTCAACAGTCCCATCTCTGTGTGGACAGGGTGTGCTCTGTATAACCCCTGCAACTCCTGGTCAACAGTCCCAACTCTGTATGGCCAGAGTGTGCTCTGTTTAACCCCTGCAGCTCCTGGTCAACATGCCAATCTCTGTGTGGCCAGGGTGTGCTCTGCATAACCCCAGCAGCTCCTGGTCAACATCCCCATCACTGTGTGGCCAGAGTGTGCTCTGTCTAACCCCTGCAGTCACTGGTCACCATGCCCATCTCTGTGTGGCCAGTCTGTGCTCTGTATAACCCCTGCAGCTCCTGGTCAACATTCCCATCTCTGTTTGGTCAGGGTGTGCTCTGTATAACCCCTGCAACTCCTGGTCAACAGTCCCATTTCTGTGTGGACAGTGTGTGCTCTGTATAACTCCTGCAGCTCCTGGTCAACATGCCCATCTCTGTGTGTCCAGCGTGTGCTCTGTATAACCCCAGCATCTCCTGGTCATCATTCCCATCACTGTGTGGCCAGAGTGTGCTCTGTCTTACCCCTGCAGCTCCTGGTCAACATTCCCATCATTGTTTGGCCACGATGTGCACTGTATAACCCCCGCAGCTCCTGGTCAACATTCCCAGCTCTGTGTGGTCAGGGTGTGCACTGGAAAACCCCAGCAGCTCCTGGTCAACAGTCCCATCTCTGTGTGGCCAGTGTGTGCTCTATATAACCCCTGCTCCTGGTCAACATTCCCATGTCTGTGTGGCCAGAGTGTGCTCTGTATAACCCCTGCAGCTCCTTGTCAACATTCACATCTATGTGTGGCCAGGGTTGCTCTGTATAAACACTGCTCCTGGTCAACATTCCCATCTCTTTGTGGCCAGGGTGTGCTCTGTATAACCCCTGCATCCCCTGGTCAATAGCCCCATCTCTGTGTGGCCAGTGTGTGCTCTGTATTCCCCCTGGAGCTCCTGGTCAACAGTCCCATCTCTGTGTGGCCAGTGTGTGCTCTGTATAACTCCTGCAGCTCCTGGTCAACATTTCCATCTATGTGTGACCAGGGTATGCTCTGTATAACCCCGGCAGCTCCTGGTCAACAGTCCCATCTGTGTGTGGCCAGGGTGTGCTCTGTATAACCCCAGCAGCTCCTGGTCAACATTCCCATCTCTGTGTGCCCAGGGTGTGCTCTGTATAACCACTGCTGCTCCTGTTCGACATTCCCATCTGTGTGTGGCCAGGTTGTGCTCTGTAAAACCCCTGCAACTCCTGGTAAACATTCCCATCTCTGAGTGGCCACGATGTGCTCTGTCTAAGCCCAGCAGCTCCTGGTCAACATTCCCATCTCTGTGTGGCCAGAGTGTGCTCTGTCTAACCCCTGCAGCTCCTGGTCAACATTCCCATCTCTGTGTGGCCAGGGTGTGCTCTGTATAAGTCGTGCAGCTCCTGGTCAACATTCCCATCTCTGTGTGGCCAGGGTGTGCTCTGTATTACCCCGGCAGCTCCTGGTCAACATTCCCATATCGGTGTAGCCAGGGTGTGCTCTGTATAACCCCTGCAACTCCTGGTCAACAGTCCCATCTTTTTGTGGCCAATGTGTGCTCTGTATAACTCCTGCAGCTCCTGGTCAACATGCCCACCTCTGTATGGCCAGGGTGTGCTCTGTATAACCACTGCAGCTCCTGGTCAACACTCCCATCTCTGTGTGGTCAGGGTGTGCTCTGTATAACCCCTGCAACTCCTCGTCAACAGTCTCATCTCTGTGTGGCCAGAGTGTGCTCTGTCTAACCCCTGCAGCTCCTGGTCAACATGCCCATGTCTGTGTGGCCAGGGTGTGCTCTGTATAACCCCAGCAGCTCCTGGTCAACATTCCCATCTCTGTGTGGCCAGAGTGTGCTCTGTCTAACCCCTGCAGCTCCTGGTCAACATTCCCATCTCTGTGTGGCCAGGGTGTGCTCTGTATAAGTCGTGCAGCTCCTGATCAACATTCCCATCTCTGTGTGGCCAGGGTGTGCTCTGTATAACCCCTGCAGCTCCTGTTCAACATTCCCATCTCTGTGTGGCCAGGGTGTTCTCTGTATTATCCCGGCAGCTCCTGGTCAACATTCCCATATCGGTGTAGCCGGGGTGTGCTCTGTATAACCCCTGCAACTCCTGGTCAACAGTCCCATCTCGTTGTGGCCAATGTGTGCTGTGTATAAATCATGCAGCTCCAGGTCAACATGCCCATCTCTGTATGGCCAGGGTGTGCTCTGTATAACCACTGCAGCTCCTGGTCAACACTCCCATCTCTGTGTGGTCAGGGTGTGCTCTGTATAATCCCTGCAACTCCTGGTCAACAGTCCCATGTCTGTGTGGTCAGGGTGTGCTCTGTATAACCCCTGCAACTACTGGTCAACATGCCAATCTCTGTGTGTCCAGGGTGTGCTCTGTATAACCCCTGCAACTCCTGGTCAACATGCCAATCTCTGTGTGGCCACGGTGTGCTCTGCATAACCCCAGCAGCTCCTGGTCAACATCCCCATCACTGTGTGGCCAGAGTGTGCTCTGTCTAACCCCTGCAGTCCCTGGTCACCATGCCCATCTCTGTGTGGCCAGTCTGTGCTCTGTATAACCCCTGCAGCTCCTGGTCAACATTCCCATCTCTGTTTGGTCAGGGTGTGCTCTGTATAACCCCTGCAACTCCTGGTCAACAGTCCCATTTCTGTGTGGACAGTGTGTGCTCTGTATAACTCCTGCAGCTCCTGGTCAACATGCCCATCTCTGTGTGTCCAGGGTGTGCTCTGTATAACCCCAGCATCTCCTGGTCATCATTCCCATCACTGTGAGGCCAGAGTGTGCTCTGTCTTACCCCTGCAGCTCCTGGTCAACATTCCCATCATTGTTTGGCCACGATGTGCACTGTATAACCCCTGCAGCTCCTGGTCAACATTCCCATCTCTGTGTGTCCTGGATGTGCTCTGTATAAACCCTGCTCCTGGTCAACAGTACTATCTCTGTGTGGCCAGTGTGTGCTCTGTATAACCCCTGCATCTCCTGGTCCACATTCCCATCTGTGTGTGGCCAGGGTGTGCTCTGTATAACCCCAGCAGCCCCTGGTCAACATTCCCATTTCTGTGTGTCCAGGGTGTGCTCTGTATAACTCCTGCAGCTCCTGGTCAACATTCCCATATGTGTGTGGCCTGGCAGTGCTCTGTATAACCCCAGCAGCTCCTGATCAATATTCCCATCTCTGCGTGGCCAGGGTGTGCTCTATATAAACGATGCTCCTGGTCAACATTCCCATCTCTGTGTGGCATGAGTGTGCTCTGTCTCACCCGTGCAGCTCCTGATCAGCATTCCCATCTCTGTGTGGCCAGGGTGTGCTCTGTATAACCCCTGCAACTCCTGGTCAACAGTCCCATCTCTGTATGGCCAGAGTGTGCTCTCTATAACCCCTGCAGATCCTGGTCAACATTCCCATCTCTGTGTGGCCAGGGGGTGCTCTGTATAAGTCGTGCAGCTCCTGGTCAACATTCCCATCTCTGTGTTGCCAGGGATTGCTCTGTATAACCGCTGCAGCTCCTGGTCAACATTCCCATCTCTTTGTGGCCAGAGTGTGCTCTGTATAAGCATAGCAGCTCCTGGTCAACATTCCCATGTCTGTGTGGCCAAAGTGTGCTCTGTGTAACCCCTGCTGGCCTGGTCAACATTCCCATCTCGGTGTGACCAGGGTTGCTCTGTATAAACAATGCTCCTGGTCAACTTTCCCATATCTATGTGGCCAGGGTGTGCTCTGTATAACCCCTGCAACTCCTGGTCAACAGTCCCATCTCTGTGTGGCCAGTGTGCCCTCTGTATAACCCCAGTAGCTCCTGGTCAACATTCCCATCTCTGTGTGGTCAGGGTGTGCTCTGTATAACCCCTGCAACTCCTGGTCAACAGTCCCATCTCTGTGTGACCAGTGTGTGCTGTGTATAAATCATGCAGCTCCTGGTCAACATGCCCATTTCTGTGTGGCCAGGGTGTGCTCTGTATAACACCAGCAGCTCCTGGTCAACATTTCCATCTCTGTGTGGCCAGGGTGTGATCTGTATAACCCCTGCAGCTCCTGGTCAACATTCCCATCTCTGTGTGTGGTCAGGGCGTGCACTGTATAACCCCAGCAGCTCCTGGTCTGCATTCCCATCTATGTGTGGTCAGGGTGTGCACTGGAAAACCCCAGCAACTCCTGATCAACAGTCCCATCTCTGTGTGGCCAGTGTGTGCTCTATATAACCCCTGCTCCTGGTCAACAGTCCTATGTCGTTGTGGCCAGAGTGTGCTCTGTATAACCCCTGTAGCTCCTTGTCAACATTCCCATCTCTGTGTGGCCAGGGTGTGGCCTGTCTAATCCCTGCAGCTCCTGGTCAACATTTCCATCTATGGGTGAACAGGGTATGCTCTGTATAACCCCGGCAGCTCCTGGTCAACATTACCATCTGTGTGTGGCCAGGGTGTGCTCTGTACAACCCCAGCAGCTCCTGGTCATCATTCCCATCTCTGTGTGTCCAGGGTGTGCTCTGTATAAACCCTGCTGCTCCTCTTCGACATTCCCATCTGTGTGTGGCCAGGTTGTGCTCTGTATAACCCCTGCAACTCCTGGTAAACAGTCCCATTTCTGTGTGGCCACGATATGCTCTGTCTAAGCCCAGCAGCTGCTGGTCAACATTCCCATCTCTGTGTGGCCAGGGTGTACTCTGTATAACTCCTGCAGCTCCTGTTCAACATGCCCATCTCTGTGTGGCCAGGGTGTGCTCTGTATAACCCCAGCAGCTCCTGGTCAACATTCCCATCACTGTGTGGCCAGAGTGTGCTCTGTCTAACCCCTGCAGCCCCTGGTCAACATGCCCATCTCTGTGTGGCCAGTGTGTGCTCTGTATAACCCCTGCAGCTCCTGGTCAACATTCCCATCTCTGTGTGGTCAGGGTGTACTCTGTATAACCCCTGCAACTCCTGGTTAATAGTCCCATCTATGTGTGGACATTGTGAGCTCTGTATAACTCCTGCAGCTCCTGGTCAACATGCCCATCTCTGTGTGTCCAGGGTGTGCTCTGTATAACCCCAGCAGCTCCTGGTCATCATTCCCATCTCTGTGTGTCCAGGGTGTGCTCTGTATAAACCCTGCTGCTCCTCTTCGACATTCCCATCTGTGTGTGGCCAGGTTGTGCTCTGTATAACCCCTGCAACTCCTGGTAAACAGTCCCATCTCTGTGTGTCCACGATGTGCTCTGTCTAAGCCCAGCAGCTCCTGGTCAACATTCCCATCACTGTGTGGCCAGAGTGTGCTCTGTCTAACCCCTGCAGCCCCTGGTCCACATGCCCATCTCTGTGTGGCCAGTGTGTGCTCTGTATAACCCCTGCAGCTCCTGGTCAACATTCCCATCTCTGTGTGGTCAGGGTGTGCTCTGTATAACCCCTGCAACTCCTGGTTAATAGTGCCATCTATGTGTGGACAGTGTGAGCTCTGTATAACTCCTGCAGCTCCTGGTCAACATGCCCATCTCTGTGTGTCCAGGGTGTGCTCTGTATAACTCCAGCAGCTCCTGGTCATCATTCAAATCACTTTGTGGCCAGAGTGTGCTCTGTATCACCCCTGCAGCTCCTGGTCAACATTCCGAACTCTGTGTGGCCAGGATGTGTACTGTATAACCCCTGCAGCTCCTGGTCAACACTCGCATATCTGTGTGGCCAGGGTGTGCTCTGTATAACCCCTGCAGCTCCTGGTCAATATTCGCAACTCTGTATGGCCACGGTGTGCTCTGTATAAGCTCTGCAGCTCCTGGTCAACATTCCCAACTCTGGGTGTCCAGGGGGTGATCTGTATAAGTCGTGCAGCTCCTGGTCAACATTCCCATCTCTGTGTGGTCAGAGTGTGCTCTGTGTAACCCCCGCAGCTCCTGGTCAACATTCCCAGCTCTGTGTGGTCAGGGTGTGCACTGGAAAACCCCAGCAGCTCCTGGTCAACAGTCCCATCTCTGTGTGGCCAGTATGTGCTCTATAGAACACCTGCTCCTGGTCAACATTCCCATGTCTGTGTGGCCAGAGTGTGCTCTGTATAACCCCTGCAGCTCCTTGTCAACATTCACATCTATGTGTGGCCAGGGTTGCTCTGTATAAACACTGATCCTGGTCAACATTCCCATCTCTTTGTGGCCAGGGTGTGCTCTGTATAACCCCTGCATCCCCTGGTCAATAGTCCCACCTCTGTGTGGCCAGTGTGTGCTCTGTATTCTCCCTGCAGCTCCTGGTCAACAGTCCCATCTCTGTGTGGCCAGTGTGTGCTCTATATAACACCTGCTCCTGGTCAACATTCCCATGTCTGTGTGGCCAGAGTGTGCTCTGTATAACCCCTGCAGCTCCTTGTCAACATTCTCATCTATGTGTGGCCAGGGTTGCTCCGTATAAACACTGCTCCTGGTCAACATTCCCATCTGTGTGTGGCCAGGTTGTGCTCTGTATAACCCCTGCAACTCCTGGTAAACATTCCCATCTCTGTGTGGCCACGATGTGCTCTGTCTAAGCCCAGCAGCTCCTGGTCAACATTCCCATCTCTATGTGGCCAGAGTGTGCTCTGTATAACCCCTGCAGCTCCTGGTCAACATTCCCATCTCTGTGTGGCCAGGGTGTGCTCTGTATAAGTCGTGCAGCTCCTGATCAACATTCCCATCTCTGTGTGGCCAGGGTGTGCTCTGTATAACCCCTGCAGCTCCTGGTCAACATTCCCATCTCTGTGTGGCCAGGGTGTGCTCTGTACTCCCCCGGCAGCTCCTGGTCAACATTCCCATATCGGTGTAGCCTGGGTGTGCTCTGTATAACCCCTGCAACTCCTGGTCAACAGTCCCATCTTTTTGTGGCCAATGTGTGCTCTGTATAACTCCTGCAGCTCCTGGTCAACATGTCCACCTCTGTATGGCCAGGGTGTGCTCTGTATAACCACTGCAGCTCCTGGTCAACACTCTCATCTCTGTGTTGTCAGGGTGTGCTCTGTATAACCCCTGCAACTCCTCGTCAACAGTCTCATCTCTGTGTGGCCAGAGTGTGCTCTGTCTAACCCCTGCAGCTCCTGGTCAACATGCCCATGTCTGTGTGGCCAGGGTGTGCTCTGTATAACCCCAGCAGCTCCTGGTCAACATTCCCATCTCTGTGTGGCCAGGGTGTGCTCTGTCTAACCCCTGCAGCTCCTGGTCAACATTCCCATCTCTGTGTGGCCAGGGTGTGCTCTGTATAAGTCGTGCAGCTCCTGATCAACATTCCCATCTCTGTGTGGCCAGGGTGTGCTCTGTATAACCCCTGCAGCTCCTGGTCAACATTCCCATCTCCGTGTGGCCAGGGTGTGCTCTGTATTACCCCGGCAGCTCCTGGTCAACATTCCCATATCGGTGTAGCCAGGGTGTGCTCTGTATAACCCCTGCAACTCCTGGTCAACAGTCCCATCTCTTTGTGGCCAATGTGTGCTCTGTATAAATCATGCAGCTCCTGGTCAACATGCCCACCTCTGTATGGCCAGGGTGTGCTCTGTATAACCCCTGCAACTCCTGGTCAACAGTCCCATCTCTGTATGGCCAGTGTGTGCTCTGAAAACTCATGCAGCTTCTGGTCAACATGCCCAACTCTATGTGGCCAGGGTGTGATCTGTATAACCCCTGCAACTCCTCGTCAACAGTCTCATCTCTGTGTGGCCAGAGTGTGCTCTGTGTAACCCCTGCAGCTCCTGGTCAACATGCCCATGTCTGTGTGGCCAGGGTGTGCTCTGTATAACCCCAGCAGCTCCTGGTCAACATTCCCATCACTGTGTGGCCAGAGTGTGCTCTGTCTAACCGCTGCAGCTCATGGTCTGCTTTACCATCTCTGTGTGGCCAGGGTGTGCTCTGTATAACCCCTGCAACTCCTGGTCAACAGTCCCATCTCTGTATGGCCAGTGTGTGCTGTGAAAACTCATGCAGCTCCTGGTCAACATGCCCACCTCTGTGTGGCCATGGTGTGCTCTGTATAACCACTGCAGCTCCTGGTCAACATTCCCATCTATGTGTGGTCAGGGTGTGCTCTGTATAACCCCTGCAGCTCCTGGTCAACATGCCCATTTCTGTGTGGCTAGGGTGTGCTCTGCATAACCCCAGCAGCTCCTGGTCAACATTCCAATCACTGTGTGGCCAGTGTATGCTCTGTATAACATCTGTAGCTCCTGGTCAACATGCTCATCTCTGTGTGGCCATGGTGTGCTCTGTATTACCCCGGCAGCTCCTGGTCAACATTCCCATATCGGTGTAGCCAGGGTGTGCTCTGTATAACCCCTGCAACTCCTGGTCAACAGTCCCATCTTTTTGTGGCCAATGTGTGCTCTGTATAACTCCTGCAGCTCCTGGTCAACATGCCCATGTCTGTGTGGCCAGGGTGTGCTCTGTATAACCCCAGCAGCTCCTGGTCAACATTCCCATCTCTGTGTGGCCAGAGTGTGCTCTGTCTAACCCCTGCAGCTCCTGGTCAACATTCCCATCTCTGTGTGGCCAGGGTGTGCTCTGTATAAGTCGTGCAGCTCCTGATCAACATTCCCATCTCTGTGTGGCCAGGGTGTGCTCTGTATAACCCCTGCAGCTCCTGTTCAACATTCCCATCTCTGTGTGGCCAGGGTGTTCTCTGTATTATCCCGGCAGCTCCTGGTCAACATTCCCATATCGGTGTAGCCGGGGTGTGCTCTGTATAACCCCTGCAACTCCTGGTCAACAGTCCCATCTCTTTGTGGCCAATGTGTGATGTGTATAAATCATGCAGCTCCTGGTCAACATGCCCATCTCTGTATGGCTAGGGTGTGCTCTGTATAACCACTGCAGCTCCTGGTCAACACTCCCATCTCTGTGTGGTCAGGGTGTGCTCTGTATAATCCCTGCAACTCCTGGTCAACAGTCCCATGTCTGTGTGGTCAGGGTGTGCTCTGTATAACCCCTGCAACTCCTGGTCAACATGCCAATCTCTGTGTGGCCACGGTGTGCTCTGCATAACCCCAGCAGCTCCTGGTCAACATCCCCATCACTCTGTGGCCAGAGTGTGCTCTGTCTAACCCCTGCAGTCCCTGGTCACCATGCCCATCTCTGTGTGGCCAGTCTGTGCTCTGTATAACCCCTGCAGCTCCTGGTCAACATTCCCATCTCTGTTTGGTCAGGGTGTGCTCTGTATAACCCCTGCAACTCCTGGTCAACAGTCCCATTTCTGTGTGGACAGTGTGTGCTCTGTATAACTCCTGCAGCTCCTGGTCAACATGCCCATCTCTGTGTGTCCAGGGTGTGCTCTGTATAACCCCAGCATCTCCTGGTCATCATTCCCATCACTGTGTGGCCAGAGTGTGCTCTGTCTTACCCCTGCAGCTCCTGGTCAACATTCCCATCATTGTTTGGCCACGATGTGCACTGTATATCCCCTGCAGCTCCTGGTCAACATTCCCATCTCTGTGTGTCCTGGATGTGCTCTGTATAAACCCTGCTCCTGGTCAACAGTACTATCTCTGTGTGGCCAGTGTGTGCTCTGTATAACCCCTGCATCTCCTGGTCCACATTCCCATCTGTGTGTGGCCAGGGTGTGCTCTGTATAACCCCAGCAGCCCCTGGTCAACATTCCCATTTCTGTGTGTCCAGGGTGTGCTCTGTATAACTCCTGCAGCTCCTGGTCAACATTCCCATATGTGTGTGGCCTGGCAGTGCTCTGTATAACCCCAGCAGCTCCTGATCAATATTCCCATCTCTGCGTGGCCAGGGTGTGCTCTATATAAACGATGCTCCTGGTCAACATTCCCATCTCTGTGTGGCATGAGTGTGCTCTGTCTCACCCGTGCAGCTCCTGATCAGCATTCCCATCTCTGTGTGGCCAGGGTGTGCTCTGTATAACCCCTGCAACTCCTGGTGAACAGTCCCATCTCTGTATGGCCAGAGTGTGCTCTCTATAACCCCTGCAGATCCTGGTCAACATTCCCATCTCTGTGTGGCCAGGGGGTGCTCTGTATAAGTCGTGCAGCTCCTGGTCAACATTCCCATCTCTGTGTTGCCAGGGATTGCTCTGTATAACCGCTGCAGCTCCTGGTCAACATTCCCATCTCTTTGTGGCCAGAGTATGCTCTGTATAAGCATAGCAGCTCCTGGTCAACATTCCCATGTCTGTGTGGCCAAAGTGTGCTCTGTGTAACCCCTGCTGGCCTGGTCAACATTCCCATCTCGGTGTGACCAGGGTTGCTCTGTATAAACACTGCTCCTGGTCAACTTTCCCATATCTATGTGGCCAGGGTGTGCTCTGTATAACCCCTGCAACTCCTGGTCAACAGTCCCATCTCTGTGTGGCCAGTGTGCCCTCTGTATAACCCCAGTAGCTCCTGGTCAACATTCCCATCTCTGTGTGGTCAGGGTGTGCTCTGTATAACCCCTGCAACTCCTGGTCAACAGTCCCATCTCTGTGTGACCAGTGTGTGCTGTGTATAAATCATGCAGCTCCTGGTCAACATGCCCATTTCTGTGTGGCCAGGGTGTGCTCTGTATAACACCAGCAGCTCCTGGTCAACATTTCCATCTCTGTGTGGCCAGGGTGTGATCTGTATAACCCCTGCAGCTCCTGGTCAACATTCCCATCTCTGTGTGTGGTCAGGACGTGCACTGTATAACCCCAGCAGCTCCTGGTCTGCATTCCCATCTATGTGTGGTCAGGGTGTGCACTGGAAAACCCCAGCAACTCCTGATCAACAGTCCCATCTCTGTGTGGCCAGTGTGTGCTCTATATAACCCCTGCTCCTGGTCAACAGTCCTATGTCGTTGTGGCCAGAGTGTGCTCTGTATAACCCCTGTAGCTCCTTGTCAACATTCCCATCTCTGTGTGGCCAGGGTGTGGCCTGTCTAATCCCTGCAGCTCCTGGTCAACATTTCCATCTATGGGTGAACAGGGTATGCTCTGTATAACCCCGGCAGCTCCTGGTCAACATTACCATCTGTGTGTGGCCAGGGTGTGCTCTGTACAACCCCAGCAGCTCCTGGTCATCATTCCCATCTCTGTGTGTCCAGGGTGTGCTCTGTATAAACCCTGCTGCTCCTCTTCGACATTCCCATCTGTGTGTGGCCAGGTTGTGCTCTGTATAACCCCTGCAACTCCTGGTAAACAGTCCCATTTCTGTGTGGCCACGATATGCTCTGTCTAAGCCCAGCAGCTGCTGGTCAACATTCCCATCTCTGTGTGGCCAGGGTGTACTCTGTATAACTCCTGCAGCTCCTGTTCAACATGCCCATCTCTGTGTGGCCAGGGTGTGCTCTGTATAACCCCAGCAGCTCCTGGTCAACATTCCCATCACTGTGTGGCCAGAGTGTGCTCTGTCCAACCCCTGCAGCCCCTGGTCAACATGCCCATCTCTGTGTGGCCAGTGTGTGCTCTGTATAACCCCTGCAGCTCCTGGTCAACATTCCCATCTCTGTGTGGTCAGGGTGTACTCTGTATAACCCCTGCAACTCCTGGTTAATAGTCCCATCTATGTGTGGACATTGTGAGCTCTGTATAACTCCTGCAGCTCCTGGTCAACATGCCCATCTCTGTGTGTCCAGGGTGTGCTCTGTATAACCCCAGCAGCTCCTGGTCATCATTCCCATCTCTGTGTGTCCAGGGTGTGCTCTGTATAAACCCTGCTGCTCCTCTTCGACATTCCCATCTGTGTGTGGCCAGGTTGTGCTCTGTATAACCCCTGCAACTCCTGGTAAACAGTCCCATTTCTGTGTGGCAACGATGTGCTCTGTATAACCCCTACAGCTCCTGGTAAACAGTCCCATCTCTGTGTGTCCACGATGTGCTCTGTCTAAGCCCAGCAGCTCCTGGTCAACATTCCCATCTCTGTGTGGCCAGGGTGTACTCTGTATAACT
Source organism: Scyliorhinus torazame (assembly GCF_047496885.1). Taxonomy (NCBI): domain Eukaryota; kingdom Metazoa; phylum Chordata; class Chondrichthyes; order Carcharhiniformes; family Scyliorhinidae; genus Scyliorhinus; species Scyliorhinus torazame. The sequence continues at coordinate 741,883 of NW_027307781.1, forward strand.
TCTGCAGCTCCTGTTCAACATGCCCATCTCTGTGTGGCCAGGGTGTGCTCTGTATAACCCCAGCAGCTCCTGGTCAACATTCCCATCACTGTGTGGCCAGAGTGTGCTCTGTCTAACCCCTGCAGCCCCTGGTCCACATGCCCATCTCTGTGTGGCCAGTGTGTGCTCTGTATAACCCCTGCAGCTCCTGGTCAACATTCCCATCTCTGTGTGGTCAGGGTGTGCTCTGTATAACCCCTGCAACTCCTGGTTAATAGTGCCATCTATGTGTGGACAGTGTGAGCTCTGTATAACTCCTGCAGCTCCTGGTCAACATGCCCATCTCTGTGTGTCCAGGGTGTGCTCTGTATAACTCCAGCAGCTCCTGGTCATCATTCAAATCACTGTGTGGCCAGAGTGTGCTCTGTATCACCCCTGCAGCTCCTGGTCAACATTCCGAACTCTGTGTGGCCAGGATGTGTACTGTATAACCCCTGCAGCTCCTGGTCAACACTCGCATATCTGTGTGGCCAGGGTGTGCTCTGTATAACCCCTGCAGCTCCTGGTCAATATTCGCAACTCTGTATGGCCAGGGTGTGCTCTGTATAAGCTCTGCAGCTCCTGGTCAACATTCCCAACTCTGGGTGTCCAGGGGGTGACCTGTATAAGTCGTGCAGCTCCTGGTCAACATTCCCATCTCTGTGTGGTCAGAGTGTGCTCTGTGTAACCCCCGCAGCTCCTGGTCAACATTCCCAGCTCTGTGTGGTCAGGGTGTGCACTGGAAAACCCCAGCAGCTCCTGGTCAACAGTCCCATCTCTGTGTGGCCAGTATGTGCTCTATAGAACACCTGCTCCTGGTCAACATTCCCATGTCTGTGTGGCCAGAGTGTGCTCTGTATAACCCCTGCAGCTCCTTGTCAACATTCACATCTATGTGTGGCCAGGGTTGCTCTGTATAAACACTGATCCTGGTCAACATTCCCATCTCTTTGTGGCCAGGGTGTGCTCTGTATAACCCCTGCATCCCCTGGTCAATAGTCCCACCTCTGTGTGGCCAGTGTGTGCTCTGTATTCTCCCTGCAGCTCCTGGTCAACAGTCCCATCTCTGTGTGGCCAGTGTGTGCTCTGTATAACTCCTGCAGCTCCTGGTCAACATTTCCATCTATGTGTGACCAGGGTATGCTCTGTATAACCCCGGCAGCTCCTGGTCAACAGTCCCATCTCTGTGTGGCCAGTGTGTGCTCTATATAACACCTGCTCCTGGTCAACATTCCCATGTCTGTATGGCCAGAGTGTGCTCTGTATAACCCCTGCAGCTCCTTGTCAACATTCACATCTATGTGTGGCCAGGGTTGCTCCGTATAAACACTGCTCCTGGTCAACATTCCCATCTGTGTGTGGCCAGGTTGTGCTCTGTATAACCCCTGCAACTCCTGGTAAACATTCCCATCTCTGTGTGGCCACGATGTGCTCTGTCTAAGCCCAGCAGCTCCTGGTCAACATTCCCATCTCTATGTGGCCAGAGTGTGCTCTGTATAACCCCTGCAGCTCCTGGTCAACATTCCCATCTCTGTGTGGCCAGGGTGTGCTCTGTATAAGTCGTGCAGCTCCTGATCAACATTCCCATCTCTGTGTGGCCAGGGTGTGCTCTGTATAACCCCTGCAGCTCCTGGTCAACATTCCCATCTCTGTGTGGCCAGGGTGTGCTCTGTACTCCCCCGGCAGCTCCTGGTCAACATTCCCATATCGGTGTAGCCTGGGTGTGCTCTGTATAACCCCTGCAACTCCTGGTCAACAGTCCCATCTTTTTGTGGCCAATGTGTGCTCTGTATAACTCCTGCAGCTCCTGGTCAACATGCCCACCTCTGTATGGCCAGGGTGTGCTCTGTATAACCACTGCAGCTCCTGGTCAACACTCTCATCTCTGTGTTGTCAGGGTGTGCTCTGTATAACCCCTGCAACTCCTCGTCAACAGTCTCATCTCTGTGTGGCCAGAGTGTGCTCTGTCTAACCCCTGCAGCTCCTGGTCAACATGCCCATGTCTGTGTGGCCAGGGTGTGCTCTGTATAACCCCAGCAGCTCCTGGTCAACATTCCCATCTCTGTGTGGCCAGAGTGTGCTCTGTCTAACCCCTGCAGCTCCTGGTCAACATTCCCATCTCTGTGTGGCCAGGGTGTGCTCTGTATAAGTCGTGCAGCTCCTGATCAACATTCCCATCTCTGTGTGGCCAGGGTGTGCTCTGTATAACCCCTGCAGCTCCTGGTCAACATTCCCATCTCTGTGTGGCCAGGGTGTTCTCTGTATTACCCCGGCAGCTCCTGGTCAACATTCCCATATCGGTGTAGCCAGGGTGTGCTCTGTATAACCCCTGCAACTCCTGGTCAACAGTCCCATCTCTTTGTGGCCAATGTGTGCTCTGTATAAATCATGCAGCTCCTGGTCAACATGCCCACCTCTGTATGGCCAGGGTGTGCTCTGTATAACCCCTGCAACTCCTGGTCAACAGTCCCATCTCTGTATGGCCAGTGTGTGCTCTGAAAACTCATGCAGCTTCTGGTCAACATGCCCAACTCTATGTGGCCAGGGTGTGATCTGTATAACCCCTGCAACTCCTCGTCAACAGTCTCATCTCTGTGTGGCCAGAGTGTGCTCTGTGTAACCCCTGCAGCTCCTGGTCAACATGCCCATGTCTGTGTGGCCAGGGTGTGCTCTGTATAACCCCAGCAGCTCCTGGTCAACATTCCCATCACTGTGTGGCCAGAGTGTGCTCTGTCTAACCGCTGCAGCTCATGGTCTGCTTTACCATCTCTGTGTGGCCAGGGTGTGCTCTGTATAACCCCTGCAACTCCTGGTCAACAGTCCCATCTCTGTATGGCCAGTGTGTGCTGTGAAAACTCATGCAGCTCCTGGTCAACATGCCCACCTCTGTGTGGCCATGGTGTGCTCTGTATAACCACTGCAGCTCCTGGTCAACATTCCAATCACTGTGTGGCCAGTGTATGCTCTGTATAACTCCTGTAGCTCCTGGTCAACATGCTCATCTCTGTGTGGCCAGGGTGTGCTCTGTATAACCCCAGCAGCTCCTGGTCACCATTCCCATCACTGTGTGGCCAGAGTGTGCTCTGTCTAACCCCTGCAGCTCCTGGTCAACATTCCCATCTCTGTGTGGCCAGGATGTGCACTGTATAACCCCTGCAGCTCCTGGTCAACATTCCCATCTCTGTGTGTACAGGGTGTGCTCTGTATAACCCCTGCAGCTCCTGGTCAACATTCCCATCTCTGTGTGGCCAGGGTGTGCTCTGTATAACCTCTGCAGCTCCTGATCAACATTCCCAGCTCTGTGTGGTCAGGGTGTACACTGGAAAACCCCAGCAGCTCCTGGTCAACAGTCCCATCTCTGTGTGGCCAGTGTGTACTCTATATAACCCCTGCTCCTGGTCAACATTCCCATGTCTGTGTGGCCAGAGTGTGCTCTATATAACCGCTGCAGCTCCTAGTCAACATTCCCAAATCTGTTTGGCCAGGATTTGCACTGTATAACCCCTGCAGCTCCTAGTCAACATTCCCATCTCTGTGTGGACAGGGTGTGCTCTGTATAACCCCTGCAGCTCCTGGTCAACATTCCCATCTCTGTGTGGCCAGGGGGTGCTCTATAAGACCCCTGCTACTGGTCAGCATTCCCATGTCTGTGTGGCCAGAGTGTGCTCTGTATAACCCCTGCAGCTCCTGGTCAACATGCCCATCTCTGTGTGGCCAGGGTGTGCTCTGTATAACCCCAGCAGCTCCTGGTCAACATTCCCATCTATGTGTGGCCAGGGTTACTCTGTATAAACACTGCTCCTGGCCAACATTCCCATCTCTTTGTGGCCAGGGTGTGCTCTGTATAACCCCTGCAAATCCTGGTCAACAGTCCCATCTCTGTGTGGCCAGTGTGCGCTCTGTATACCCCCTCCAGCTCCTGGTCAACATGCCCATCTCTGTGTGGCCAGGGTGTGCTCTGTATAACACCAGCAGCTCCTGGTCAACATTTCCATCTCTGTGTGGCCAGGGTGTGATCTGTATAACCCCAGCAGCTCCTGGTCTGCATTCCCATCTATGTGTGGTCAGGGCGTGCACTGGAAAACCCCAGCAACTCCTGATCAACAGTCCCATCTCTGTGTGGCCAGTGTGTGCTCTATATAACCCCTGCTCCTGGTCAACAGTCCTATGTCGTTGTGGCCAGAGTGTGCTCTGTATAACCCCTGCAGCTCCTTGTCAACATTCCCATCTCTGTGTGGCCAGGGTGTGGCCTGTCTAATCCCTGCAGCTCCTGGTCAACATTTCCATCTATGGGTGAACAGGGTATGCTCTGTATAACCCCGGCAGCTCCTGGTCAACATTACCATCTGTGTGTGGCCAGGGTGTGCTCTGTACAACCCCAGCAGCTCCTGGTCATCATTCCCATCTCTGCGTGTCCAGGGTGTGCTCTGTATAAACCCTGCTGCTCCTCTTCGACATTCCCATCTGTGTGTGGCCAGGTTGTGCTCTGTATAACCCCTGCAACTCCTGGTAAACAGTCCCATTTCTGTGTGGCCACGATGTGCTCTGTATAACCCCTACAACTCCTGGTAAACAGTCCCATCTCTGTGTGGCCACGATGTGCTCTGTCTAAGCCCAGCAGCTGCTGGTCAACATTCCCATCTCTGTGTGGCCAGGGTGTACTCTGTATAACTCCTGCAGCTCCTGTTCAACATGCCCATCTCTGTGTGGCCAGGGTGTGCTCTGTATAACCCCAGCAGCTCCTGGTCAACATTCCCATCACTGTGTGGCCAGAGTGTGCTCTGTCTAACCCCTGCAGCCCCTGGTCAACATGCCCATCTCTGTGTGGCCAGTGTGTGCTCTGTATAACCCCTGCAGCTCCTGGTCAACATTCCCATCTCTGTGTGGTCAGGGTGTGCTCTGTATAACCCCAGCAACTCCTGGTTAATAGTCCCATCTATGTGTGGACAGTGTGAGCTCTGTATAACTCCTGCAGCTCCTGGTCAACATGCCCATCTCTGTGTGTCCAGGGTGTGCTCTGTATAACCCCAGCAGCTCCTGGTCATCATTCCCATCTCTGTGTGTCCAGGGTGTGCTCTGTATAAACCCTGCTGCTCCTCTTCGACATTCCCATCTGTGTGTGGCCAGGTTGTGCTCTGTATAACCGCTGCAACTCCTGGTAAACAGTCCCATTTCTGTGTGGCCACGATGTGCTCTGTCTAAGCCCAGCAGCTCCTGGTCAACATTCCCATCTCTGTGTGGCCAGGGTGTACTCTGTATAACTTCTGCAGCTCCTGTTCAACATGCCCATCTCTGTGTGGCCAGGGTGTGCTCTGTATAACCCCAGCAGCTCCTGGTCAACATTCCCATCACTGTGTGGCCAGAGTGTGCTCTGTCTAACCCCTGCAGCCCCTGGTCCATATGCCCATCTCTGTGTGGCCAGTGTGCGCTCTGTATACCCCCTCCAGCTCCTGGTCAACATGCCCATCTCTGTGTGGCCAGGGTGTGCTCTGTATAACACCAGCAGCTCCTGGTCAACATTTCCATCTCTGTGTGGCCAGGGTGTGATCTGTATAACCCCTGCAGCTCCTGGTCAACATTCCCATCTCTGTGTGTGGTCAGGGCGTGCACTGTATAACCCCAGCAGCTCCTGGTCTGCATTCCCATCTATGTGTGGTCAGGGTGTGCACTGGAAAACCCCAGCAACTCCTGATCAACAGTCCCATCTCTGTGTGGCCAGTGTGTGCTCTATATAACCCCTGCTCCTGGTCAACAGTCCTATGTCGTTGTGGCCAGAGTGTGCTCTGTATAACCCCTGCAGCTCCTTGTCAACATTCCCATCTCTGTGTGGCCAGGGTGTGGCCTGTCTAATCCCTGCAGCTCCTGGTCAACATTTCCATCTATGGGTGAACAGGGTATGCTCTGTATAACCCCGGCAGCTCCTGGTCAACATTACCATCTGTGTGTGGCCAGGGTGTGCTCTGTACAACCCCAGCAGCTCCTGGTCATCATTCCCATCTCTGTGTGTCCAGGGTGTGCTCTGTATAAACCCTGCTGCTCCTCTTCGACATTCCCATCTGTGTGTGGCCAGGTTGTGCTCTGTATAACCCCTGCAACTCCTGGTAAACAGTCCCATTTCTGTGTGGCCACGATGTGCTCTGTATAACCCCTACAACTCCTGGTAAACAGTCCCATCTCTGTGTGGCCACGATGTGCTCTGTCTAAGCCCAGCAGCTGCTGGTCAACATTCCCATCTCTGTGTGGCCAGGGTGTACTCTGTATAACTCCTGCAGCTCCTGTTCAACATGCCCATCTCTGTGTGGCCAGGGTGTGCTCTGTATAACCCCAGCAGCTCCTGGTCAACATTCCCATCACTGTGTGGCCAGAGTGTGCTCTGCCTAACCCCTGCAGCCCCTGGTCAACATGCCCATCTCTGTGTGGCCAGTGTGTGCTCTGTATAACCCCTGCAGCTCCTGGTCAACATTCCCATCTCTGTGTGGTCAGGGTGTGCTCTGTATAACCCCAGCAACTCCTGGTTAATAGTCCCATCTATGTGTGGACAGTGTGAGCTCTGTATAACTCCTGCAGCTCCTGGTCAACATGCCCATCTCTGTGTGTCCAGGGTGTGCTCTGTATAACCCCAGCAGCTCCTGGTCATCATTCCCATCTCTGTGTGTCCAGGGTGTGCTCTGTATAAACCCTGCTGCTCCTCTTCGACATTCCCATCTGTTTGTGGCCAGGTTGTGCTCTGTATAACCCCTGCAACTCCTGGTAAACAGTCCCATTTCTGTGTGGCCACGATGTGCTCTGTCTAAGCCCAGCAGCTCCTGGTCAACATTCCCATCTCTGTGTGGCCAGGGTGTACTCTGTATAACTTCTGCAGCTCCTGTTCAACATGCCCATCTCTGTGTGGCCAGGTTGTGCTCTGTATAACCCCAGCAGCTCCTGGTCAACATTCCCATCACTGTGTGGCCAGAGTGTGCTCTGTCTAACCCCTGCAGCCCCTGGTCCACATGCCCATCTCTGTGTGGCCAGTGTGTGCTCTCTATAACCCCTGCAGCTCCTGGTCAACATTCCCATCTCTGTGTGGTCAGGGTGTGCTCTGTATAACCCCTGCAACTCCTGGTTAATAGTGCCATCTATGTGTGGACAGTGTGAGCTCTGTATAACTCCTGCAGCTCCTGGTCAACATGCCCATCTCTGTGTGTCCAGGGTGTGCTCTGTATAACTCCAGCAGCTCCTGGTCATCATTCAAATCACTGTGTGGCCAGAGTGTGCTCTGTATCACCCCTGCAGCTCCTGGTCAACATTCCGAACACTGTGTGGCCAGGATGTGCACTGTATAACCCCTGCAGCTCCTGGTCAACACTCGCATATCTGTGTGGCCAGGGTGTGCTCTGTATAACCCCTGCAGCTCCTGGTCAATATTCGCAACTCTGTATGGCCAGGGTGTGCTCTGTATAAGCTCTGCAGCTCCTGGTCAACTTTCCCAACTCTGGGTGTCCAGGGGGTGATCTGTATAAGTCGTGCAGCTCCTGGTCAACATTCCCATATCTGTGTGGTCAGAGTGTGCTCTGTGTAACCCCCGCAGCTCCTGGTCAACATTCCCAGCTCTGTGTGGTCAGGGTGTGCACTGGAAAACCCCAGCAGCTCCTGGTCAACAGTCCCATCGCTGTGTGGCCAGTGTGTGCTCTATATAACACCTGCTCCTGGTCAACATTCCCCTGTCTGTGTGGCCAGAGTGTGCTCTGTATAACCCCTGCAGCTCCTTGTCAACATTCACATCTATGTGTGGCCAGGGTTGCTCTGTATAAACTCTGATCCTGGTCAACATTCCCATCTCTTTGTGGCCAGGGTGTGCTCTGTATAACCCCTGCATCCCCTGGTCAATAGTCCCACCTCTGTGTGGCCAGTGTGTGCTCTGTATTCTCCCTGCAGCTCCTGGTCAACAGTCCCATCTCTGTGTGGCCAGTGTGTGCTCTGTATAACTCCTGCAGCTCCTGGTCAACATTTCCATCTATGTGTGACCAGGGTATGCTCTGTATAACCCCGGCAGCTCCTGGTCAACAGTCCCATCTCTGTGTGGCCAGTGTGTGCTCTATATAACACCTGCTCCTGGTCAACATTCCCATGTCTGTGTGGCCAGAGTGGTCTCTGTATAACCCCTGCAGCTCCTTGTCAACATTCACATCTATGTGTGGCCAGGGTTGCTCTGTATAAACACTGCTCCTGGTCAACATTCCCATCTGTGTGTGGCCAGGTTGTGCTCTGTATAACCCCTGCAACTCCTGGTAAACATTCCCATCTCTGTGTGGCCACGATGTGCTCTGTCTAAGCCCAGCAGCTCCTGGTCAACATTCCCATCTCTATGTGGCCAGAGTGTGCTCTGTATAACCCCTGCAGCTCCTGGTCAACATTCCCATCTCTGTGTGGCCAGGGTGTGGTCTGCATAAGTCGTGCAGCTCCTGATCAACATTCCCATCTCTGTGTGGCCAGGGTGTGCTCTGTATAACCCCTGCAGCTCCTGGTCAACATTCCCATCTCTGTGTGGCCAGGGTGTGCTCTGTACTACCCCGGCAGCTCCTGGTCAACATTCCCATATCGGTGTAGCCTGGGTGTGCTCTGTATAACCCCTGCAACTCCTGGTCAACAGTCCCATCTTTTTGTGGCCAATGTGTGCTCTGTATAACTCCTGCAGCTCCTGGTCAACATGCCCACCTCTGTATGGCCAGGGTGTGCTCTGTATAACCACTGCAGCTCCTGGTCAACACTCTCATCTCTGTGTGGTCAGGGTGTGCTCTGTATAACCCCTGCAACTCCTCGTCAACAGTCTCATCTCTGTGTGGCCAGAGTGTGCTCTGTCTAACCCCTGCAGCTCCTGGTCAACATGCCCATGTCTGTGTGGCCAGGGTGTGCTCTGTATAACCCCAGCAGCTCCTGGTCAACATTCCCATCTCTGTGTGGCCAGAGTGTGCTCTGTCTAACCCCTGCAGCTCCTGGTCAACATTCCCATCTCTGTGTGGCCAGGGTGTGCTCTGTATAAGGCGTGCAGCTCCTGATCAACATTCCCATCTCTGTGTGGCCAGGGTGTGCTCTGTATAACCCCTGCAGCTCCTGGTCAACATTCCCATCTCTGTGTGGCCAGGGTGTGCTCCGTATTACCCCGGCAGCTCCTGGTCAACATTCCCATAGCGGTGTAGCCAGGGTGTGCTCTGTATAACCCCTGCAAGTCCTGGTCAACAGTCCCATCTCTTTGCGGCCAATGTGTGCTCTGTATAAATCATGCAGCTCCTGGTCAACATGCCCACCTCTGTATGGCCAGGGTGTGCTCTGTATAACCCCTGCAACTCCTGGTCAACAGTCCCATCTCTGTATGGCCAGTGTGTGCTCTGAAAACTCATGCAGCTTCTGGTCAACATGCCCAACTCTATGTGGCCGGGTGTGATCTGTATAACCCCTGCAACTCCTCGTCAACAGTCTCATCTCTGTGTGGCCAGAGTGTGCTCTGTGTAACCCCTGCAGCTCCTGGTCAACATGCCCATGTCTGTGTGGCCAGGGTGTGCTCTGTATAACCCCAGCAGCTCCTGGTCAACATTCCCATTACTGTGTGGCCAGAGTGTGCTCTGTCTAACCGCTGCAGCTCATGGTCTGCTTTACCATCTCTGTGTGGCCAGGGTGTGCTCTGTATAACCCCTGCAACTCCTGGTCAACAGTCCCATCTCTGTATGGCCAGTGTGTGCTGTGAAAACTCATGCAGCTCCTGGTCAACATGCCCACCTCTGTGTGGCCATGGTGTGCTCTGTATAACCACTGCAGCTCCTGGTCAACATTCCCATCTATGTGTGGTCAGGGTGTGCTCTGTATAACCCCTGCAGCTCCTGGTCAACATGCCCATTTCTGTGTGGCTAGGGTGTGCTCTGCATAACCCCAGCAGCTCCTGGTCAACATTCCCATCACTGTGTGGCCAGTGTATGCTCTGTATAACTCCTGTAGCTCCTGGTCAACATGCTCATCTCTGTGTGGCCAGGGTGTGCTCTGTATAACCCCAGAAGCTCCTGGTCACCATTCCCATCACTGTGTGGCCAGAGTGTGCTCTGTCTAACCCCTGCAGCTCCTGGTCAACATTCCCATCTCCGTGTGGCCAGGATGTGAACTGTATAACCCCTGCAGCTCCTGGTCAACATTCCCATCTCTGTGTGTACAGGGTGTGCTCTGTATAACCCCTGCAGCTCCTGGTCAACATTCCCATCTCTGTGTGGCCAGGGTGTGCTCTGTATAACCTCTGCAGCTCCTGATCAACATTCCCAGCTCTGTGTGGTCAGGGCGTACACTGGAAAACCCCAGCAGCTCCTGGTCAACAGTCCCATCTCTGTGTGGCCAGTATGTGCTCTATATAACCCCTGCTCCTGGTCAACATTCCCATGTCTGTGTGGCCAGAGTGTGCTCTATATAACCGCTGCAGCTCCTAGTCAACATTCCCAAATCTGTTTGGCCAGGATGTGCACTGTATAACCCCTGCAGCTCCTAGTCAACATTCCCATCTCTGTGTGGACAGGGTGTGCTCTGTATAACCACTGCAGCTCCTGGTCAACATTCCCATCTCTGTGTGGCCAGGGGGTGCTCTATAAGACCCCTGCTACTGGTCAGCATTCCCATGTCTGTGTGGCCAGAGTGTGCTCTGTATAACCCCTGCAGCTCCTGGTCAACATGCCCATCTCTGTGTGGCCAGGGTGTGCTCTGTATAACTCCAGCAGCTCCTGGTCAACATTCCCATCTATGTGTGGCCAGGGTTACTCTGTATAAACACTGCTCCTGGTCAACATTCCCATCATTGTTTGGCCACGATGTGCACTGTAGAACCCTGCAGCTCCTGGTCAACATTCCCATCTCTGTGTGGCCAGGGTGTGCTCTCTATAACCCCTGCAGCTCCTGGTCAACATTCCCATCTCTGTGTGGCCAGAGTGTGCTCTGTATAACCCCTGCAGCTCCTGGTCAACATTCCCATCTCTGTGTGGCCAGGGTGTGCTCTCTATAACCCCTGCAGCTCCTGGTCAACATGCCCATATCTGTGTAGCCAGGGTGTGCTCTGTATAACCCCTGCAACTCCTGGTCAACAGTCCCATCTCTGTGTGGCCAATGTGTGCTCTGTATAACTCCTGCAGCTCCTGGTCAACATGCCCACCTCTGTATGGCCAGGGTGTGCTCTGTATAACCACTGCAGCTCCTGGTCAACATGCCCATCTCTGTGTGGCCAGGGTGTGCTCTGTATAACCCCAGCAGCTCCTGGTCAACATTCCCATCACTGTGTGGCCAGAGTGTTCTCTGTCTAACCCCTGCAGCTCCTGGTCAACATGTCCATCTCTGTGTGGCCAGTGTGTGCTCTGTATAACCCCTGCAGCTCCTGGTCAATATTCCCAGCTCTGTGTGGTCAGGATGTGCTCTGGAAAACCCCAGCAGCTCCTGGTCAACAGTCCCATCTCAGTGTGGCCAGTGTGTGCTCTATAAGATCCCTGCTCCTGGTCAACATTCCCATGTCTGTGTGGCCAGAGTGTTCACTGTATAACCCCTGCAGCTCCTGGTCAACATTCCCATCTATGTGTGGCCAGGGTTACTCTGTATAAACACTGCTCCTGGTCAACATTCCCATCTCTTTGTGGCCAGGGTGTGCTCTGTATAACCCCTGCAAATCCTGGTCAACAGTCCCATCTCTGTGTGGCCAGTGTGTGCTCTGTATACCCCCTTCAGCTCCAGGTCAACATTCCCATCATTGTTTGGCCACGATGTGCACTGTAGAACCCCTGCAGCTCCTGGTCAACATTCCCATCTCTGTGTGGCCAGGGTGTGCTCTCTATAACCCCTGCAGCTCCTGGTCAACATTCCCATCTCTGTGTGGCCAGGGTGTGCTCTGTATAAGTAGTGCAGCTCCTGATCAACATTCCCATCTCTGTGAGAGCAGGGTGTGCTCTGTATAACCCCTGCAGCTCCTGGTCAACATTCCCATCTCTGTGTGGCCAGGGTGTGCTCTGTATAACCCCGGCAGCTGCTGGTCAACGTTCCCATGTCTGTGTGGCCAAAGTGTGCTCTGTATAACCCCTGCAGCTCCTGGTCAACATTCCCATCTCTGTGTGGCCAGGGTTGCTCTGTATAAACACTGCTCCTGGTCAACTTTCCCTTATCTGTGTGGCCATGTAGATCTCCAAATTTCTTTCTCTGTCAGTCTGGCCTCAATAAAAGTTGAGACGGATTCGCACGTAAACAGAAGTTATTTATTTAGCTTGCAAGCTTGAATCATCTTACAGAAACGTAAAAGACATCCAGCCTCTTACATCCCAGAAAACGACTGAACGAAAAGACAAAGGGATCTCTGCAAAATCAATTCAAATGGTATCAAGTTTCACATACTCGACGGACATAGGTCAGCCTATGTCCCCCCTGACCTGTTCGATCTATTCTGATTGGCTCACTTCCAATCCCTTTCTCTGGCCCCTATCAATGCAGCATCACTCTCATAGACACACCTCTTCCTGCTTTTTCCATGCGGTCTCAAATTCCTTTGTCCCTAAATGCAAGAATCAAAGTGGCTTATTTCTACATTACATTAACTAGTAACTCTAAAGTAACGATTTTATATCACATTCGTCAGCCAGTGTGTGCACTGTATAACACCTGCAACTCCTGGTCAACAGTCCCAACTATGTGTGGCCATTGTGCGCTCTGTATAACCCCAGCAGCCCCTGGTCAACATTCCCATCTCTGTGTGGCCATGGTGAGCTCTGTATTACCCCGGCAGCTCCTGGTCAACATTACCATCACTGTGTGGCCAGAGTGTGCTCTGTCTAACCCCTGCAGATCCTGGTCAACATGTCCATCTCTGTGTGGCCAGTGTGTGCTCTGTATAACCCCTTCAGCTCCTGGTCAACATTCCCATCACTGGGTGGCCAGAGTGTGCTCTCTCTAACCCCTGCAGCTCCTGGTCAACATTCCCATCATTGTTTGGCCACGATGTGCACTGTATAACCCCTGCAGCTCCTGGTCAACATTTCCATCTCTGTGTGGCCAGGGTGTGCTCTCTATAACCCCTGCAGCTCCTGGTCAACATTCCCATCTTTGTGTGGCCTGGTTGTGCTCTGTACAACCCCAGCAGCTCCTGGTCAACATTCCCATCTCTGTGTCGCCAGGGTGTGCTCTGTCTAACCCCTGCAGCTACTGGTCAACATTCCCATCTCTGTGTGGCCAGGGTGTGCTCTCTATAACCCCTGCAGCTCCTGGTCAACATTCCCATCTATGTCTAGCCAGGGTTGCTCTGTATAAACACTGCTCCTGGTCAACATTCCCATCTCTTTGTGGCCAGGGTGTGCTCTGTATAACCTCTGCAACTCCTGGTCAACAGTCCCATCTCTGTGTGGCCAGTGTGTGCTCTGTACCCCCCTGCAGCTCCTGGTCAACATTCCCATCTCTGTGTGGCCAGTGTGAGCTTTGTCTAACCCCTGCAGCTCCTGGTCAACATTCCCATCTCTGTGTGGCCAGGGTGTGCTCTGTATAACCCCGGCAGCTGCTGGTCAACATTCCCATGTCTGTGTGGCCAAAGTGTGCTCTGTATCACCCCTGCAGCTCCTGGTCAACATTCCCATCTCTTTGTGGCCAGGGTTGCTCTGTATAAACACTGCTCCTGGTCAACTTTCCCTTATCTGTGTGGCCAGGGTGTGCACTGTCGAACCCCTGCAGCTCCTGGTCAACATTCCCATCTCTGTGTGGCCAGGGTGTGCTCTCTATAACCCCTGCAGCTCCTGGTCAACATGCCCATATCTGTGTAGCCAGGGTGTGCTCTGTATAACCCCTGCAACTCCTGGTCAACAGTCCCATCTCTGTGTGGCCAATGTGTGCTCTGTATAACTCCTGCAGCTCCTGGTCAACATGCCCACCTCTGTATGGCCAGGGTGTGCTCTGTATAACCACTGCAGCTCCTGGTCAACATGCCCATCTCTGTGTGGCCAGGGTGTGCTCTGTATAACCCCAGCAGCTCCTGCTCAACATTCCCATCACTGTGTGGCCAGAGTGTTCTCTGTCTAACCCCTGCAGCTCCTGGTCAACATGTCCATCTCTGTGTGGCCAGTGTGTGCTCTGTATAACCCCTGCAGCTCCTGGTCAATATTCCCAGCTCTGTGTGGTCAGGATGTGCTCTGGAAAACCCCAGCAGCTCCTGGTCAACAGTCCCATCTCAGTGTGGCCAGTGTGTGCTCTATAAGATCCCTGCTCCTGGTCAACATTCCCATGTCTGTGTGGCCAGAGTGTTCACTGTATAACCCCTGCAGCTCCTGGTCAACATTCCCATCTATGTGTGGCCAGGGTTACTCTGTATAAACACTGCTCCTGGTCAACATTCCCATCTCTTTGTGGCCAGGGTGTGCTCTGTATAACCCCTGCAAATCCTGGTCAACAGTCCCATCTCTGTGTGGCCAGTGTGTGCTCTGTATACCCCCTTCAGCTCCAGGTCAACATTCCCATCATTGTTTGGCCACGATGTGCACTGTAGAACCCCTGCAGCTCCTGGTCAACATTCCCATCTCTGTGTGGCCAGGGTGTGCTCTCTATAACCCCTGCAGCTCCTGGTCAACATTCCCATCTCTGTGTGGCCAGGGTGTGCTCTGTATAAGTAGTGCAGCTCCTGATCAACATTCCCATCTCTGTGAGAGCAGGGTGTGCTCTGTATAACCCCTGCAGCTCCTGGTCAACATTCCCATCTCTGTGTGGCCAGGGTGTGCTCTGTATAACCCCGGCAGCTGCTGGTCAACGTTCCCATGTCTGTGTGGCCAAAGTGTGCTCTTATAACCCCTGCAGCTCCTGGTCAACATTCCCATCTCTGTGTGGCCAGGGTTGCTCTGTATAAACACTGCTCCTGGTCAACTTTCCCTTATCTGTGTGGCCATGTAGATCTCCAAATTTCTTTCTCTGTCAGTCTGGCCTCAATAAAAGTTGAGACGGATTCGCACGTAAACAGAAGTTATTTATTTAGCTTGCAAGCTTGAATCATCTTACAGAAACGTAAAAGACATCCAGCCTCTTACATCCCAGAAAACGACTGAACGAAAAGACAAAGGGATCTCTGCAAAATCAATTCAAATGGTATCAAGTTTCACATACTCGACGGACATAGGTCAGCCTATGTCCCCCCTGACCTGTTCGATCTATTCTGATTGGCTCACTTCCAATCCCTTTCTCTGGCCCCTATCAATGCAGCATCACTCTCATAGACACACCTCTTCCTGCTTTTTCCATGCGGTCTCAAATTCCTTTGTCCCTAAATGCAAGAATCAAAGTGGCTTATTTCTACATTACATTAACTAGTAACTCTAAAGTAACGATTTTATATCACATTCGTCAGCCAGTGTGTGCACTGTATAACACCTGCAACTCCTGGTCAACAGTCCCAACTATGTGTGGCCATTGTGCGCTCTGTATAACCCCAGCAGCCCCTGGTCAACATTCCCATCTCTGTGTGGCCATGGTGAGCTCTGTATTACCCCGGCAGCTCCTGGTCAACATTACCATCACTGTGTGGCCAGAGTGTGCTCTGTCTAACCCCTGCAGATCCTGGTCAACATGTCCATCTCTGTGTGGCCAGTGTGTGCTCTGTATAACCCCTTCAGCTCCTGGTCAACATTCCCATCACTGGGTGGCCAGAGTGTGCTCTCTCTAACCCCTGCAGCTCCTGGTCAACATTCCCATCATTGTTTGGCCACGATGTGCACTGTATAACCCCTGCAGCTCCTGGTCAACATTTCCATCTCTGTGTGGCCAGGGTGTGCTCTCTATAACCCCTGCAGCTCCTGGTCAACATTCCCATCTTTGTGTGGCCTGGTTGTGCTCTGTACAACCCCAGCAGCTCCTGGTCAACATTCCCATCTCTGTGTCGCCAGGGTGTGCTCTGTCTAACCCCTGCAGCTACTGGTCAACATTCCCATCTCTGTGTGGCCAGGGTGTGCTCTCTATAACCCCTGCAGCTCCTGGTCAACATTCCCATCTATGTCTAGCCAGGGTTGCTCTGTATAAACACTGCTCCTGGTCAACATTCCCATCTCTTTGTGGCCAGGGTGTGCTCTGTATAACCTCTGCAACTCCTGGTCAACAGTCCCATCTCTGTGTGGCCAGTGTGTGCTCTGTATAACCCCTGCAACTCCTCGTCAACAGTCTCATCTCTGTGTGGCCAGTGTGTGCTCTGTATAATCCCTGCAGCTCCTGGTCAACATGCCCATGTCTGTGTGGTCAGGGTGTGCTCTGTATAACCCAAGCAGCTCCTGAGCAACATTCCCATCTCTGTGTGGTAAGGGTGTGCTCTGTATAACCCCTGCAACTCCTGGTCAACAGTCCCATGTCTGTGTGGTCAGGGTGTGCTCTGCATAACCCCAGCAGCTCCTGGTCAACATCCCCATCACTGTGTGGCCAGAGTGTGCTCTGTCTAACCCCTGCAGTCCCTGGTCACCATGCCCATCTCTGTGTGGCCAGTCTGTGCTCTGTATAACCCCTGCAGCTCCTGGTCAACATTCCCATCTCTGTTTGGTCAGGGTGTGCTCTGTATAACCCCTGCAACTCCTGGTCAACAGTCCCATTTCTGTGTGGACAGTGTGTGCTCTGAATAACTCCTGCAGCTCCTGGTCAACATGCCCATCTCTGTGTGTCCAGGGTGTGCTCTGTATAACTCCAGCAGCTCCTGGTCATCATTCAAATCACTGTGTGGCCAGAGTGTGCTCTGTATCACCCCTGCAGCTCCTGGTCAACATTCCGAACTCTGTGTGGCCAGGATGTGCACTGTATAACCCCTGCAGCTCCTGGTCAACACTCGCATATCTGTGTGGCCAGGGTGTGCTCTGTATAACCCCTCAGCTCCTGGTCAACATTCGCAACTCTGAATGGCCAGGGTGTGCTCTGTATAAGTTCTGCAGCTCCTGGTCAACATTCCCAACTCTGGGTGTCCAGGGGGTGATCTGTATAAGTCGTGCAGCTCCTGGTCAACATTCCCATCTCTGTGTGGTCAGAGTGTGCTCTGTGTAACCCCCGCAGCTCCTGGTCAACATTCCCAGCTCTGTGTGGTCAGGGTGTGCACTGGAAAACCCCAGCAGCTCCTGGTCAACAGTCCCATCTCTGTGTGGCCAGTGTGTGCTCTATATAACCCCTGCTCCTGGTCAACATTCCCATGTCTGTGTGGCCAGAGTGTGCTCTGTATAACCCCTGCAGCTCCTTGTCAACATTCACATCTATGTGTGGCCAGGGTTGCTCTGTATAAACACTGCTCCTGGTCAACATTCCCATCTCTTTGTGGCCAGGGTGTGCTCTGTATAACCCCTGCATCCCCTGGTCAATAGCCCCATCTCTGTGTGGCCAGTGTATGCTCTGTATTCCCCCTGCAGCTCCTGGTCAACAGTCCCATCTCTGTGTGGCCAGTGTGTGCTCTGTATAACTCCTGCAGCTCCTGGTCAACATTTCCATCTATGTGTGACCAGGGTATGCTCTGTATAACCCCGGCAGCTCGTGGTCAACAGTCCCATCTGTGTGTGGCCAGGGTGTGCTCTGTATAACCCCAGCAGCTCCTGGTCAACATTCCCATCTCTGTGTGCCCAGGGTGTGCTCTGTATAACCCCTGCTGCTCCTGTTCGACATTCCCATCTGTGTGTGGCCAGGTTGTGCTCTGTATAACCCCTGCAACTCCTGGTAAACATTCCCATCTCTGTGTGGCCACGATGTGCTCTGTCTAAGTCCAGCAGCTCCTGGTCAACATTCCCATCTCTGTGTGGCCAGAGTGTGCTCTGTATAACCCCTGCAGCTCCTGGTCAACATTCCCATCTCTGTGTGGCCAGGGTGTGCTCTGTATTATCCCGGCAGCTCCTGGTCAACATTACCATCTCTGTGTGACCAGGGTGTGCTCTGTATAACCCCTGCAACTCCTGGTCAACAGTCCCATGTCTGTGTGGTCAGGGTGTGCTCTGCATAACCCCAGCAGCTCCTGGTCAACATCCCCATCACTGTGTGGCCAGAGTATGCTCTGTCTAACCCCTGCAGTCCCTGGTCACCATGCCCATCTCTGTGTGGCCAGTCTGTGCTCTGTATAACCCCTGCAGCTCCTGGTCAACATTCCCATCTCTGTTTGGTCAGGGTGTGCTCTGTATAACCCCTGCAACTCCTGGTCAACAGTCCCATTTCTGTGTGGACAGTGTGTGCTCTGTATAACTCCTGCAGCTCCTGGTCAACATGCCCATCTCTGTGTGTCCAGGGTGTGCTCTGTATAACCCCAGCATCTCCTGGTCATCATTCCCATCACTGTGTGGCCAGAGTGTGCTCTGTCTTACCCCTGCAGCTCCTGGTCAACATTCCCATATGTGTGTGGCCAGGGAGTGCTCTGTATAACTCCAGCAGCTCCTGATCAATATTCCCATCTCTGCGTGGCCAGGGTGTGCTCTATATAAACGATGCTCCTGGTCAACATTCCCATCTCTGTGTGGCATGAGTGTGCTCTGTCTCACCCGTGCAGCTCCTGATCAGCATTCCCATCTCTGTGTGGCCAGGGTGTGCTCTGTATAACCCCTGCAGCTCCTGGTCAACAGTCCCATTTCTGTGTGGACAGTGTGTGCTCTGTATAACTCCTGCAGCTCCTGGTCAACATGCCCATCTCTGTATGGCCAGAGTGTGCTCTCTATAACCCCTGCAGATCCTGGTCAACATTCCCATCTCTGTGTGGCCAGGGGGTGCTCTGTATAAGTCGTGCAGCTCCTGGTCAACATTCCCATCTCTGTGTTGCCAGGGATTGCTCTGTATAACCGCTGCAGCTCCTGGTCAACATTCCCATCACTGTGTGGCCAGAGTGTGCTCTGTATAAGCATAGCAGCTCCTGGTCAACATTCCCATGTCTGTGTGGCCAAAGTGTGCTCTGTGTAACCCCTGCTGGCCTGGTCAACAGTCCCATATCTGTGTCGCCAGGGTGTGCTCTGTATAACCCCTGCAGCTCCTGGTCAACATTCCCATCTCTGTGTGGCCAGGGGGTGCTCTGAATAGGTCGTGCAGCTCCCGGTCAACATTCCCATCTCTGTGTGGTCAGAGTGTGCTCTGTGTAACCACAGCAGCTCATGGTCAACATTCCCAGCTCTCAGTGGTCAGGGTGTGCACTGGAAAACCCCAGCAGCTCTTGGTCAACATTTCCATGTCTGTGTAGCCAGAGTGTTCTCTGTATAACCCCTGCAGCTCCTGGTCAACATTTCCATCTATGTGTGGCCATGGTTGCTCTGTATAAACACTGCTCGTGGTCAACAGTCCCATCTCTGTGTGGCCAGTGTGTGCTCTGCATACCCCCGGCAGCTCCTGGTCAACATTCCCATCTCTGTGTGGCAGGGTGTGGTCTGTCTAATCCCTGCAGCTCCTGGTCAAGATTTCCATCTATGTGTGACCAGGGTGTGCTCTGTATAACCCCGGCAGCTCCTGGTCAACATTCCCATCTATGTGTCGCCAGGGTTGCTCTGTATAAACACTGCTCCTGGTCAACATTCCCATCTCTTTGTGGCCAGGGTGTGCTCTGTATAACCCCTGCAACTCCTGGTCCACATTCCCATCTGTGTGTGGCCAGGGTGTGCTCTGTATAAACCCAGCAGCTCCTGGTCAACATTCCCATCTCTGTGTGTCCAGGGTGTGCTCTGTATAACCCCTGCAGCTCCTGTTCGACATTCCCATCTGTGTGTGGCCAGGGAGTGCTCTGTATAACCCCAGCAGCTCCTGATCAACTTTACCATCACTGCGTGGCCAGGGTGTGCTCAATATAAACAATGCTCCTGGTCAACATTCCCATCTCTGTGTGGCCAGAGTGTGCTCTGTCTCACCCGTGCAGCTCCTGATCAACATTCCCGTCTCTGTGTGGCCAGGGTGTGCTCTGTATAACCCCTGCTGCTCCTGGTCAACATTCCCACCACTGTGTGGCCAGGTTGTGCTCTGTATAATCGCTGCAGCTCCTGGTCAACATTTCCATCTCTGTGTGGCCAGGGTGTGCTCTGTATAAACCCAGCAGCTCCTTGTCAACAGTCCCATATCTATGTCGCCAGGGTGTGCTCTGTATAACCCCTGCAGCTCCTGGTCAACATTCCCATCTCTGTGTGGCCAGGGTGTGCTCTGTATAATCCCTGTAACTCCTGGTCAACAGTCCCATGTCTGTGTGGTCAGGGTGTGCTCTGTATAACCCCTGCAAATCCTGGTCAACAGTCCCATCTCTGTATGGCCAGAGTGTGCTCTCTTTAACCCCTGCAGCTCCTGGTTAACATGCCCATCTCTGTGTGGCCTGGGTGTGCTCTGTATAACCCCAGCAGCTCCTGGTCAACATTCCCATCACTGTGTGGCCAGAGTGTGCTCTGTCTAACCCCTGCAGCCCCTGGTCACCATGCCCATCTCTTTGTGGCCAGTCTGTGCTCTGTATAACCCCTGCAGCTCCTGGTCAACATTGCCATCTCAGTATGGCCAGTGTGTGCACTCTATAACTCCTGCAGCTCCTGGTCAACATGCCCACCTCTGTGTGGCCAGGGTGTGCTCTGTATAACCACTGCAGCTCCTGGTCAACATTCCCATCTATGTGTGATCAGGGTGTGCTCTGTATAACCCCTGCAACTCCTGTTCTTAAGTCCCATCTCTGTATGGCCAGAGTGTGCTCTGTTTAACCCCTGCAGCTCCTGGTCAACATGCCCATCCCTGTGTGGCTAGGGTGTGCTCTGCATATCCCGAGCAGCTCCTGGTCAACATTCCCATCACTGTGTGGCCAGTGTGTGCTCTGTATAACTCCTGCAGCTCCTGGTCAACATGCCCATCTGTGTGTGGCCAGGGTGTGCTCTGTATAACCACAGCAGCTCCTGGTCATCATTCCCATCACTGTGTGGCCAGAGTGTGCTCTGTATAAGTCGTGCAGCTCCCGGTCAACATTCCCATCTCTGTGTGGTCAGAGTGTGCTCTGTGTAACCAGAGCAGCTCATGGTCAATATTTCCATCTATGTGTGGCCAGGGTTGCTCTGTATAAACACTGCTCCTGGTCAACATTCCCATCTCTTTGTGGCCAGGGTGTGCTCTGTATAACCCCTGCAAGTCCTGGTCAACAGTCCCATCTCTGTGTGGCCAGAGTGTGCTCTGTATACCCCCTGCAGCTCCTGGTCAACATTCCCTTCTCTGTGTGGTCAGTGTGTGCTCTGTATAACTCCTGCAGCTCCTGGTCAACATTCCCATATGTGTGTGACCAGGGTGTGCTCTGTATAACCCCGGCAGCTCCTGGTCAACATTTCCATCTCTGTGTGTCCAGGGTGTGCTCTGTATAAACCCTGCTCCTGGTCAACATTACTATCTCTGTGTGGCCAGTGTGTGCTCTGTATAACCCATTCAGCTCCTGGTCCACATTCCCATATGTGTGTGGCCAGGGTGTGCCCTGTATAACTCTAGAAGCTCCTGGTCATCATTCCCATCACTGTGTGGCCAGAGTGTGCTCTGTCTAACCCCTGCAGCTCCTGGTCAACATTCCCATCTCTGTGTGGCCAGGATGTGCAGTGTATAACCACTGCAGCTCCTGGTCAACATTCCCATCTATGTGTGGCCAGGGTGTGCTCTGTATAACCTCTGCAGCTCCTGGTCAACATTCCCATCTCTGTGTGGCCTGGGGGTGCTCTGTATAAGTCATGCAGCTCCTGGTCAACATTCCCAGCTCTCAGTGATCAGGGTGTGCACTGGAAAACCCCAGCAGCTCCTGGTCAACATTCCCATGTCTGTGTGGCCAGAGTGCTCTCTGTATAACCCCTGCAGCTCCTAGTCAACATTTCCATCTATGTGAGGCCAGGGTTGCTCTGTATAAACAATGCTCCTGGTCAACATTCCCATCTCTTTGTGGCCAGGGTGTGCTCTGTATAACCCCTGCAACTCGTGGCCAACAGTCCCATCTCTGTGTGGCCGGTGTGTGCTCTGTATACCCCCTGCAGCTCCTGGTCAACATTCCCATCTCTGTGTGGCCAGTGTGTGCTCTGTATAACTCCTGCAGCTCCTAGTCAACATTTCCATCTATGTGAGGCCAGGGTTGTTCTGTATAAACACTGCTCCTGGTCAACATTCCCATCTCTTTGTGGCCAGGGTGTGCTTTGTATAACCCCGGCAACTCCTGGTCCACATTCCCATCTGTGCGTGGCCAGGGTGTGCTCTGTATAACCCCAGCAGCTCCTGGTCAACATTCCCATCTCTGTATTTTCAGGGTGTGCTCTGTATAACCCCTGCAGCTCCTATTCGACATTCCTATCTGTGTGTGGCCAGGGAGTGCTCTGTATAACCCCAGCAGCTCCTGATCAACTTTACCATCACTTCGTGGCCAGGGTGTGCTCAATATAAACCATGCTTCTGGTCAACATTCCCATCTCTGTGTGGCCAGAGTGCGCTCTGTCTCACCCGTGCAGCTCCTGATCAACATTCCCATCTCTATGTGGCCAGGGTGTGCTCTGTATAACCCCTGAAGCTCCTGGTAAACATTCCCACCACTGTGTGGCCAGGTTGTGCTCTGTATAATCGCTGCAGCTCCTGGTCAACATTCCCATCTCTGTGTGGCCAGGGTGTGCTCTGTATAAACCCAGCAGCTCCTGGTCAACAGTCCCATATCTATGTCGCCAGGGTGTGCTCTGTATAACCCCTGCAGCTCCTGGTCAACATTCCCATCTCTGTGTGGCCAGGGTGTGCTCTGTATAATCCCTGTAACTCCTGGTCAACAGTCTCATGTCTGTGTGGTCAGGGTGTGCTCTGTATAACCCCTGCAACTCCTGGTCAACAGTCCCATCTCTGTATGGCCAGAGTGTGCTCTGTTTAACCCCTGCAGCTCCTGGTTAACATGCCCATCTCTGTGTAGCCTGGGTATGCTCTGTATAACCCCAGCAGCTCCTGGTCAACATTCCCATCTCTGTATGGCCAGTGTGTGCTCTGTATAACTCCTGCAGCTCCTTGTCAACATGCCAACCTCTGTGTGGCCAGGGTGTGCTCTGTATAACCACTGCAGCTCCTGGTCAACATTCCCATCTATGTGTGGTCAGGGTGTGCTCTGTACAACCCCTGCAACTCCTGTTCTTAAGTCCCAACTCTGTATGGCCAGAGTGTGCTCTGTTTAACCCCTGCAGCTCCTGGTCAACATGCCCATCCCTGTGTGGCTAGGGTGTGCTCTGCATAACCCGAGCAGCTCCTGGTCAACATTCCCATCACTGTGTGGCCAGTGTGTGCTCTGTATAACTCCTGCAGCTCCTGGTCAACATGCCCATCTGTGTGTGGCCAGGACGTGCTCTGTATAACCCCAGCAGCTCCTCATCATCATTCCCATCACTGTGTGGCCAGAGTGTGCTCTGTCTAACCCCTGCAGCTCCTGGTCAACATTCCCATCTCTGTGTGGCCAGGATATGCACTGTATAACCCCTGCAGCTCCTGGTCAACATTCCCATCTCTATGTGGCCAGGGTGTGCTCTGTATTACCTCTGCAGCTCCTGGTCAACATTCCCATCTCTGTGTGGCCAGGGGGTGCTCTGTATAAGTCGTGCAGTTCCCGATCAACATTCCCATCTCTGTGTGGTCAGAGTGTGCTCTGTGTAACCACAGCAGCTCATGGTCAACATTCCCAGTTCTCAGTGGTCAGGGTGCGCACTGGAAAACCCCAGCAGCTCCTGGTCAACAGTCCCATCTCTGTGTGGCCAGTGTGTGCTCTATATAAGCCCTGCTCCTGGTCAACATTCCCATCTCTTTGTGGCCAGGGTGTGCTCTGTATAACCCCTGCATGTCCTGGTCAACAGTCCCATCTCTGTGTGGCCAGTGTGTGCTCTGTATACCCCCTGCAGCTCCTGGTCAACATTTCCATCTCTGTGTGGCCAGTGTGTGCTCTGTATAACTCCTGCAGCTCCTGGTCAACATTTCCATATGTGTGTGACCAGGGTGTGCTCTGTATAACCCCGGCAGCTCCTGGTCAACATTTCCAACACTGTGTGTCCAGGGTGTGCTCTGTATTAACCCTGCTCCTGGTCAACATTACTATCTCTGTGTGGCCAGTGTTTGCTCTGTATAACCCCTGCAGCTCCTGGTCCACATTCCCATCTTTGTGTGGCCAGGGTGTGCCCTGTATAACCCCAGCAGCTCCTGGTCAACATTCCCATCTCTGTGTGTCAAGGGTGTGCTCTGTATAACCCCTGCAGCTCCTGTTCGACATTCCCATCTGTGTGTGGCCAGGGACTGCTCTCTATAACCCCAGCAGCTCCTGATCAACATTCCCATCTCTGTGTGGCCAGGGTGTGCTCAAAATAAACCATGCTCCTGGTCAACATTCCCATCTCTGTGTGGCCAGAGTGTGCTCTGTCTCACCCATGCAGCTCCTGATCAACATTCCCATCTCTGTGTGGCCAGGGTGTGCTCTGTATAACCCCTGCAGCTCCTGGTCAACATTCCCACCACTGTGTGGCCAGGTGGTGCTCTGTATAATCGCTGCAGCTCCTGGTCTACATTCCCATCTCTGTGTGGATAGGGTGTGCTCTGTATAACCCCTGCAACTCCTGGTCAAAAGTCCCATCTCTGTATGGCCAGAGTGTGCTCTATTTAACCCCTGCAGCTCCTGGTCAACATGCCCATCTCTGTGTGGCCTGGGTGTGCTCTGTATAACCCCATCAGCTCCTGGTCAACATTCCCATCACTGTGTGGCCAGAGGGTGCTCTCTCTAACCCCTGCAGCTCCTGGTCAACATGCCCATATCTGTGTGGCCAGTGTGTGCTCTGTATTACTCCTGCAGCTCCTGGTCAACATTTCCATCTCTGTGTGGTCAGGGTGTGATCTGTATAACCCCTGCAGCTCCTGGTCAACATTCCCATCTCTGTGTGTGGTCAGTGTGTGCACTGTATAGTCCCTGCAGCTCCTGGTCTGCATTCCCGTCTCTGTGTTGCCAGGGAGTGATCTGTATAACCCCTGCAGCTCCTGGTCAACATTCCCTTCTCTGTGTTTCCAGGGTGTGCTCTGTATAACCACTGCAACTCCTGGACAACAGTCCCATCTCTGTATGGCCAATGTGTGCTCTGTATAACTCCTGCAGCTCCTGGTAGACATGCCCACTTCTGTTTGGCCAGGGTGTGCTCTGTATAACCACTGCAGCTCCTGGTCAACTTTCCCATCTATGTGTGGTCAGGGTGTGCTCTGTATAACCCCTGCAACTCCTGTTCAACAGTCCCATCTCTGTATGGCCAGAGTGTGCTCTGTTTAACCCCTGCAGGTCCTGGTCAACATGCCCATCTCGGTGTGGCTAGGGTGTGCTCTGCATAACCCCAGCAGCTCCTGGCCAACATTCCCATCAATGTGTGGCCAGTGTGTGCTCTGTATAACTCCTGCAGCTCCTGGTCAACATGCCCATCTGTGTGTGGCCAGGGTGTGCTCTGTATAACCCTAGCAGCTCCTGGTCATCATTCCCATCACTGTGTGGCAAGAGTGTGCTCTGTATAACCCCTGCAGCTCCTGGTCAACATTCCCATCTCTGTGTGGCCAGGGTGTGCTCTGTATAACCCCTGCAGCTCCTGGTCAACATTCCCATCTCTGTGTGGTCAGAGTGTGCTCTGTGTAACCACAGCAGCTCCTGGTCAACATTCCCATGTCTGTGTGGCCAGAGTGTTCTTTGTATAACCCCTGAAACTCGTCGTCAACAGTCCCATCTCTGTGTGGCCAGTGTGTGCTCTGTATACCCCCTGCAGCTCCTGGTCAACATTCCAATCTCTGTGTGGCCAGTGTGTGCTCTGTATAACTCCTGCAGCTCCTGGTCAACATTCCCACCACTGTGTGGCCAGGTTGTGCTCTGTATAATCGCTGCAGCTCCTGGTCAACATTCCCATCTCTGTGTGGCCAGGGTGTGCTCTGTATAAACCCAGCAGCTCCTGGTCAACAGTCCCATATCTATGTCGCCAGGGTGTGCTCTGTATAACCCCTGCAGCTCCTGGTCAACATTCCCATCTCTGTGTGGCCAGGGTGTGCTCTGTATAATCCCTGTAACTCCTGGTCAACAGTCTCACGTCTGTGTGGTCAGGGTGTGCTCTGTATAACCCCTGCAACTCCTGGTCAACAGTCCCATCTCTGTATGGCCAGAGTGTGCTCTGTTTAACCGCTGCAGCTCCTGGTTAACATGCCCATCTCTGTGTGGCCTGGGTATGCTCTGTATAACCCCAGCAGCTCCTGGTCAACATTCCCATCTCTGTATGGCCAGTGTGTGCTCTGTATAACTCCTGCAGCTCCTTGTCATCATGCCAACCTCTGTGTGGCCAGGGTGTGCTCTGTATAACCACTGCAGCTCCTGGTCAACATTCCCATCTATGTGTGGTCAGGGTGTGCTCTGTACAATCCCTGCAACTCCTGTTCTTAAGTCCCAACTCTGTATGGCCAGAGTGTGCTCTGTTTAACCCCTGCAGCTCCTGGTCAACATGCCCATCCCTGTGTGGCTAGGGTGTGCTCTGCATAACCCGAGCAGCTCCTGGTCAACATTCCCATCACTGTGTGGCCAGTGTGTGCTCTGTATAACTCCTGCAGCTCCTGGTCAACATGCCCATCTGTGTGTGGCCAGGATGTGCTCTGTATAACCCCAGCAGCTCCTCATCATCATTCCCATCACTGTGTGGCCAGAGTGTGCTCTGTCTAACCCCTGCAGCTCCTGGTCAACATTCCCATCTCTGTGTGGCCAGGATATGCACTGTATAACCCCTGCAGCTCCTGGTCAACATTCCCATCTCTATGTGGCCAGGGTGTGCTCTGTATTACCTCTGCAGCTCCTGGTCAACATTCCCATCTCTGTGTGGCCAGGGGGTGCTCTGTATAAGTCGTGCAGTTCCCGATTAACATTCCCATCTCTGTGTGGTCAGAGTGTGCTCTGTGTAACCACAGCAGCTCATGGTCAACATTCCCAGTTCTCAGTGGTCAGGGTGCGCACTGGAAAACCCCAGCAGCTCCTGGTCAACAGTCCCATCTCTGTGTGGCCAGTGTGTGCTCTATATAAGCCCTGCTCCTGGTCAACATTCCCATGACTGTGTGGCCAGAGAGTGCTCTGTATAACCACTGCAGCTCCTGGTCAAAATTTCCATCTATGTGTGGCCAGGGTTGCTCTGTATAAACACTGCTCCTGGTCAATATTCCCATCTCCTTGTGGCCAGGGTGTGCTCTGTATAACCCCTGCATGTCCTGGTCAACAGTCCAATCTCTGTGTGGCCAGTGTGTGCTCTGTATACCCCCTGCAGCTCCTGGTCAACATTTCCATCTCTGTGTGGCCAGTGTGTGCTCTGTATAACTCCTGCAGCTCCTGGTCAACATTCCCATATGTGTGTGACCAGGGTGTGCTCTGTATAACCCCGGCAGCTCCTGGTCAACATTTCCAACTCTGTGTGTCCAGGGTGTGCTCTGTATAAACCCTGCTCCTGGTCAACATTACTATCTCTGTGTGGCCAGTGTTTGCTCTGTATAACCCCTGCAGCTCCTGGTCCACATTCCCATCTGTGTGAGGCCAGGGTGTGCCCTGTATAACCCCAGCAGCTCCTGGTCAACATTCCCATTTCTGTGTGTCAAGGGTGTGCTCTGTATAACCCCTGCAGCTCCTGTTCGACATTCCCATCTGTGTGTGGCCAGGGACTGCTCTCTATAACCCCAGCAGCTCCTGATCAACATTCCCATCTCTGTGTGGCCAGAGTGTGCTCTGTCTCACCCATGCAGCTCCTGATCAACATTCCCATCTCTGTGTGGCCAGGGTGTGCTCTGTATAACCCCTGCAGTTCCTGGTCAACATTCCCACCACTGTGTGGCCAGGTGGTGCTCTGTACAATCGCTGCAGCTCCTGGTCAACATTCCCATCTCTGTGTGGCAGGGTGTGGTCTGTCTAATCCCTGCAGCTCCTGGTCAAGATTTCCATCTATGTGTGACCAGGGTGTGCTCTGTATAAACCCGGCAGCTCCTGGTCAACATTCCCATCTATGTGTCGCCAGGGTTGCTCTGTATAAACACTGCTCCTGGTCAACATTCCCATCTCTTTGTGGCCAGGGTGTGCTCTGTATAACCCCTGCAACCCCTGGCCCACATTCCCATCTGTGTGTGGCCAGGGTGTGCTCTGTATAACCACAGCAGCTCCTGGTCAACATTCCCATCTCTGTGTGTCCAGGGTGTGCTCTGTATAACCCCTGCAGCTCCTGTTCGACAGTCCCATCTGTGTGTGGCCAGGGAGTGCTCTGTATAACCCCAGCAGCTCCTGATCAACTTTACCATCACTGCGTGGCCAGGGTGTGCTCAATAT
This sequence comes from Scyliorhinus torazame, assembly GCF_047496885.1. Taxonomy (NCBI): domain Eukaryota; kingdom Metazoa; phylum Chordata; class Chondrichthyes; order Carcharhiniformes; family Scyliorhinidae; genus Scyliorhinus; species Scyliorhinus torazame. Next base: position 770,192 of record NW_027307781.1, read on the forward strand.
AAACCATGCTCCTGGTCAACATTCCCATCTCTGTGTGGCCAGAGTGTGCTCTGTATAATCCCTGTAACTCCTGGTCAACAGTCCCATGTCTGTGTGGTCAGGGTGTGCTCTGTATAACCCCTGCAACTCCTGGTCAACAGTCCCATCTCTGTATGGCCAGAGTGTGCTCTGTTTAACCCCTGCAGCTCCTGGTTAACATGCCCATCGCTGTGTGGCCTGGGTGTGCTCTGTATAACCCCAGCAGCTCCTGGTCAACATTCCCATCTCTGTGTGGCAAGTCTGTGCTCTGTATAACCCCTGCAGCTCCTGGTCTACATTCCCATCTCTTGGTGTACAGTGTCTGCTCTATATACCTCCTGCAGCTCCTGGTCAACTTGCCCATCTCTGTGTGGCCAGGGTGTGCTCTGTATAACCCCGGCAGCTCCTGGACATTATTCCCATCACTGGGTGGCCAGAGTGTGCTCTCTCTAACCCCTGCAGCTCCTGGTCAACATTCCCATCATTGTTTGGCCACGATGTGCACTGTATAACCCCTGCATCTCCTGGTCAACATTTCCATCTCTGTGTGGCCAGGGTGTGCTCTCTATAACCCCTGCAGCTCCTGGTCAACATTCCCATCTTTGTGTGGCCTGGTTGTGCTCTGTACAACCCCAGCAGCTCCTGGTCAACATTCCCATCTCTGTGTCGCCAGGGTGTGCTCTGTCTAACCCCTGCAGCTCCTGGTCAACATTCCCATCTCTGTGTGGCCAGGATGTGCTCTCTATAACCCCTGCAGCTCCTGGTCAACATTCCCATCTATGTCTAGCCAGGGTTGCTCTGTATAAACACTGCTCCTGGTCAACATTCCCATCACTTTGTGGCCAGGGTGTGCTCTGTATAACCTCTGCAACTCCTGGTCAACAGTCCCATCTCTGTGTGGCCAGTGTGTGCTCTGTACACCCTCTGCAGCTCCTGGTCAACATTCCCATCTCTGTGTGGCCAGTGTGAGCTTAGTCTAACCCCTGCAGCTCCTGGTCAACATGCCCATCACTGTGTGGCCAGTGTGTGCTCTGTATAACCCCAGCAGCTCCTGGTCAACATTCCCAGCTCTGTGTGGTCAGGGTGTGCGCTGGAAAACCCCAGCAGCTCCTGGTCAACAGTCCCACCTCTGTGTGGCCAGTGTGTGCTCTATATAACCCCTGCTCCTGGTCAACATTCCCATGTCTGTGTGGCCAGACTGTGCTCTGTATAACCCCTGCAGCTCATGGTCAATATTCCCATCTATGTGTGGCTAGGGTTGCTCTGTATAAACACTGCTCCTGGTCAACATTCCCATCTCTTTGTGGCCAGGGTGTGCTTTGTATAACCCCTGCTACTCCTGGTCAACAGTCCCATCTCTGTGTGGCCAGTGTATGCTCTGTACACCCCCTGCAGCTCCTGGTCAACATTCCCATCTCTGTGTGGCCAGTGTGTGCTCTGTCTAACCCCAGCAGCTCCTTTTCAACATGCCCATCTCTGTGTGGCCAGTGTGTGCTCTGTATAACCCCTGCAGCACTTGTCAAAATTCCCATCTCTGTGTGGTCAGGGTGTGCTCTGTCTAACCCCTGCAGCCCCTGGTCAACATGCCCATCTCTGTGTGGCCAGTGTGTGCTCTGTATAACCCCTGCAGCTCCTGGTCAACATTCCCATCTCTGTGTGGTCAGGGTGTGCTCTGTATAACCCCTGCAACTCCTGGTTAATAGTCCCATCTATGTGTGGACAGTGTGAGCTCTGTATAACTCCTGCAGTTCCTGGTCAACATGCCCATCTCTGTGTGTCCAGGGTGTGCTCTGTATAACCCCAGCAGCTCCTGGTCATCATTCCCATCTCTGTGTGTCCAGGGTGTGCTCTGTATAAACCCTGCTGCTCCTCTTCGACATTCCCATCTGTGTGTGGCCAGGTTGTGCTCTGGAAACCCCTGCAAGTCCTGGTAAACAGTCCCGTTTCTGTGTGGCCACGATGTGCTCTGTATAACCCCTACAACTCCTGGTAAACAGTCCCATCTCTGTGTGGCCACGATGTGCTCTGTCTAAGCCCAGCAGCTCCTGGTCAACATTCCCATCTCTGTGTGGCCAGGGTGTACTCTGTATAACTTCTGCAGCTCCTGTTCAACATGCCCATCTCTGTGTGGCCAGGGTGTGCTCTGTATAACCCCAGCAGCTCCTGGTCAACATTCCCATCACTGTGTGGCCAGAGTGTGCTCTGTCTAACCCCTGCAGCCCTTGTCAACATGCCCATCTCTGTGTGGCCAGTGTGTGCTCTGTATAACCCCTGCAGCTCCTGGTCAACATTCCCATCTCTGTGTGGTCAGGGTGTGCTCTGTATAACCCCTGCAACTCCTGGTCAATAGTCCCATCTATGTGTGGACAGTGTGAGCTCTGTATAACTCCTGCAGCTCCTGGTCAACATGCCCATCTCTGTGTGTCCAGGGTGTGCTTTGTATAACTCCAGCAGCTCCTGGTCATCATTCAAATCACTGTGTGGCCAGAGTGTGCTCTGTATCACCCCTGCAGCTCCTGGTCAACATTCCGAACTCTGTGTGGCCAGGATGTGCACTGTATAACCCCTGCAGCTCCTGGTCAACACTCGCATATCTGTGTGGCCAGGGTGTGCTCTGTATAACCCCTCAGCTCCTGGTCAACATTCGCAACTCTGTATGGCCAGGGTGTGCTCTGTATAAACTCTGCAGCTCCTGGTCAACATTCCCAACTCTGGGTGTCCAGGGGGTGATCTGTATAAGTCGTGCAGCTCCTGGTCAACATTCCCATCTCTGTGTGGTCAGAGTGTGCTCTGTGAAACTCCCGCAGCTCCTGGTCATCATTCCCAGCTCTGTGTGGTCAGGGTGTGCACTGGAAAACCCCAGCAGCTCCTGGTCAACAGTCCCATCTCTGTGTGGCCAGTGTGTGCTCTATATAACCCCTGCTCCTGGTCAACATTCCCATGTCTGTGTGGCCAGAGTGTGCTCTGTATAACCCCTGCAGCCCCTGGTCAACATGCCCATCTCTGTGTGGCCAGTGTGTGCTCTGTATAACCCCTGCAGCTCCTGGTCAACATTCCCATCTCTGTGTGGTCAGGGTGTGCTCTGTATAACCCCTGCAACTCCTGGTTAATAGTCCCATCTATGTGTGGACAGTGTGAGCTCTGTATAACTCCTGCAGTTCCTGGTCAACATGCCCATCTCTGTGTGTCCAGGGTGTGCTCTGTATAACCCCAGCAGCTCCTGGTCATCATTCCCATCTCTGTGTGTCCAGGGTGTGCTCTGTATAAACCCTGCTGCTCCTCTTCGACATTCCCATCTGTGTGTGGCCAGGTTGTGCTCTGGAAACCCCTGCAAGTCCTGGTAAACAGTCCCATTTCTGTGTGGCCACGATGTGCTCTGTATAACCCCTACAACTCCTGGTAAACAGTCCCATCTCTGTGTGGCCACGATGTGCTCTGTCTAAGCCCAGCAGCTCCTGGTCAACATTCCCATCTCTGTGTGGCCAGGGTGTACTCTGTATAACTTCTGCAGCTCCTGTTCAACATGCCCATCTCTGTGTGGCCAGGGTGTGCTCTGTATAACCCCAGCAGCTCCTGGTCAACATTCCCATCACTGTGTGGCCAGAGTGTGCTCTGTCTAACCCCTGCAGCCCTTGTCAACATGCCCATCTCTGTGTGGCCAGTGTGTGCTCTGTATAACCCCTGCAGCTCCTGGTCAACATTCCCATCTCTGTGTGGTCAGGGTGTGCTCTGTATAACCCCTGCAACTCCTGGTCAATAGTCCCATCTATGTGTGGACAGTGTGAGCGCTGTATAACTCCTGCAGCTCCTGGTCAACATGCCCATCTCTGTGTGTCCAGGGTGTGCTTTGTATAACTCCAGCAGCTCCTGGTCATCATTCAAATCACTGTGTGGCCAGAGTGTGCTCTGTATCACCCCTGCAGCTCCTGGTCAACATTCCGAACTCTGTGTGGCCAGGATGTGCACTGTATAACCCCTGCAGCTCCTGGTCAACACTCGCATATCTGTGTGGCCAGGGTGTGCTCTGTATAACCCCTCAGCTCCTGGTCAACATTCGCAACTCTGTATGGCCAGGGTGTGCTCTGTATAAACTCTGCAGCTCCTGGTCAACATTCCCAACTCTGGGTGTCCAGGGGGTGATCTGTATAAGTCGTGCAGCTCCTGGTCAACATTCCCATCTCTGTGTGGTCAGAGTGTGCTCTGTGAATCCCCCGCAGCTCCTGGTCATCATTCCCAGCTCTGTGTGGTCAGGGTGTGCACTGGAAAACCCCAGCAGCTCCTGGTCAACAGTCCCATCTCTGTGTGGCCAGTGTGTGCTCTATATAACCCCTGCTCCTTGTCAACATTCCCATGTCTGTGTGGCCAGAGTGTGCTCTGTATAACCCCTGCAGCTCCTTGTCAACATTCACATCTATGTGTGGCCAGGGTTGCTCTGTATAAACACTGCTCCTGGTCAACATTCCCATCTCTTTGTGGCCAGGGTGTGCTCTGTATAATCCCTGCATCCCCTGGTCAATAGCCTCATCTCTGTGTGGCCAGAGTGTGCTCTGTATTCCCCCTGCAGCTCCTGGTCAACAGTCCCATCTCTGTGTGGCCAGTGTGTGCTCTGTATAACTCCTGCAGCTCCTGGTCAACATTTCCATCTATGTGTGACCAGGCTATGCTCTGTATAACCCCGGCAGCTCCTGGTCAACAGTCCCATCTGTGTGTGGCCAGGGTGTGCTCTGTATAACCCCAGCAGCTCCTGGTCAACATTCCCATCTCTGTGTGCCCAGGGTGTGCTCTGTATAACCCCTGCTGCTCCTGTTCGACATTCCCATCTGTGTGTGGCCAGGTTGTGCTCTGTATAACCCCTGCAACTCCTGGTAAACATTCCCATCTCTGTGTGGCCACGATGTGCTCTGTCTAAGCCCAGCAGCTCCTGGTCAACATTCCCATCTCTGTGTGGCCAGAGTGTGCTCTGTATAACCCCTGCAGCTCCTGGTCAACATTCCCATCTCTGTGTGGCCAGGGTGTGCTCTGTATAAGTCGTGCAGCTCCTGATCAACATTCCCATCTCTGTGTGGCCAGGGTGTGCTCTGTATAACCCCTGCAGCTCCTGGTCAACATTCCCATCTCTGTGTGGCCAGGGTGTGCTCTGTATTACCCCGGCAGCTCCTGGTCAACATTCCCATATCGGTGTAGCCAGGGTGTGCTCTGTATAACCCCTGCAACTCCTGGTCAACAGTCCCATCTTTTTGTGGCCAATGTGTGCTCTGTATAACTCCTGCAGCTACTGGTCAACATGCCCACCTCTGTATGGCCAGGGTGTGCTCTGTATAACCACTGCAGCACCTGGTCAACACTCCCATCTCTGTGTGGTCAGGGTGTGCTCTGTATAACCCCTGCAACTCCTCGTCAACAGTCTCATCTCTGTGTGTCCAGAGTGTGCTCTGTCTAACCCCTGCAGCTCCTGGTCAACATGCCCATGTCTGTGTGGCCAGGGTGTGCTCTGTATAACCCCAGCAGCTCCTGGTCAACATTCCCATCTCTGTGTGGCCAGAGTGTGCTCTGTCAAACCCCTGCAGCTCCTGGTCAACATTCCCATCTCTGTGTGGCCAGGGTGTGCTCTGTATACATCGTGCAGCTCCTGATCAACATTCCCATCTCTGTGTGGCCAGGGTGTGCTCTGTATAACCCCTGCAGCTCCTGGTCAACATTCCCATCTCTGTGTGGCCAGGGTGTGCTCTGTATTATCCCGGCAGCTCCTGGTCAACATTCCCATATCGGTGTAGCCAGGGTGTGCTCTGTTTAACCCCTGCAACTCCTGGTCAACAGTCCCATCTCTTTGTGGCCAATGTGTGCTGTGTATAAATTATGCAGCTCCTGTTCAACATGCCCATCTCTTTATGGCCAGGGTGTGCTCTGTATAACCACTGCAGCTCCTGGTCAACACTCCCATCTCTGTGTGGTCAGGGTGTGCTCTGTATAACCCCTGCAACTCCTCGTCAACAGTCTCATCTCTGTGTGGCCAGAGTGTGCTCTGTCTAACCCCTGCAGCTCCTGGTCAACATGCCCATGTCTGTGTGGCCAGGGTGTGCTCTGTATAACCCCAGCAGCTCCTGGTCATCATTCCAATCACTGTGTGGCCAGAGTGTGCTCTGTCTAACCACTGCAGCTCCTGGTCATCATTCCCATCCCTGTGTGGCCAGGATGTGCACTGTATAACCCCTGCAGCTCCTGGTCAACATTCGCATCTCTGTGTGGCCAGGGTGTGCTCTATATAACCTTTGCAGCTCCTGGTCAACATTTCCATCTCTGTATGGCCAGGGTGTGCTCTGCATAACCTCTGCAGCTCCTGGTCAACATTCCCATCTCTGTGTGGCCAGGGGGTGATCTGCATAAGTCGTGCAGCTCCTGGTCAACATTCCCATCTCTGTGTGGTTAGAGTGTGCTCTGTGTAACCCCAGCAGCTCCTGGTCAACATTCCCAGCTCTGTGTGGTCAGGGTGTGCACTGGAATACCCCAGCAACTCCTGATCAACAGTCCCATCTCTGTGTGGCCAGTGTGTGCTCTATATAACCCCTGCTCCTGGTCAACATTCCTATGTCGTTGTGGCCAGAGTGTGCTCTGTATAACCCCTGCAGCTCCTTGTCAACATTCCCATCTCTGTGTGGCCAGGGCGTGGCCTGTCTACTCCCTGCAGCTCCTGGTCAACATTTCCATCTATGTGTGAACAGGGTATGCTCTGTATAACCCCGGCAGCTCCTGGTCAACATTACCATCTCTGTGTGGCCAGTGTGTGCTCTGTATTCCCCCTGCAGCTCCTGGTCAACAGTCCCATCTCTGTGTGGCCAGTGTGTGCTCTGTATAACTCCTGCAGCTCCTGGTCAACATTTCCATCTATGTGTGACCAGGGTATGCTCTGTATAACCCCGGCAGCTCCTGGTCAACAGTCCCATCTGTGTGTGGCCAGGGTGTGCTCTGTATAACCCCAGCAGCTCCTGGTCGACATTCCCATCTCTGTGTGCCCAGGGTGTGCTCTGTATAACCCCTGCTGCTCCTGTTCGACATTCCCATCTGTGTGTGGCAGGTTGTGCTCTGTATAACCCCTGCAACTCCTGGTAAACATTCCCATCTCTGTGTGGCCACGATGTGCTCTGTCTAAGCCCAGCAGCTCCTGGTCAACATTCCCATCTCTGTGTGGCCAGAGTGTGCTCTGTATATCCCCTGCAGCTCCTGGTCAACATTCCCATCTCTGTGTGGCCAGGGTGTGCTCTGTATAATTCGTGCAGCTCCTGATCAACATTCCCATCTCTGTGTGGCCAGGGTGTGCTCTGTATAACCCCTGCAGCTCCTGGTCAACATTCCCATCTCTGTGAGGCCAGGGTGTGCTCTGTAATACCCCGGCAGCTCCTGGTCAACATTCCCATATCGGTGTAGCCAGGGTGTGCTCTGTATAACCCCTGCAACTCCTGGTCAACAGTCCCATCTTTTTGTGGCCAATGTGTGCTCTGTATAACTCCTGCAGCTCCTGGTCAACATGCCCACCTCTGTATGGCCAGGGTGTGCTCTGTATAACCACTGCAGCACCTGGTCAACACTCCCATCTCTGTGTGGTCAGGGTGTGCTCTGTATAACCCCTGCAACTCCTCGTCAACAGTCTCATCTCTGTGTGGCCAGAGTGTGCTCTGTCTAACCCCTGCAGCTCCTGGTCAACATGCCCATGTCTGTGTGGCCAGGGTGTGCTCTGTATAACCCCAGCAGCTCCTGGTCAACATTCCCATCTCTGTGTGGCCAGAGTGTGCTCTGTCTAACCCCTGCAGCTCCTGGTCAACATTCCCATCTCTGTGTGGCCAGGGTGTGCTCTGTATAAGTCGTGCAGCTCCTGATCAACATTCCCATCTCTGTGTGGCCAGGGTGTGCTCTGTATAACCCCGGAACTCCTGGTCAACATTCCCATCTCTGTGTGGCCAGGGTGTGCTCTGTATTATCCCGGCAGCTCCTGGTCAACATTCCCATATCGGTGTAGCCAGGGTGTGCTCTGTATAACCCCTGCAACTCCTGGTCAACAGTCCCATCTCTTTGTGGCCAATGTGTGCTGTGTATAAATCATGCAGCTCCTGGTCAACATGCCCATCTCTGTATGGCCAGGGTGTGCTCTGTATAACCACTGCAGCTCCTGGTCAACACTCCCATCTCTGTGTGGTCAGGGTGTGCTCTGTATAACCCCTGCAACTCCTCGTCAACTGTCTCATCTCTGTGTGGCCAGAGTGTGCTCTGTCTAACCCCTGCAGCTCCTGGTCAACATGCCCATGTCTGTGTGGCCAGGGTGTGCTCTGTATAACCCCAGCAGCTCCTGGTCATCATTCCAATCACTGTGTGGCCAGAGTGTGCTCTGTCTAACCACTGCAACTCCTGGTCAACATTCCCATCCCTGTGTGGCCAGGATGTGCACTGTATAACCCCTGCAGCTCCTGGTCAACATTCGCATCTCTGTGTGGCCAGGGTGTGCTCTATATAACCCCTGCAGCTCCTGGTCAACATTTCCATCTCTTTATGGCCAGGGTGTGCTCTGTATAACCTCTGCAGCTCCTGGTCAACATTCCCATCTCTGTGTGGCCAGGGGGTGATCTGCATAAGTCGTGCAGCTCCTGGTCAACATTCCCATCTCTGTGTGGTTAGAGTGTGCTCTGTGTAACCCCAGCAGCTCCTGGTCAACATTCCCAGCTCTGTGTGGTCAGGGTGTGCACTGGAAAACCCCAGCAACTCCTGATCAACAGTCCCATCTCTGTGTGGCCAGTGTGTGCTCTATATAACCCCTGCTCCTGGTCAACATTCCTATGTCGTTGTGGCCAGAGTGTGCTCTGTATAACCCCTGCAGCTCCTTGTCAACATTCCCATCTCTGTGTGGCCAGGGCGTGGCCTGTCTAATCGCTGCAGCTCCTGGTCAACATTTCCATCTATGTGTGAACAGGGTATGCTCTGTATAACCCCGGCAGCTCCTGGTCAACATTACCATCTCTGTGTGGCCAGTGTGTGCTCTGTATTCCCCCTGCAGCTCCTGGTCAACAGTCCCATCTCTGTGTGGCCAGTGTGTGCTCTGTATAACTCCTGCAGCTCCTGGTCAACATTTCCATCTATGTGTGACCAGGGTATGCTCTGTATAACCCCGGCAGCTCCTGGTCAACAGTCCCATCTGTGTGTGGCCAGGGTGTGCTCTGTATAACCCCAGCAGCTCCTGGTCGACATTCCCATCTCTGTGTGCCCAGGGTGTGCTCTGTATAACCCCTGCTGCTCCTGTTCGACATTCCCATCTGTGTGTGGCAGGTTGTGCTCTGTATAACCCCTGCAACACCTGGTAAACATTCCCATCTCTGTGTGGCCACGATGTGCTCTGTCTAAGCCCAGCAGCTCCTGGTCAACATTCCCATCTCTGTGTGGCCAGAGTGTGCTCTGTATAACCCCTGCAGCTCCTGGTCAACATTCCCATCTCTGTGTGGCCAGGGTGTGCTCTGTATAATTCGTGCAGCTCCTGATCAACATTCCCATCTCTGTGTGGCCAGGGTGTGCTCTGTATAACCCCTGCAGCTCCTGGTCAACATTCCCATCTCTGTGTGGCCAGGGTGTGCTCTGTATTACCCCGGCAGCTCCTGGTCAACATTCCCATATCGGTGTAGCCAGGGTGTGCTCTGTATAACCCCTGCAACTCCTGGTCAACAGTCCCATCTTTTTGTGGCCAATGTGTGCTCTGTATAACTCCTGCAGCTCCTGGTCAACATGCCCACCTCTGTATGGCCAGGGTGTGCTCTGTATAACCACTGCAGCACCTGGTCAACACTCCCATCTCTGTGTGGTCAGGGTGTGCTCTGTATAACCCCTGCAACTCCTCGTCAACAGTCTCATCTCTGTGTGGCCAGAGTGTGCTCTGTCTAACCCCTGCAGCTCCTGGTCAACATGCCCATGTCTGTGTGGCCAGGGTGTGCTCTGTATAACCCCAGCAGCTCCTGGTCAACATTCCCATCTCTGTGTGGCCAGAGTGTGCTCTGTCTAACCCCTGCAGCTCCTGGTCAACATTCCCATCTCTGTGTGGCCAGGGTGTGCTCTGTATAAGTCGTGCAGCTCCTGATCAACATTCCCATCTCTGTGTGGCCAGGGTGTGCTCTGTATAACCCCGGAACTCCTGGTCAACATTCCCATCTCTGTGTGGCCAGGGTGTGCTCTGTATTATCCCGGCAGCTCCTGGTCAACATTCCCATATCGGTGTAGCCAGGGTGTGCTCTGTATAACCCCTGCAACTCCTGGTCAACAGTCCCATCTCTTTGTGGCCAATGTGTGCTGTGTATAAATCATGCAGCTCCTGGTCAACATGCCCATCTCTGTATGGCCAGGGTGTGCTCTGTATAACCACTGCAGCTCCTGGTCAACACTCCCATCTCTGTGTGGTCAGGGTGTGCTCTGTATAACCCCTGCAACTCCTCGTCAACTGTCTCATCTCTGTGTGGCCAGAGTGTGCTCTGTCTAACCCCTGCAGCTCCTGGTCAACATGCCCATGTCTGTGTGGCCAGGGTGTGCTCTGTATAACCCCAGCAGCTCCTGGTCATCATTCCAATCACTGTGTGGCCAGAGTGTGCTCTGTCTAACCACTGCAACTCCTGGTCAACATTCCCATCCCTGTGTGGCCAGGATGTGCACTGTATAACCCCTGCAGCTCCTGGTCAACATTCGCATCTCTGTGTGGCCAGGGTGTGCTCTATATAACCCCTGCAGCTCCTGGTCAACATTTCCATCTCTGTATGGCCAGGGTGTGCTCTGTATAACCTCTGCAGCTCCTGGTCAACATTCCCATCTCTGTGTGGCCAGGGGGTGATCTGCATAAGTCGTGCAGCTCCTGGTCAACATTCCCATCTCTGTGTGGTTAGAGTGTGCTCTGTGTAACCCCAGCAGCTCCTGGTCAACATTCCCAGCTCTGTGTGGTCAGGGTGTGCACTGGAAAACCCCAGCAACTCCTGATCAACAGTCCCATCTCTGTGTGGCCAGTGTGTGCTCTATATAACCCCTGCTCCTGGTCAACATTCCTATGTCGTTGTGGCCAGAGTGTGCTCTGTATAACCCCTGCAGCTCCTTGTCAACATTCCCATCTCTGTGTGGCCAGGGTGTGGCCTGTCTAATCCCTGCAGCTCCTGGTCAACATTTCCATCTATGTGTGAACAGGGTATGCTCTGTATAACCCCGGCAGCTCCTGGTCAACATTACCATCTGTGTGTGGCCAGGGTGTGCTCTGTACAACCCCAGCAGCTCCTGGTCATCATTCCCATCTCTGTGTGTCCAGGGTGTGCTCTGTATAAACCCTGCTGCTCCTGTTCGACATTCCCATCTGTGTGTGGCCAGGTTGTGCTCTGTATAACCCCTGCAACTCCTGGTAAACAGTCCCATTTCTGTGTGGCCACGATGTGCTCTGTATAAAACCTACAACTCCAGGTAAACAGTCCCATCTCTGTGTGGCAACGATGTGCTCTGTCTATGCCCAGCAGCTGCTGGTCAACATTCCCATCTCTGTGTGGCCAGGGTGTACTCTGTATAACTCCTGCAGCTCCTGTTCAACATGCCCATCTCTGTGTGGCCAGGGTGTGCTCTGTATAACCCCAGCAGCTCCTGGTCAACATTCCCATCACTGTGTGGCCAGAGTGTGCTCTGTCTAACCCCTGCAGCCCCTGGTCAACATGCCCATCTCTGTGTGGCCAGTGTGTGCTCTGTATAACCCCTGCAGCTCCTGGTCAACATTCCCATCTCTGTGTGGTCAGGGTGTGCTCTGTATAACCCCTGCAACTCCTGGTTAATAGTCCCATCTATGTGTGGACAGTGTGAGCTCTGTATAACTCCTGCAGCTCCTGGTCAACATGCCCATCTCTGTGTGTCCAGGGTGTGCTCTGTATAACCCCAGCAGCTCCTGGACATCATTCCCATCTCTGTGTGTCCAGGGTGTGCTCTGTATAAACCCTGCTGCTCCTCTTCGACATTCCCATCTGTGTGTGGCCAGGTTGTGCTCTGTATAACCCCTGCAACTCCTGGTAACAGTCCCATTTCTGTGTGGCCACGATGTGCTCTGTATAACCCCTACAACTCCTGGTAAACAGTACCATCTCTGTGTGGCCACGATGTGCTCTGTCTAAGCCCAGCAGCTCCTGGTCAACATTCCCATCTCTGTGTGGCCAGGGTGTACTCTGTATAACTTCTGCAGCTCCTGTTCAACATGCCCATCTCTGTGTGGCCAGGGTGTGCTCTGTATAACCCCAGCAGCTCCTGGTCAACATTCCCATCACTGTGTGGCCAGAGTGTGCTCTGTCTAACCACTGCAGCCCCTGGTCCACATGCCCATCTCTGTGTGGCCAGTGTGTGCTCTGTATAACCCCTGCAGCTCCTGGTCAACATTCCCATCTCTGTGTGGTCAGGGTGTGCTCTGTATAACCCCTGCAACTGCTGGTTAATAGTGCCATCTATGTGTGGACAGTGTGAGCTCTGTATAACTCCTGCAGCTCCTGGTCAACATGCCCATCTCTGTGTGTCCAGGGTGTGCTCTGTATAACTCCAGCAGCTCCTGGTCATCATTCAAATCACTGTGTGGCCAGAGTGTGCTCTGTATCACCCCTGCAGCTCCTGGTCAACATTCCGAACTCTGTGTGGCCAGGATGTGCACTGTATAACCCCTGCAGCTCCTGGTCAACACTCGCATATATGTGTGGCCAGGGTGTGCTCTGTATAACCCCTGCAGCTCCTGGTCAATATTCGCAACTCTGTATGGCCAGGGTGTGCTCTGTATAAGCTCTGCAGCTCCTGGTCAACATTCCCAACTCTGGGTGTCCAGGGGGTGATCTGTATAAGTCGTGCAGCTCCTGGTCAACATTCCCATCTCTGTGTGGTCAGAGTGTGCTCTGTGTAACCCCCGCAGCTCCTGGTCAACATTCCCAGCTCTGTGTGGTCAGGGTGTGCACTGGAAAACCCCAGCAGCTCCTGGTCAACAGTCCCATCTCTGTGTGGCCAGTGTGTGCTCTATATAACACCTGCTCCTGGTCAACATTCCCATGTCTGTGTGGCCAGAGTGTGCTCTGTATAACCCCTGCAGCTCCTTGTCAACATTCACATCTATGTGTGGCCAGGGTTGCTCTGTATAAACACTGCTCCTGGTCAACATTCCCATCTCTTTGTGGCCAGGGTGTGCTCTGTATAACCCCTGCATCCCCTGGTCAATAGTCCCATCTCTGTGTGGCCAGTGTGTGCTCTGTATTCTCCCTGCAGCTCCTGGTCAACAGTCCCATCTCTGTGTGGCCAGTGTGTGCTCTGTATAACTCCTGCAGCTCCTGGTCAACATTTCCATCTATGTGTGACCAGGGTATGCTCTGTATAACCCCGGCAGCTCCTGGTCAACAGTCCCATCTCTGTGTGGCCAGTGTGTGCTCTATATAACACCTGCTCCTGGTCAACATTCCCATGTCTGTGTGGCCAGAGTGTGCTCTGTATAACCCCTGCAGCTCCTTGTCAACATTCACATCTATGTGTGGCCAAGGTTGCCCTGTATAAACACTGCTCCTGGTCAACATTCCCATCACTGTGTGGCCAGGGTGTGCTCTGTATAAGTCGTGCAGCTCCTGATCAACATTCCCATCTCTGTGTGGCCAGGGTGTGCTCTGTATAACCCCTGCAGCTCCTGGTCAACATTCCCATCTCTGTGTGGCCAGGGTGTGCTCTGTATTACCCCGGCAGCTCCTGGTCAACATTCCCATATCGGTGTAGCCAGGGTGTGCTCTGTATAACCCCTGCAACTCCTGGTCAACAGTCCCATCTCTTTGTGGCCAATGTGTGCTCTGTATAAATCATGCAGCTCCTGGTCAACATGCCCACCTCTGTATGGCCAGGGTGTGCTCTGTATAACCACTGCAGCTCCTGGTCAACACTCCCATCTCTGTGTGGTCAGGGTGTGCTCTGTATAACCCCTGCAACTCCTCGTCAACAGTCTCATCTCTGTGTGGCCAGAGTATGCTCTGTCTAACCCCTGCAGCTCCTGGTCAACATGCCCATGTCTGTGTGGCCAGGGTGTGCTCTGTATAACCCCAGCAGCTCCTGGTCAACATTCCCATCACTGTGTGGCCAGAGTGTGCTCTGTCTAACCCCTGCAGCTCTTGTTAACTTGTCCATCTCTGTGTGGCCAGTGTGTGCTCTGTATAACCCCTGCAGCTCCTGGTCAACATTCCCATCTCTGTGTGGTCAGGGTGTGCTCTGTATAACCCCTGCAACTCCTGGTCAAAAGTCCCATCTCTGTGTGGCCAGTGTGTGCTCTGTATAAATCATGCAGCTCCTGGTCAACATGCCCAACTCTGTGTGGCCAGGGTGTGATCTGTATAACCCCTGCAGATCCTGCTCAACATTCCCAGCTCTGTGTGTGGTCAGGGTGTGCACTGTTTAACCCCTGCAGCTCATGGTCTGCATTCCCATCTCTGTGTTGCCAGGGTGTGATCTGTATAACCCCTGCAGCTCCTGGTCAACATTCCCATCTCTGTGTGGCCAGGGTGTGCTCTGTATAACCCCTGCAACTCCTGGTCAACAGTCCCATCTCTGTATGGCTACTGTATGCTCTGAAAACTCATGCAGCTCCTGGTCAACATGCCCAACTCTATGTGGCCAGGGTGTGATCTGTATAACCCCTGCAGCTCCTGATCAACATTCCCATCTCTGTGTGTGGTCAGGGTGTGCACTGTTTAACTCCTGCAGCTCCTGGTCAACATTCCCATCTCTGTGTGGCGAGGGTGTGATCCGTATAACCCCTGCAACTCCTGGTCAACAGTCCCATCTCTGTGTGGTCAGGGTGTGCTCTAAATAACCCCTGCAACTCCTCGTCAACAGTCTCATCTCTGTGTGGCCAGAGTGTGCTCTGTGTAACCCCTGCAGCTCCTGGTCAACATGCCCATGTCTGTGTGGCCAGGGTGTGCTCTGTATAACCCCAGCAGCTCCTGGTCAACATTCCCATCACTGTGTGGCCAGAGTGTGCTCTGTCTAACCGCTGCAGCTCATGGTCTGCATTACCATCTCTGGGTGGCCAGGGTGTGCTCTGTATAACCCCTGCAACTCATGGTCAACAGTCCCATCTCTGTATGGCCAGTGTGCGCTGTGAAAACTCATGCAGCTCCTGGTCAACATGCCCACCTCTGTGTGGCCATGGTGTGCTCTGTATAACCACTGCAGCTCCTGGTCAACATTCCCATCTATGTGTGGTCAGGGTGTGCTCTGTATAACCCCTGCAACTCCTGTTCAACAGTCCCATCTATGTATGGCCAGAGTGTGCTCTGTTTAACCCCTGCAGCTCCTGGTCAACATGCCCATTTCTGTGTGGCGAGGGTGTGCTCTGCATAACCCCAGCAGCTCCTGGTCAATATTCCCATCACTGTGTGGCCAGTGTATGCTCTGTATAACTCATGTAGCTCCTGGTCAATATGCTCATCTCTGTGTGGCCAGGGTATGCTCTGTAGAACCCCAGCAGCTCCTGGTCACCATTCCCATCACTGTGTGGCCAGAGTGTGCTCTGTCTAACCCCTGCAGCTCCTGGTCAACATTCCCATCTCTGTGTGGCCAGGATGTGCACTGTATAACCCCTGCAGCTCCTGGTCAACATTCCCATCTCTGTGTGTACAGGGTGTGCTCTGTATAACCCCTGCAGCTCCTGGTCAACATTCCCATCTCTGTGTGGCCAGGGTGTGCTCTGTCTAACCCCTGCAGCCCCTGGTCAACATGCCCATCTCTGTGTGGCCAGTGTGTGCTCTGTATAACCCCTGCAGCTCCTGGTCAACATTCCCATCTCTGTGTGGTCAGGGTGTGCTCTGTATAACCCCTGCAACTCCTGGTTAATAGTCCCATCTATGTGTGGACAGTGTGAGCTCTGTATAACTCCTGCAGCTCCTGGTCAACATGCCCATCTCTGTGTGTCCAGGGTGTGCTCTGTATAACCCCAGCAGCTCCTGGACATCATTCCCATCTCTGTGTGTCCAGGGTGTGCTCTGTATAAACCCTGCTGCTCCTCTTCGACATTCCCATCTGTGTGTGGCCAGGTTGTGCTCTGTATAACCCCTGCAACTCCTGGTAACAGTCCCATTTCTGTGTGGCCACGATGTGCTCTGTATAACCCCTACAACTCCTGGTAAACAGTACCATCTCTGTGTGGCCACGATGTGCTCTGTCTAAGCCCAGCAGCTCCTGGTCAACATTCCCATCTCTGTGTGGCCAGGGTGTACTCTGTATAACTTCTGCAGCTCCTGTTCAACATGCCCATCTCTGTGTGGCCAGGGTGTGCTCTGTATAACCCCAGCAGCTCCTGGTCAACATTCCCATCACTGTGTGGCCAGAGTGTGCTCTGTCTAACCACTGCAGCCCCTGGTCCACATGCCCATCTCTGTGTGGCCAGTGTGTGCTCTGTATAACCCCTGCAGCTCCTGGTCAAAATTCCCATCTCTGTGTGGTCAGGGTGTGCTCTGTATAACCCCTGCAACTGCTGGTTAATAGTGCCATCTATGTGTGGACAGTGTGAGCTCTGTATAACTCCTGCAGCTCCTGGTCAACATGCCCATCTCTGTGTGTCCAGGGTGTGCTCTGTATAACTCCAGCAGCTCCTGGTCATCATTCAAATCACTGTGTGGCCAGAGTGTGCTCTGTATCACCCCTGCAGCTCCTGGTCAACATTCCGAACTCTGTGTGGCCAGGATGTGCACTGTATAACCCCTGCAGCTCCTGGTCAACACTCGCATATATGTGTGGCCAGGGTGTGCTCTGTATAACCCTTGCAGCTCCTGGTCAATATTCGCAACTCTGTATGGCCAGGGTGTGCTCTGTATAAGCTCTGCAGCTCCTGGTCAACATTCCCAACTCTGGGTGTCCAGGGGGTGATCTGTATAAGTCGTGCAGCTCCTGGTCAACATTCCCATCTCTGTGTGGTCAGAGTGTGCTCTGTGTAACCCCCGCAGCTCCTGGTCAACATTCCCAGCTCTGTGTGGTCAGGGTGTGCACTGGAAAACCCCAGCAGCTCCTGGTCAACAGTCCCATCTCTGTGTGGCCAGTGTGTGCTCTATATAACACCTGCTCCTGGTCAACATTCCCATGTCTGTGTGGCCAGAGTGTGCTCTGTATAACCCCTGCAGCTCCTTGTCAACATTCACATCTATGTGTGGCCAGGGTTGCTCTGTATAAACACTGCTCCTGGTCAACATTCCCATCTCTTTGTGGCCAGGGTGTGCTCTGTATAACCCCTGCATCCCCTGGTCAATAGTCCCATCTCTGTGTGGCCAGTGTGTGCTCTGTATTCTCCCTGCAGCTCCTGGTCAACAGTCCCATCTCTGTGTGGCCAGTGTGTGCTCTGTATAACTCCTGCAGCTCCTGGTCAACATTTCCATCTATGTGTGACCAGGGTATGCTCTGTATAACCCCGGCAGCTCCTGGTCAACAGTCCCATCTCTGTGTGGCCAGTGTGTGCTCTATATAACACCTGCTCCTGGTCAACATTCCCATGTCTGTGTGGCCAGAGTGTGCTCTGTATAACCCCTGCAGCTCCTTGTCAACATTCACATCTATGTGTGGCCAGGGTTGCCCTGTATAAACACTGCTCCTGGTCAACATTCCCATCACTGTGTGGCCAGGGTGTGCTCTGTATAAGTCGTGCAGCTCCTGATCAACATTCCCATCTCTGTGTGGCCAGGGTGTGCTCTGTATAACCCCTGCAGCTCCTGGTCAACATTCCCATCTCTGTGTGGCCAGGGTGTGCTCTGTATTACCCCGGCAGCTCCTGGTCAACATTCCCATATCGGTGTAGCCAGGGTGTGCTCTGTATAACCCCTGCAACTCCTGGTCAACAGTCCCATCTCTTTGTGGCCAATGTGTGCTCTGTATAAATCATGCAGCTCCTGGTCAACATGCCCACCTCTGTATGGCCAGGGTGTGCTCTGTATAACCACTGCAGCTCCTGGTCAACACTCCCATCTCTGTGTGGTCAGGGTGTGCTCTGTATAACCCCTGCAACTCCTCGTCAACAGTCTCATCTCTGTGTGGCCAGAGTATGCTCTGTCTAACCCCTGCAGCTCCTGGTCAACATGCCCATGTCTGTGTGGCCAGGGTGTGCTCTGTATAACCCCAGCAGCTCCTGGTCAACATTCCCATCACTGTGTGGCCAGAGTGTGCTCTGTCTAACCCCTGCAGCTCTTGTTAACTTGTCCATCTCTGTGTGGCCAGTGTGTGCTCTGTATAACCCCTGCAGCTCCTGGTCAACATTCCCATCTCTGTGTGGTCAGGGTGTGCTCTGTATAACCCCTGCAACTCCTGGTCAAAAGTCCCATCTCTGTGTGGCCAGTGTGTGCTCTGTATAAATCATGCAGCTCCTGGTCAACATGCCCAACTCTGTGTGGCCAGGGTGTGATCTGTATAACCCCTGCAGATCCTGCTCAACATTCCCAGCTCTGTGTGTGGTCAGGGTGTGCACTGTTTAACCCCTGCAGCTCATGGTCTGCATTCCCATCTCTGTGTTGCCAGGGTGTGATCTGTATAACCCCTGCAGCTCCTGGTCAACATTCCCATCTCTGTGTGGCCAGGGTGTGCTCTGTATAACCCCTGCAACTCCTGGTCAACAGTCCCATCTCTGTATGGCTACTGTATGCTCTGAAAACTCATGCAGCTCCTGGTCAACATGCCCAACTCTATGTGGCCAGGGTGTGATCTGTATAACCCCTGCAGCTCCTGATCAACATTCCCATCTCTGTGTGTGGTCAGGGTGTGCACTGTTTAACTCCTGCAGCTCCTGGTCAACATTCCCATCTCTGTGTGGCCAGGGTGTGATCCGTATAACCCCTGCAACTCCTGGTCAACAGTCCCATCTCTGTGTGGTCAGGGTGTGCTCTAAATAACCCCTGCAACTCCTCGTCAACAGTCTCATCTCTGTGTGGCCAGAGTGTGCTCTGTGTAACCCCTGCAGGTCCTGGTCAACATGCCCATGTCTGTGTGGCCAGGGTGTGCTCTGTATAACCCCAGCAGCTCCTGGTCAACATTCCCATCACTGTGTGGCCAGAGTGTGCTCTGTCTAACCGCTGCAGCTCATGGTCTGCATTACCATCTCTGGGTGGCCAGGGTGTGCTCTGTATAACCCCTGCAACTCATGGTCAACAGTCCCATCTCTGTATGGCCAGTGTGTGCTGTGAAAACTCATGCAGCTCCTGGTCAACATGCCCACCTCTGTGTGGCCATGGTGTGCTCTGTATAACCACTGCAGCTCCTGGTCAACATTCCCATCTATGTGTGGTCAGGGTGTGCTCTGTATAACCCCTGCAACTCCTGTTCAACAGTCCCATCTATGTATGGCCAGAGTGTGCTCTGTTTAACCCCTGCAGCTCCTGGTCAACATGCCCATTTCTGTGTGGCGAGGGTGTGCTCTGCATAACCCCAGCAGCTCCTGGTCAACATTCCCATCACTGTGTGGCCAGTGTATGCTCTGTATAACTCATGTAGCTCCTGGTCAACATGCTCATCTCTGTGTGGCCAGGGTATGCTCTGTATAACCCCAGCA
Organism: Scyliorhinus torazame; assembly: GCF_047496885.1. Taxonomy (NCBI): domain Eukaryota; kingdom Metazoa; phylum Chordata; class Chondrichthyes; order Carcharhiniformes; family Scyliorhinidae; genus Scyliorhinus; species Scyliorhinus torazame. The sequence goes on from NW_027307781.1 coordinate 789,777, forward strand.
GCTCCTGGTCACCATTCCCATCACTGTGTGGCCAGAGTGTGCTCTGTCTAACCCCTGCAGCTCCTGGTCAACATTCCCATCTCTGTGTGGCCAGGATGTGCACTGTATAACCCCTGCAGCTCCTGGTCAACATTCCCATCTCTGTGTGTACAGGGTGTGCTCTGTATAACCCCTGCAGCTCCTGGTCAACATTCCCATCTCTGTGTGGCCAGGGTGTGCTCTGTATAACCTCTGCAGCTCCTGATCAACATTCCCAGCTCTGTGTGGTCAGGGTGTACACTGGAAAACCCCAGCAGCTCCTGGTCAACAGTCCCATCTCTGTGTGGCCAGTGTGTGATCTATATAACCCCTGCTCCTGGTCAACATTCCCATGTCTGTGTGGCCAGAGTGTGCTCTATATAACCGCTGCAGCTCCTAGTCAACATTCCCAAATCTGTTTGGCCAGGATGTGCACTGTATAACCCCTGCAGCTCCTAGTCAACATTCCCATCTCTGTGTGGACAGGGTGTGCTCTGTATAACCCCTGCAGCTCCTGGTCAACATTCCCATCTCTGTTTGGCCAGGGGTGCTCTATAAGACCCCTGCTACTGGTCAGCATTCCCATGTCTGTGTGGCCAGAGTGTGCTCTGTATAACCCCTGCAGCTCCTGGTCAACATGCCCATCTCTGTGTGGCCTGGGTGTGCTCTGTATAACCCCAGCAGCTCCTGGTCAACATTCCCATCTATGTGTGGCCAGGGTTACTCTGTATAAACACTGCTCCTGGTCAACATTCCCATCTCTTTGTGGCCAGGGTGTGCTCTGTATAACCCCTGCAAATCCTGGTCAACAGTCCCATCTCTGTGTGGCCAGTGTGCGCTCTGTATACCCCCTCCAGCTCCTGGGCAACATTCCCATCATTGTTTGGCCACGATGTGCACTGTAGAACCCCTGCAGCTCCTGGTCAACATTCCCATCTCTGTGCGGCCAGGGTGTGCTCTCTATAACCCCTGCAGCTCCTGGTCAACATTCCCATCTCTGTGTGGCCAGAGTGTGCTCTGTATAACCCCTGCAGCTCCTGGTCAACATTCCCATCTCTGTGTGGCCAGGCTGTGCTCTGTATAAGTCGTGCAGCTCCTGATCAACATTCCCATCTCTGTGTGAGCAGGGTGTGCTCTGTATAACCCCTGCAGATCCTGGTCAACATTCCCATCTCTGTGTGGCCAGGGTGTGCTCTGTATAACCCCGGCAGCTGCTGGTCAACATTCCCATGTCTGTGTGGCCAAAGTGTGCTCTGTATCACCCCTGCAGCTCCTGGTCAACATTCCCATCTCTTTGTGGCCAGGGTTGCTCTGTATAAACACTGCTCCTGGTCAACTTTCCCTTATCTGTGTGGCCAGGGTGTGCACTGTAGAACCCCTGCAGCTCCTGGTCAACATTCCCATCTCTGTGTGGCCAGGGTGTGCTCTCTATAACCCCTGCAGCTCCTGGTCAACATGCCCATATCTGTGTAGCCAGGGTGTGCTCTGTATAACCCCTGCAACTCCTGGTCAACAGTCCCATCTCTGTGTGGCCAATGTGTGCTCTGTATAACTCCTGCAGCTCCTGGTCAACATGCCCACCTCTGTATGGCCAGGGTGTGCTCTGTATAACCACTGCAGCTCCTGGTCAACTCTCCCATCTCTGTGTGGTCAGGGTGTGCTCTGTATAACCACTGCAGCTCCTGGTCAACATGCCCATCTCTGTGTGGCCAGGGTGTGCTCTGTATAACCCCAGCAGCTCCTGGTCAACATTCCCATCACTGTGTGGCCAGAGTGTGCTCTGTCTAACCCCTGCAGCTCCTGGTCAACATGTCCATCTCTGTGTGGCCAGTGTGTGCTCTGTATAACCCCTGCAGCTCCTGGTCAACATTCCCATCTCTGTGTGGCCAGGGGGTGCTCTATAAGACCCCTGCTACTGGTCAGCATTCCCATGTCTGTGTGGCCAGAGTGTGCTCTGTATAACCCCTGCAGCTCCTGGTCAACATGCCCATCTCTGTGTGGCCAGGGTGTGCTCTGTATAACCCCTGCAGCTCCTGGTCAACATTCCCATCTATGTGTGGCCAGGGTTACTCTGTATAAACACTGCTCCTGGTCAACATTCCCATCTCTTTGTGGCCAGGGTGTGCTCTGTATAACCCCTGCAAATCCTGGTCAACAGTCCCATCTCTGTGTGGCCAGTGTGCGCTCTGTATACCCCCTCCAGCTCCTGGGCAACATTCCCATCATTGTTTGGCCACGATGTGCACTGTAGAACCCCTGCAGCTCCTGGTCAACATTCCCATCTCTGTGTGGCCAGGGTGTGCTCTCTATAACCCCTGCAGCTCCTGGTCAACATTCCCATCTCTGTGTGGCCAGAGTGTGCTCTGTATAACCCCTGCAGCTCCTGGTCAACATTCCCATCTCTGTGTCCCAGGCTGTGCTCTGCATAAGTCGTGCAGCTCCTGATCAACATTCCCATCTCTGTGTGAGCAGGGTGTGCTCTGTATAACCCCTGCAGCTCCTGGTCAACATTCCCATCTCTGTGTGGCCAGGGTGTGCTCTGTATAACCCCGGCAGCTGCTGGTCAACATTCCCATGTCTGTGTGGCCAAAGTGTGCTCTGTATCACCCCTGCAGCTCCTGGTCAACATTCCCATCTCTTTGTGGCCAGGGTTGCTCTGTATAAACACTGCTCCTGGTCAACTTTCCCTTATCTGTGTGGCAGGGTGTGCACTGTAGAACCCCTGCAGCTCCTGGTCAACATTCCCATCTCTGTGTGGCCAGGGTGTGCTCTCTATAACCCCTGCAGCTCCTGGTCAACATGCCCATATCTGTGTAGCCAGGGTGTGCTCTGTATAACCCCTGCAACTCCTGGTCAACAGTCCCATCTCTGTGTGGCCAATGTGTGCTCTGTATAACTCCTGCAGCTCCTGGTCAACATGCCCACCTCTGTATGGCCAGGGTGTGTTCTGTATAACCACTGCAGCTCCTGGTCAACTCTCCCATCTCTGTGTGGTCAGGGTGTGCTCTGTATAACCACTGCAGCTCCTGGTCAACATGCCCATCTCTGTGTGGCCAGGGTGTGCTCTGTATAACCCCAGCAGCTCCTGGTCAACATTCCCATCACTGTGTGGCCAGAGTGTGCTCTGTCTAACCCCTGCAGTTCCTGGTCAATATTCCCAGCTCTGTGTGGTCAGGGTGTGCTCTGGAAAACCCCAGCAGCTCCTGGTCAACAGTCCCATCTCAGTGTGGCCAGTGTGTGCTCTATAAGGTCCCTGCTCCTGGTCAACATTCCCATGTCTGTGTGGCCAGAGTGTTCACTGTATAACCCCTGCAGCTCCTGGTCAACATTCCCATCTATGTGTGGCCAGGGTTACTCTGTATAAACACTGCTCCTGGTCAACATTCCCATCTCTTTGTGGCCAGGGTGTGCTCTGTATAACCCCTGCAAATCCTGGTCAACAGTCCCATCTCTGTGTGGCCAGTGTGTGCTCTGTATACCCCCTTCAGCTCCTCGTCAACATTCCCATCATTGTTTGGCCACGATGTGCACTGTAGAACCCCTGCAGCTCCTGGTCAACATTCCCATCTCTGTGTGGCCAGGGTGTGCTCTCTATATCCCCTGCAGCTCCTGGTCAACATTCCCATCTCTGTGTGGACAGGGTGTGCTCTGTATAAGTCGTGCAGCTCCTGATCAACATTCCCATCTTTGTGAGAGCAGGGTGTGCTCTGTGTAACCCCTGCAGCTCCTGGTCAACATTCCCATCTCTGTGTGGCCAGGGTGTGCTCTGTATAACCCCGGCAGCTCCTGGTCAACATTCCCATCTCTGTGTGGCCAGGGTTGCTCTGTATAAACACTGCTCCTGGTCAACTTTCCCTTATCTGTGTGGCCATGTAGATCTCCAAATTTCTTTCTCTGTCAGTCTGGCTTCAATAAAAGTTGAGACGGATTCGCACGTAAACAGAAGTTATTTATTTAGCTTGCAAGCTTGAATCATCTTACAGAAACGTAAAAGACATCCAGCCTCTTACATCCCAGAAAACGACTGAACGAAAAGACAAAGGGATCTCTGCAAAATCAATTCAAATGGTATCAAGTTTCACATACTCGACGGACATAGGTCAGCCTATGTCCCCCCTGACCTGTTCGATCTATTCTGATTGGCTCACTTCCAATCCCTTTCTCTGGCCCCTATCGATGCAGCATCACTCTCATAGACACACCTCTTCCTGCTTTTTCCATGCGGTCTCAAATTCCTTTGTCCCTAAATGCAAGATTCAAAGTGGCTTATTTCTACATTACATTAACTAGTAACTCTAAAGTAACTATTTTATATCACATTCGTCAGCCAGTGTGTGCACTGTATAACACCTGCAACTCCTGGTCAACAGTCCCAACTATGTGTGGCCATTGTGCGCTCTGTATAACCCCAGCAGCCCCTGGTCAACATTCCCATCTCTGTGTGGCCATGGTGAGCTCTGTATTACCCCGGCAGCTCCTGGTCAACATTCCCATATCTGTGTATCCAGGGTGTGCTCTGTATAACCCCTGCAACTCCTGGTCAACAGTCCCATCTGTGTGTGGCCAATGTGTGCTCTGTATAACTCCTGCAGCTCCTGGTCAACATGCCCACCTCTGTATGGCCAGGGTGTGTTCTGTATAACCACTGCAGCTCCTGGTCAACTCTCCCATCTCTGTGTGGCCAGTGTGTGCTCTGTATAAATCATGCAGCTCCTGGTCAACATGCCCAACTCTGTGTGGCCAGGGTGTGATCTGTATAACCCCTGCAGATCCTGCTCAACATTCCCAGCTCTGTGTGTGGTCAGGGTGTGCACTGTTTAACCCCTGCAGCTCATGGTCTGCATTCCCATCTCTGTGTTGCCAGGGTGTGATCTGTATAACCCCTGCAGCTCCTGGTCAACATTCCCATCTCTGTGTGGCCAGGGTGTGCTCTGTATAACCCCTGCAACTCCTGGTCAACAGTCCCATCTCTGTATGGCTACTGTATGCTCTGAAAACTCATGCAGCTCCTGGTCAACATGCCCAACTCTATGTGGCCAGGGTGTGATCTGTATAACCCCTGCAGCTCCTGATCAACATTCCCATCTCTGTGTGTGGTCAGGGTGTGCACTGTTTAACTCCTGCAGCTCCTGGTCAACATTCCCATCTCTGTGTGGCCAGGGTGTGATCCGTATAACCCCTGCAACTCCTGGTCAACAGTCCCATCTCTGTGTGGTCAGGGTGTGCTCTAAATAACCCCTGCAACTCCTCGTCAACAGTCTCATCTCTGTGTGGCCAGAGTGTGCTCTGTGTAACCCCTGCAGCTCCTGGTCAACATGCCCATGTCTGTGTGGCCAGGGTGTGCTCTGTATAACCCCAGCAGCTCCTGGTCAACATTCCCATCACTGTGTGGCCAGAGTGTGCTCTGTCTAACCGCTGCAGCTCATGGTCTGCATTACCATCTCTGGGTGGCCAGGGTGTGCTCTGTATAACCCCTGCAACTCATGGTCAACAGTCCCATCTCTGTATGGCCAGTGTGTGCTGTGAAAACTCATGCAGCTCCTGGTCAACATGCCCACCTCTGTGTGGCCATGGTGTGCTCTGTATAACCACTGCAGCTCCTGGTCAACATTCCCATCTATGTGTGGTCAGGGTGTGCTCTGTATAACCCCTGCAACTCCTGTTCAACAGTCCCATCTATGTATGGCCAGAGTGTGCTCTGTTTAACCCCTGCAGCTCCTGGTCAACATGCCCATTTCTGTGTGGCGAGGGTGTGCTCTGCATAACCCCAGCAGCTCCTGGTCAACATTCCCATCACTGTGTGGCCAGTGTATGCTCTGTATAACTCATGTAGCTCCTGGTCAACATGCTCATCTCTGTGTGGCCAGGGTATGCTCTGTATAACCCCAGCAGCTCCTGGTCACCATTCCCATCACTGTGTGGCCAGAGTGTGCTCTGTCTAACCCCTGCAGCTCCTGGTCAACATTCCCATCTCTGTGTGGCCAGGATGTGCACTGTATAACCCCTGCAGCTCCTGGTCAACATTCCCATCTCTGTGTGTACAGGGTGTGCTCTGTATAACCCCTGCAGCTCCTGGTCAACATTCCCATCTCTGTGTGGCCAGGGTGTGCTCTGTATAACCTCTGCAGCTCCTGATCAACATTCCCAGCTCTGTGTGGTCAGGGTGTACACTGGAAAACCCCAGCAGCTCCTGGTCAACAGTCCCATCTCTGTGTGGCCAGTGTGTGATCTATATAACCCCTGCTCCTGGTCAACATTCCCATGTCTGTGTGGCCAGAGTGTGCTCTATATAACCGCTGCAGCTCCTAGTCAACATTCCCAAATCTGTTTGGCCAGGATGTGCAGTGTATAACCCCTGCAGCTCCTAGTCAACATTCCCATCTCTGTGTGGACAGGGTGTGCTCTGTATAACCCCTGCAGCTCCTGGTCAACATTCCCATCTCTGTGTGGCCAGGGGTGCTCTATAAGACCCCTGCTACTGGTCAGCATTCCCATGTCTGTGTGGCCAGAGTGTGCTCTGTATAACCCCTGCAGCTCCTGGTCAACATGCCCATCTCTGTGTGGCCAGGGTGTGCTCTGTATAACCCCAGCAGCTCCTGGTCAACATTCCCATCTATGTGTGGCCAGGGTTACTCTGTATAAACACTGCTCCTGGTCAACATTCCCATCTCTTTGTGGCCAGGGTGTGCTCTGTATAACCCCTGCAAATCCTGGTCAACAGTCCCATCTCTGTGTGGCCAGTGTGCGCTCTGTATACCCCCTCCAGCTCCTGGGCAACATTCCCATCATTGTTTGGCCACGATGTGCACTGTAGAACCCCTGCAGCTCCTGGTCAACATTCCCATCTCTGTGCGGCCAGGGTGTGCTCTCTATAACCCCTGCAGCTCCTGGTCAACATTCCCATCTCTGTGTGGCCAGAGTGTGCTCTGTATAACCCCTGCAGCTCCTGGTCAACATTCCCATCTCTGTGTGGCCAGGCTGTGCTCTGTATAAGTCGTGCAGCTCCTGATCAACATTCCCATCTCTGTGTGAGCAGGGTGTGCTCTGTATAACCCCTGCAGATCCTGGTCAACATTCCCATCTCTGTGTGGCCAGGGTGTGCTCTGTATAACCCCGGCAGCTGCTGGTCAACATTCCCATGTCTGTGTGGCCAAAGTGTGCTCTGTATCACCCCTGCAGCTCCTGGTCAACATTCCCATCTCTTTGTGGCCAGGGTTGCTCTGTATAAACACTGCTCCTGGTCAACTTTCCCTTATCTGTGTGGCCAGGGTGTGCACTGTAGAACCCCTACAGCTACTGGTCAACATTCCCATCTCTGTGTGGCCAGGGTGTGCTCTCTATAACCCCTGCAGCTCCTGGTCAACATGCCCATATCTGTGTAGCCAGGGTGTGCTCTGTATAACCCCTGCAACTCCTGGTCAACAGTCCCATCTCTGTGTGGCCAATGTGTGCTCTGTATAACTCCTGCAGCTCCTGGTCAACATGCCCACCTCTGTATGGCCAGGGTGTGCTCTGTATAACCACTGCAGCTCCTGGTCAACTCTCCCATCTCTGTGTGGTCAGGGTGTGCTCTGTATAACCACTGCAGCTCCTGGTCAACATGCCCATCTCTGTGTGGCCAGGGTGTGCTCTGTATAACCCCAGCAGCTCCTGGTCAACATTCCCATCACTGTGTGGCCAGAGTGTGCTCTGTCTAACCCCTGCAGCTCCTGGTCAACATGTCCATCTCTGTGTGGCCAGTGTGTGCTCTGTATAACCCCTGCAGCTCCTGGTCAACATTCCCATCTCTGTGTGGCCAGGGGGTGCTCTATAAGACCCCTGCTACTGGTCAGCATTCCCATGTCTGTGTGGCCAGAGTGTGCTCTGTATAACCCCTGCAGCTCCTGGTCAACATGCCCATCTCTGTGTGGCCAGGGTGTGCTCTGTATAACCCCAGCAGCTCCTGGTCAACATTCCCATCTATGTGTGGCCAGGGTTACTCTGTATAAACACTGCTCCTGGTCAACATTCACATCTCTTTGTGGCCAGGGTGTGCTCTGTATAACCCCTGCAAATCCTGGTCAACAGTCCCATCTCTGTGTGGCCAGTGTGCGCTCTGTATACCCCCTCCAGCTCCTGGGCAACATTCCCAACATTGTTTGGCCACGATGTGCACTGTAGAACCCCTGCAGCTCCTGGTCAACATTCCCATCTCTGTGTGGCCAGGGTGTGCTCTCTATAACCCCTGCAGCTCCTGGTCAACATTCCCATCTCTGTGTGGCCAGAGTGTGCTCTGTATAACCCCTGCAGCTCCTGGTCAACATTCCCATCTCTGTGTGGCCAGGCTGTGCTCTGCATAAGTCGTGCAGCTCCTGATCAACATTCCCATCTCTGTGTGAGCAGGGTGTGCTCTGTATAACCCCTGCAGCTCCTGGTCAACATTCCCATCTCTGTGTGGCCAGGGTGTGCTCTGTATAACCCCGGCAGCTGCTGGTCAACATTCCCATGTCTGTGTGGCCAACGTGTGCTCTGTATCACCCCTGCAGCTCCTGGTCAACATTCCCATCTCTTTGTGGCCAGGGTTGCTCTGTATAAACACTGTTCCTGGTCAACTTTCCCTTATCTGTGTGGCAGGGTGTGCACTGTAGAACCCCTGCAGCTCCTGGTCAACATTCCCATCTCTGTGTGGCCAGGGTGTGCTCTCTATAACCCCTGCAGCTCCTGGTCAACATGCCCATATCTGTGTAGCCAGGGTGTGCTCTGTATAACCCCTGCAACTCCTGGTCAACAGTCCCATCTCTGTGTGGCCAATGTGTGCTCTGTATAACTCCTGCAGCTCCTGGTCAACATGCCCACCTCTGTATGGCCAGGGTGTGTTCTGTATAACCACTGCAGCTCCTGGTCAACTCTCCCATCTCTGTGTGGTCAGGGTGTGCTCTGTATAACCACTGCAGCTCCTGGTCAACATGCCCAACTCTGTGTGGCCAGGGTGTGCTCTGTATAACCCCAGCAGCTCCTGGTCAACATTCCCATCTCTGTGTGGCCAGGGTGTGCTCTGTATAACCCCAGCAGCTCCTGGTCAACATTCCGATCACTGTGTGGTCAGGGTGTGCTCTGGAAAACCCCAGCAGCTCCTGGTCAACAGTCCCATCTCAGTGTGGCCAGTGTGTGCTCTATAAGGTCCCTGCTCCTGGTCAACATTCCCATGTCTGTGTGGCCAGAGTGTTCACTGTATAACCCCTGCAGCTCCTGGTCAACATTCCCATCTATGTGTGGCCAGGGTTACTCTGTATAAACACTGCTCCTGGTCAACATTCCCATCTCTGTGTGGCCAGGGTGTGCTCTGTATAAGTCGTGCAGCTCCTGATCAACATTCCCATTTTTGTGAGAGCAGGGTGTGCTCTGTGTAACCCCTGCAGCTCCTGGTCAACATTCCCATCTCTGTGTGGCCAGGGTGTGCTCTGTATAACCCCGGCAGCTCCTGGTCAACATTCCCATCTCTGTGTGGCCAGGGTTGCTCCGTATAAACACTGCTCCTGGTCAACTTTCCCTTATCTGTGTGGCCATGTAGATCTCCAAATTTCTTTCTCTGTCAGTCTGGCTTCAATAAAAGTTGAGACGGATTCGCACGTAAACAGAAGTTATTTATTTAGCTTGCAAGCTTGAATCATCTTACAGAAACGTAAAAGACATCCAGCCTCTTACATCCCAGAAAACGACTGAACGAAAAGACAAAGGGATCTCTGCAAAATCAATTCAAATGGTATCAAGTTTCACATACTCGACGGACATAGGTCAGCCTATGTCCCCCCTGACCTGTTCGATCTATTCTGATTGGCTCACTTCCAATCCCTTTCTCTGGCCCCTATCGATGCAGCATCACTCTCATAGACACACCTCTTCCTGCTTTTTCCATGCGGTCTCAAATTCCTTTGTCCCTAAATGCAAGAATCAAAGTGGCTTATTTCTACATTACATTAACTAGTAACTCTAAAGTAACTATTTTATATCACATTCGTCAGCCAGTGTGTGCACTGTATAACACCTGCAACTCCTGGTCAACAGTCCCAACTATGTGTGGCCATTGTGCGCTCTGTATAACCCCAGCAGCCCCTGGTCAACATTCCCATCTCTGTGTGGCCATGGTGAGCTCTGTATTACCCCGGCAGCTCCTGGTCAACATTCCCATATCTGTGTATCCAGGGTGTGCGCTGTATAACCCCTGCAACTCCTGGTCAACAGTCCCATCTGTGTGTGGCCAATGTGTGCTCTGTATAACTCCTGCAGCTCCTGGTCAACATGCCCACCTCTGCATGGCCAGGGTGTGCTCTGTATAACCACTGCAGCTCCTGGTCAACACTCAGATCTCTGTGTGGTCAGGGTGTGCTCTGTATAACCTCTGCAACTACTCGTCAACAGTCCCATCTCTGTGTGGCCAGAGTGTGCTCTGTCTAACCCCTGCAGCTCCTGGTCAACATGCCCATGTCTGTGTGGCCAGGGTGTGCTCTGTATAACCCCAGCAGCTCCTGGTCAACATTCCCATCACTGTGTGGCCAGAGTGTGCTCTGTCTAACCCCTGCAGATCCTGGTCAACATGTCCATCTCTGTGTGGCCAGTGTGTGCTCTGTATAACCCCTGCAGCTCCTGGTCAACATTCCGATCTCTGTGTGGTCAGGGTGTGCTCTGTATAACCCCTGCAACTCCTGGTCAACAGTCCCATCTCTGTGTGGCCAGTGTGTGCTCTGTATAAATCATGCAGCTCCTGGTCAACATGCCCATCTCTGTGTGGCCAGGGTGTGATCTGTATAACCCCTGCAGCTCCTGGTCAACATTCCCATCTCTGTGTGCGGTCAGGGTGTGTTCTGTATAACCCCTGCAACTCCTGGTCAACATTCCCATCTCTGTGTGGCCAGGGTGTGCACTGTATAACCCCTGCAGCTCATGGTCTGCATTCCCATCTCTGTGTTGCCAGGGTGTGATCTGTATAACTCCTGCAGCTCCTGGTCAACATTCCCATCTCTGTGTGGCCAGGGTGTGCTCTGTCTAACCCCTGCAGCTCCTGGTCAACATTCCCATCTCTGTGTGGCCAGGGTGTGCTCTGTACAACCCCTGCAGCTCATGGTCTGCATTCGCATCTCTGTGTGGCCAGGGTGTGCTCTGTATAACCCCTGCAACTCCTGGTCAACAGTCCCATCTCTGTGTGGCCAGTGTGTGCTCTGTATAAATCATGCAGCTCCTGGTCAACATGCCCATCTCTGTGTGGCCAGGGTGTGAGCTGTATAACCCCTGCAGCTCCTGGTCAACATTCCCATCTCTGTGTGCGGTCAGGGTGTGCTCTGTATAACCCCTGCAACTCCTGGTCAACATTCCCATCTCTGTGTGGCCAGGGTGTGCACTGTATAACCCCTGCAGCTCATGGTCTGCATTCCCATCTCTGTGTGGCCAGGGTGTGCTCTGTATAACCCCTGCAACTCCTGGTCAACAGTCCCATCTCTGCATGGCCAGTGTGTGCTCTGAAAACTCATGCAGCTCCTGGTCAACATGCCCACCTCTGTGTGGCCAAGGTGTGCTCTGTATAACCACTGCAGCTGCTGGTCAACATTCCCATCTATGTGTGGTCAGGGTGTGCTCTGTATAACCCCTGTAACTCCTGTTCAACAGTCCCATCTCTGTATGCCCAGAGGGTGCTCTGTTTAACCCCTGCAGCTCCTGGTCAACATGCCCATCTCTGTGTGGCCAGGGTGTGCTCTGTATAACCTCTGCAGCTCCTGATCAACATTCCCATCTCTGTGTGGTCAGGGTGTACACTGGAAAACCCCAGCAGCTCCTGGTCAACAGTCCCATCTCTGTGTGGCCAGTGTGTGCTCTGTATAACCCCTGCAGCTCCTAGTCAACATTCCCAAATCTGTTTGGCCAGGATGTGCACTGTATAACCCCTGCAGCTCCTAGTCAACATTCCCATCTCTGTGTGGACAGGGTGTGCTCTGTATAACCCCTGCAGCTCCTGGTCAACATTCCCATCTCTGTGTGGCCAGGGGGTGCTCTGAATAAGTCGTGCAGCTCCTGGTCAACATTCCCATCTCTGTGTGGTCAGAGTGTACTCTGTATAACCCCAGCAGCTCCTAGTCAATATTCCCTGCTCTGTGTGGTCAGGGTGTGCTCTGAAAAACCCCAGCAGCTCCTGGTCAACAGTCCCATCTCTGTGTGGCCAGTGTGTGCTCTATAAGACCCCTGCTACTGGTCAACATTCCCATGTCTGTGTGGCCAGAGTGTGCTCTGTATAACCCCTGCAGCTCCTGGTCAACATTCCCATCTATGTGTGGCCAGGGTTACGCTGTATAAACACTGCTCCTGGTCAACATTCCCATCTCTTTGTGGCCAGGGTGTGCTCTGTATAACCCCTGCAAATCCTGGTCAACAGTCCCATCTCTGTGTGGCCAGTGTGCGCTCTGTATACCCCCTCCAGCTCCTGGTCAACATTCCCATCATTGTTTGGCCACGATGTGCACTGTAGAACCCCTGCAGCTCCTGGTCAACATTCCCATCTCTGTGTGGCCAGGGTGTGCTCTCTATAACCCCTGCAGCTCCTGGTCAACATTCCCATCACTGTGTGGCCAGAGTGTGCTCTGTATAACCCCTGCAGCTCCTGGTCAACATTCCCATCTCTGTGTGGCCAGGCTGTGCTCTGTATATGTCGTGCAGCTCCTGATCAACATTCCCATCTCTGTGTGAGCAGGGTGTGCTCTGTATAGCCCCTGCAGCTCCTGGTCAACATTCCCATCTCTGTGTGGCCAGGGTGTGCTCTGTATAACCCCGGCAGCTGCTGGTCAACATTCCCATGTCTGTGTGGCCAAAGTGTGCTCTGTATCACTCCTGCAGCTCCTGGTCAACATTCCCATCTCTTTGTGGCCAGGGTTGCTCTGTATAAACACTGCTCCTGGTCAACTTTCCCTTATCTGTGTGGCCAGGGTGTGTACTGTATAACCCCTGCAACTCCTGGTCAACAGTCCCAACTATGTGTGGCCATTGTGCGCTCTGTATAACCCCAGCAGCCCCTGGTCAACATTGCCATCTCTGTGTGGCCATGGTGAGCTCTGTATTACCCCGGCAGCTCCTGGTCAACATTCCCATATCTGTGTATCCAGGGTGTGCTCTGTATAACCCCTGCAACTCCTGGTCAACAGTCCCATCTGTGTGTGGCCAATGTGTGCTCTGTATAACTCCTGCAGCTCCTGGTCAACATGCCCACCTCTGCATGGCCAGGGTGTGCTCTGTATAACCACTGCAGCTCCTGGTCAACACTCAGATCTCTGTGTGGTCAGGGTGTGCTCTGTATAACCCCTGCAACTACTCGTCAACAGTCCCATCTCTGTGTGGCCAGAGTGTGCTCTGTCTAACCCCTGCAGCTCCTGGTCAACATGCCCATGTCTGTGTGGCCAGGGTGTGCTCTGTATAACCCCACCAGCTCCTGGTCAACATTCCCATCACTGTGTGGCCAGAGTGTGCTCTGTCTAACCCCTGCAGATCCTGGTCAACATGTCCATCTCTGTGTGGCCAGTGTGTGCTCTGTATAACCCCTGCAGCTCCTGGTCAACATTCCGATCTCTGTGTGGTCAGGGTGTGCTCTGTATAACCCCTGCAACTCCTGGTCAACAGTCCCATCTCTGTGTGGCCAGTGTGTGCTCTGTATAAATCATGCAGCTCCTGGTCAACATGCCCATCTCTGTGTGGCCAGGGTGTGATCTGTATAACCCCTGCAGCTCCTGGTCAACATACCCATCTCTGTGTGCGGTCAGGGTGTGCTCTGTATAACCCCTGCAACTCCTGGTCAACATTCCCATCTCTGTGTGGCCAGGGTGTGCACTGTATAACCCCTGCAGCTCATGGTCTGCATTCCCATCTCTGTGTTGCCAGGGTGTGATCTGTATAACTCCTGCAGCTCCTGGTCAACATTCCCATCTCTGTGTGGCCAGGGTGTGCTCTGTCTAACCCCTGCAGCTCCTGGTCAACATTCCCATCTCTGTGTGGCCAGGGTGTGCTCTGTATAACCCCTGCAGCTCATGGTCTGCATTCCCATCTCTGTGTGGCCAGGGTGTGCTCTGTATAACCCCTGCAACTCCTGGTCAACAGTCCCATCTCTGTGTGGCCAGTGTGTGCTCTGTATAAATCATGCAGCTCCTGGTCAACATGCCCATCTCTGTGTGGCCAGGGTGTGATCTGTATAACCCCTGCAGCTCCTGGTCAACATTCCCATCTCTGTGTGCGGTCAGGGTGTGCTCTGTATAACCCCTGCAACTCCTGGTCAACATTCCCATCTCTGTGTGGCCAGGGTGTGCACTGTATAACCCCTGCAGCTCATGGTCTGCATTCCCATCTCTGTGTTGCCAGGGTGTGATCTGTATAACTCCTGCAGCTCCTGGTCAACATTCCCATCTCTGTGTGGCCAGGATGTGCTCTGTCTAACCCCTGCAGCTCCTGGTCAACATTCCCATCTCTGTGTGGCCAGGGTGTGCTCTGTAAATCCCCTGCAGCTCATGGTCTGCATTCCCATCTCTGTGTGGCCAGGGTGTGCTCTGTATAACCCCTGCAACTCCTGGTCAACAGTCCCATCTCTGCATGGCCAGTGTGTGCTCTGAAAACTCATGCAGCTCCTGGTCAACATGCCCACCTCTGTGTGGCCAAGGTGTGCTCTGTATAACCACTGCAGCTGCTGGTCAAATTTCCCATCTATGTGTGGTCAGGGTGTGCTCTGTAAACCCCTGTAACTCCTGTTCAACAGTCCCATCTCTGTATGCCCAGAGTGTGCTCTGTTTAACCCCTGCAGCTCCTGGTCAACATGCCCATCTCTGTGTGGCCAGTGTGTGCTCGGTCTTCCCCCTGCAGCTCCTGGTCACCATTCCCATCACTGTGTGGCCAGAGTGTGCTCTGTCTAACCCCTGCAGCTCCTGGTCAACATTCTCATCTCTGTGTGGCCAGGATGTGCACTGTCTAACCCCTGCAGCTCCTGGTCAACATTCCCATCTCTGTGTGTACAGGGTGTGCTCTGTATAACCCCTGCATCTCCTGGTCAACATGCCCATCTGTGTGTGGCCAGGGTGTGCTCTGTATAACCTCTGCAGCTCCTGATCAACATTCCCAGCTCTGTGTGGTCAGGGTGTACACTGGAAAACCCCAGCAGCTCCTGGTCAACTGTCCCATCTCTGTGTGGCCAGTGTGTGCTCTGTATAACCCCTGCAGCTCCTAGTCAACATTCCCAAATCTGTTTGGCCAGGATGTGCACTGTATAACCCCTGCAGCTCCTAGTCAACATTCCCATCTCTGTGTGGACAGGGTGTGCTCTGTATAACCCCTGCAGCTCCTGGTCCACATTCCCATCTGTGTGTGGCCAGGGGGTGCTCTGAATAAGTCGTGCAGCTCCTGGTCAACATTCCCATCTCTGTGTGGTCAGAGTGTACTCTGTATAACCCCAGCAGCTCCTAGTCAATATTCCCAGCTCTGTGTGGTCATGGTGTGCTCTGAAAAACCCCAGCAGCTCCTGGTCAACAGTCCCATCTCTGTGTCGCCAGTGTGTGCTCTATAAGACCCCTGCTACTGGTCAACATTCCCATGTCTGTGTGGCCAGAGTGTGCTCTGTATAACCCCTGCAGCTCCTGGTCAACAGTCCCATCTCTGTGTGGCCAGTGTGCGCTCTGTATACCCCCTCCAGCTCCTGGTCAACATTCCCATCATTGTTTGGCCACGATGTGCACTGTAGAACCCCTGCAGCTCCTGGTCGACATTCCCATCTCTGTGTGGCAAGGGTGTGCTCTCTATAACCCCTGCAGCTCCTGGTCAACATTCCCATCACTGTGTGGCCAGAGTGTGCTCTGTATAACCCCTGCAGCTCCTGGTCAACATTCCCATCTCTGTGTGGCCAGGCTGTGCTCTGTATAAGTCGTGCAGCTCCTGATCAACATTCCCATCTCTGTGTGAGCAGGGTGTGCTCTGTATAACCCCTGCAGCTCCTGGTCAACATTCCCAACTCTGTGTGGCCAGGGTGTGCTCTGTATAACCCCGGCAGCTGCTGGTCAACATTCCCATGTCTGTGTGGCCAAAGTGTGCTCTGTATCACCCCTGCAGCTCCTGGTCAACATTCCCATCTCTTTGTGGCCAGGGTTGCTCTGTATAAACACTGCTCCTGGTCAACTTTCCCTTATCTGTGTGGCCAGGGTGTGCACTGTATAACCCCTGCAACTCCTGGTCAACAGTCCCAACTATGTGTGGCCATTGTGCGCTCTGTATAACCCCAGCAGCCCCTGGTCAACATTGCCATCTCTGTGTGGCCATGGTGAGCTCTGTATTACCCCGGCAGCTCCTGGTCAACATGCCCATATCTGTGTACCCAGGGTGTGCTCTGTATAACCCCTGCAACTCCTGGTCAACAGTCCCATCTCTGTGTGGCCAATGTGTGCTCTGTATAACTCCTGCAGCTCCTGATCAACATGCCCACCTCTGTATGGCGGGTGTGCTCTGTATAACCACTGCAGCTCCTGGTCAACACTCCCATCTCTGTGTGGTCAGGGTGTGCTCTGTATAACCCCTGCAACCCCTCGTCAAAAGTCCCATCTCTGTGTGGCCATTGTGCGCTCTGTATAACCCCAGCAGCCCCTGGTCAACATTGCCATCTCTGTGTGGCCATGGTGAGCTCTGTATTACCCCGGCAGCTCCTGGTCAACATGCCCATATCTGTGTACCCAGGGTGTGCTCTGTATAACCCCTGCAACTCCTGGTCAACAGTCCCATCTCTGTGTGGCCAATGTGTGCTCTGTATAACTCCTGCAGCTCCTGGTCAACATGCCCAACTCTGTATGGCGGGTGTGCTCTGTATAATCACTGCAGCTCCTGGTCAACACTCCCATCTCTGTGTGGTCAGGGTGTGCTCTGTATAACCCCTGCAACCCCTCGTCAAAAGCCCCATCTCTGTGTGGCCAGAGTGTGCTCTGCCTAACCCCTGCAGCTCCTGGTCAACATGCCAATCTCTGTGTGGCCAGGGTGTGCTCTGTATAACCCCAGCAGCTCCTGGTCAACATTCCCATCACTGTGTGGCCAGAGTGTGCTCTGTCTAACGCCTGCAGCTCCTGGTCAACATGTCCATCTCTGTGTGGCCAGTGTGTGCTCTGTATAACTCCTGCAGCTCCTGGTCAATATTCCCTGGTCTGTGCGGTCAGGGTGTGCTCTGGAAAACCCCAGCAGCTCCTGGTCAACAGTCCCATCTCAGTGTGGCCAGTGTGTGCTCGATAAGACCCCTGCTCCTGGTCAACATTCCCATGTCTGTGTGGCCAGAGTGTTCACTGTATAACCCCTGCAGCTCCTGGTCAACATTCCCATCTATGTGTGGCCAGGTTTACTCTGTATAAACACTGCTCCTGGTCAACATTCCCATCTCTTTGTGGCCAGGGTGTGCTCTGTATAACCACTGCAAATCCTGGTCAACAGTCCCATCTCTGTGTGGCCAGTGTGTGCTCTGTATACCCCCTTCAGCTCCTGGTCAACATTCCCATCATTGTTTGGCCACGATGTGCACTGTAGAAACCCTGCAGCTCCTGGTCAACATTCCCATCTCTGTGTGGCCAGGGTGTGCTCTCTATAACCCCTGCAGCTCCTGGTCAACATTCCCATCTCTGTGTGGCCAGGGTGTGCTCTGTATAAGTCGTGCAGCTCCTGATCAACATTCCCATCTCTGTGAGAGCAGGGTGTGCTCTGTATAACCCCTGCAGCTCCTGGTCAACATTCCCATCTCTGTGTGGCCAGGGTGTGCTCTGTATAACCCCGGCAGCTGCTGGTCAACATTCCCATGTCTGTGTGGCCAGGGTGTGCTCTGTATAACCCCGGCAGCTGCTGGTCAACATTCCCATGTCTGTGTGGCCAAAGTGTGCTCTGTTTCACCCCTGCATCTCCTGGTCAACATTCCCATCTCTGTGTGGCCAGGGTTGCTCTGTATAAACACTGCTCCTGGTCAACTTTCCCTTATCTGTGTGGCCAGTGTGTGCACTGTATAACACCTGCAAATCCTGGTCAACAGTCCCATCTCTGTGTGGCCAGAGTGTGCTCTGTCTAACCCCTGCAGCTCCTGGTCAACATTACCATCTCTGTTTGGCCAGGATGTGCACTGTATAACCCCTGCAGCTCCTAGTCAACATTCCCATCTCTGTGTGGACAGGGTGTGCTCTGTATAACCCCTGCAGCTCCTGGTCAACATTCCCATCTCTGTGTGGCCAGGGGGTGCTCTGTATAAGTCGTGCAGCTCCTGGTCAACATTCCCATCTCTGTGCGGTCAGAGTATACTCTGTATAACCCCAGCAGCTCCTGGTCAATATTCCCAGCTCTGTGTGGTCAGGGTGTGCTCTGGAAACCCCCAGCAGCTCCTGGTCAACAGTCCCATCTCTGTGTGGCCAGTGTGTGCTCTATAAGACCCCTGCTCATGGTCAACATTCCCATGTCTGTGTGGCCAGAGTGTGCTCTGTATAACCCCTGCAGCTCCTGGTCAACATTCCCATCTATGCGTGGCCAGGGTTACTCTGTATAAACACTGCTCCTGGTCAACATTCCCATCTCTTTGTGGCCAGTGTGTGCTCTGTATACCCCCTCCAGCTCCTGGTCAACATTCCCATCATTGTTTGGCCACGATGTGCACTGTAGTACCCCTGCAGTTCCTGGTCAACATTCCCATCTCTGTGTGGCCAGGGTGTGCTCTCTATAACCCCTGCAGCTCCTGGTCAACATTCCCATCTCTGTGTGGCCAGAGTGTGCTCTGTATAACCCCTGCAGCTCCTGGTCAACATTCCCATCTCTGTGTGGCCAGGGTGTGCTCTGTATACGTTGTGCAGCTCCTGATCAACATTCCCATCTCTGTGTGAGCAGGGTGTGCTCTGTATAACCCCTGCAGCTCCTGGTCAACATTCCCATCTCTGTGTGGCCAGGGTGTGCTCTGTATAACCCCGGCAGCTGCTGGTCAACATTCCCATGTCTGTGTGGCCAAAGTGTGCTCTGTATAACCCCTGCAGCTCCTGGTCAACATTCCCATCTCTGCGTGGCCAGGGTTGCTCGGTATAAACACTGCTCCTGGTCAACTTTCCCTTATCTGTGTGGCCAGGGTGTGCACTGTATAACACCTGCAACTCGTGGTCAACAGTCCCAACTATGTGTGGCCAGAGTGTGCTCTGTCTAACCCCTGCAGCTCCTGGTCTACATGCCCATCTCTGTGTGGCCAGGGTGTGCTCTTTATAACCCCAGCAGCTCCTGGTCAACATTCCCATCACTGTGTGGCCAGAGTGTGCTCTGTCTAACCCCTGCAGCTCCTGGTCAACAAGTCCATCACTGTGTGGCCAAAGTGTGCTCTGTATAACCCCTGCAGCTCCTGGTCATCATTCCCATCTCTGTGTGGCCAGGGTTGCTCTGTATAAACACTGCTCCTGGTCAACTTTCCCTTATCTGTGTGGCCGGGGTGTGCACTGTATAACCCCTGCAACTCCTGGTCAACAGTCCCAACTATGTGTGGCCATTGTGCGCTCTGTATAACCCCAGCAGCCCCTGGTCAACATTCCCATCTCTGTGTGGCCATGGTGAGCTCTGTATTACCCCGGCAGCTCCTGGTCAACATTCCCATATCTGTGTATCCAGGGTGTGCTCTGTATAACCCCTGCAACTCCTGGTCAACAGTCCCATCTCTATGTGGCCAATGTGTGCTGTGTATAACGCCTGCAGCTCCTGGTCAACATGCCCACCTCTGTATGGCCAGGTTGTGCTCTGTATAACCACTGCAGCTCCTGATCAACACTCCCATCTCTGTGTGGTCAGGGTGTGCTCTGTATAACCCCTGCAACTCCTCGTCAACAGTCCCATCTCTGTGTGGCCAGAGTGTGCTCTGTCTAATCCCTGCAGCTCCTGGTCAACATGCCCATCTCTGTGTGGCCAGGGTGGGCTCTGTATAACCCCAGCAGCTCCTGGTCAACATTCCCATCACTGTGTGGCCAGAGTGTGCTCTGTCTAATCCCTGCAGATCCTGGTTAACATGTCCATCTCTGTGTGGCCAGTGTGTGCTCTGTATAACCCCTGCAGCTCCTGGTCAACATTCCCATCTCTGTGTGGTCAGGGTGTGCTCTGTATAACCCCTGCAACTCCTGGTCAACAGTCCCATCTCTGTGTGTCCAGTGTGTGCTCTGTATAAATCATGCAGCTCCTGGTCAACATGCCCATCTCTATGTGGCCAGGATGTGATCTGTATAACCCCTGCAGCTCCTGGTCAACATTCCCATCTCTGTGCGTGGTCAGGGTGTGCACTGTATAACCCCTGCAGCTCATGGTCTGCATTCCCATCTCTCTGTTGCCAGGGTGTGATCTGTATAACCCCTGCAGCTCCTGGTCAACATTCCCATCTCGGTGTGGCCAGGGTGTGCTCTGTATAACCCCTGCAACTCCTGGTCAAAGTCCCATCTCTGTATGGCCAGTGTGTGCTCTGAAAACCCATGCAAATCCTCGTCAACATGCCCACCTCTGTGTGGCCAGGGTGTGCTCTGTATAACCACTGCAGCTCCTGGTCAACATTCCCATCTATGTGTGGTCAGGGAGTGCTCTGTATAACCCCTGTAACTCCTGTTCAACAGTCCCATCTCTGTATGGCCAGTGTGTGCTCTGTATTCCCCCTGCAGCTCCTGGTCAACAGTCCCATCTCTGTTTGGCCAGGATGTGCACTGTGTAACCCCTGCAGCTCCTAGTCATTATTCCCATCTCTGTTTGGTCAGGATGTGCACTGTATAACCCCTGCAGCTCCTAGTCAACATTCACATCTCTGTGTGGACAGAGTGTGCTCTGTATAACCCCTGCAGCTCCTGGTCAACATTCCCATCTCTGTGTGGCCAGAGGGTGCTCTGTATAAGTCGTGCAGCTCCTGGTCAACATTCCCATCTCTGTGTGGTCATAGTGTACTCTGTATAACCCCAGCAGCTCCTGGTCAACATTCCCATCTCTTTGTGGCCAGGGTTGCTCTGTATAAACACTGCTCCTGGTCAACATTCCCATCTCTGTGTGGCCAGGGTGTGCTCTGTATAAGTCGTGCAGCTCCTGATCAACATTCCCATCTCTGTGTGAACAGGGTGTGCTCCGTATAACCCCAGCAGCCCCTGGTCAACATTCCATCTCTGTGTGGCCATGGTGTGCTCTGTATTACCCCTGCAACTCCTGGTCAACAGTCCCATATCTGAGTAGCCAGGGTGTGCTCTGTATTACCCCTGCAACTCCTGGTCAACAGTCCCATCTCTGTGTGGCCAATGTGTGCTCTGTATAACTCCTGCAGCTTCTGGTCAACATGCCCACCTCTGTATGGCCAGGGTGTGCTCTGTATAACCACTGCAGCTCCTGGTCAACACTCCCATCTCTGTGTGGTCAGGGTGTGCTCTGTATAACCCCTGCAACTCCTCGTCAACAGTCCCATCTCTGTGTGGCCAGAGTGTGCTCTGTCTAACCCCTGCAGCTCCTGGTCAACATGCCCATGTCTGTGTGGCCAGGGTGGGCTCTGTATAACCCCAGCAGCTCCTGGTCAACATTCCCATCACGGTGTGGCCAGAGTGTGCTCTGTCTAATCCCTGCAGATCCTGGTCAACATGTCCATCTCTGTGTGGCCAGTGTGTGCTCTGTATAACCCCTGCAGCTCCTGGTCAACATTCCCATCTCTGTGTGGTCAGGGTGTGCTCTGTATAACCCCTGCAACTCCTGGTCAACAGTCCCATCTCTGTGTGGCCATTGTGTGCTCTGTATAAATCATGCAGCTCCTGGTCAACATGCCCATCTCTGTGTGGCCAGGGTGTGATCTGTATAACCCCTGCAGCTCCTGGTCAACATTCCCATCTCTGTGCGTGGTCAGGGTGTGCACTGTATAACCCCTGCAGCTCATGGTCTGCATTCACATCTCTCTGTTGCCAGGGTGTGATCTGTATAACCCCTGCAGCTCCTGGTCAACATTCCCATCTCGGTGTGGCCAGGGTGTGCTCTGTATAACCCCTGCAACTCCTGGTCAAAGTCCCATCTCTGTATGGCCAGTGTGTGCTCTGAAAACCCATGCAACTCCTGGTAAACATGCCCACCTCTGTGTGGCCAGGGTGTGCTCTGTATAACCACTGCAGCTCCTGGTCAACATTCCCATCTATGTGTGGTCAGGGAGTGCTCTGTATCACCCCTGTAACTCCTGTTCAACAGTCCCATCCCTGTATGGCCAGAGTGTGCTCTGTTTAACCCCTGCAGCTCCTGGTCAACATGCCCATCTCTGTGCGGCCAGTGTGTGCTCTGTATTCCCCCTGCAGCTCCTGGTCAACAGTCCCATCTCTGTTTGGCCAGGATGTGCACTGTATACCCCTGCAGCTCCTAGTCATTATTCCCATCTCTGTTTGGTCAGGATGTGCACTGTATAACCCCTGCAGCTCCTAGTCAACATTCACATCTCTGTGTGGACAGAGTGTGCTCTGTATAACCCCTGCAGCTCCTGGTCAACATTCCCATCTCTGTGTGGTCATAGTGTATTCTGTATAACCCCAGCAGCTCCTGGTCAACATTCCCATCTCTTTGTGGCCAGGGTTGCTCTGTATAAACACTGCTCCTGGTCAACATTCCCATCTCTGTGTGGCCAGGGTGTGCTCTGTATAAGTCGTCCAGCTCCTGATCAACATTCCCATCTCTGTGTGAGCAGGGTGTGCTCCGTATAACCCCAGCAGCCCCTGGTCAACATTCCATCTCCGTGTGGCCATGGTGAGCTCTGTATTACCCCGGCAGCTCCTGGTCAACATTCCCATATCTGAGTAGCCAGGGTGTGCTCTGTATAACCCCTGCAACTCCTGGTCAACAGTCCCATCTCTGTGTGGCCAATGTGTGCTCTGTATAACTCCTGCAGCTCCTGGTCAACATGCCCACCTCTGTATGGCCAGGGTGTGCTCTGTATAACCACTGCAGCTCCTGGTCAACACTCCCATCTCTGTGTGGTCAGGGTGTGCTCTGTATATCCCCTGCAACTCCTCGTCAACAGTCCCATCTCTGTGTGGCCAGAGTGTGCTCTGTCTAACCCCTGCAGCTCCTGGTCAACATTCCCATCTCTGTGTGGCCAGGGTTGCTCTGTATAACCCCTGCAGCTCCTGGTCAACATTCCCATCTCTGTGTGGTCAGGGTGTGCTTTGTATAACCCCTGCAGCTCCTGGTCAACATGCCCATCTCTGTGTGGCCAGGGTGTGCTCTGTATACCCCCAGCAGCTCCTGGTCAACATTCCCATCACTGTGTGGCCAGAGTGTGCTCTGTCTAACCCCTGCAGATCCTGGTCAACATGTCCATCTCTGTGTGGCCAGGGTGTGCTCCGTATAACCCCAGCAGCTCCTGGTCAACATTCCCATCACTGTGTGGCCAGAGTGTGCTCTGTCTAACCCCTGCAGATCCTGGTCAACATGTCCATCTCTGTGTGGCCAGTGTGTGCTCTGTATAACCCCTGCAGCTCCTGGTCAACATTCCCATCTCTGTGTGGTCAGGGTGTGCTCTGTATAACCCCTGCAACTCCTGGTCAACAGTCCCATCTCTGTGTGGCCAGTGTGTGCTCTGTATAAATCATGCAGCTCCTGGTCAACATGCCCATCTCTGTGTGGCCAGGGTGTGAACTGTATAACCCCTGCAGCTCCTGGTCAACATTCCCATCTCTGTGTGTGGTCAGGGTGGGCACTGTATAACCCCTGCAGCTCATGGTCTGCATTCCCATCTCTCTGTTGCCAGGGTGTGATCTGTATAACCCCTGCAGCTCCTGGTCAACATTCCCATCTCTGTGTGGCCAGGGTGTGCTCTGTATAACCCCTGCAACTCCTGGTCAACATTCCCATCTCTGTATGGCCAGTGTGTGCTCTGAAAACTCATGCAGCTCCTGGTCAACATGCCCACCTCTGTGTGGCCAGGGTGTGCTCTGTATAACCACTGCAGCTCCTGGTCAACATTCCCATCTATGTGTGGTCAGGGTGTGCTCTGTATAACCCCTGTAACTCCTGTTCAACATTCCCATCTCTGTATGGCCAGAGTGTGCTCTGTTTAACCACTGCAGCTCCTGGTCAACATGCCCATCTCTGTGCGGCCAGTGTGTGCTCTGTATTCCCCCTGCTGCTCCTGGTCAGCAGTCCCATCTCTGTTTGGCCAGGATGTGCACTGTATAACCCCTGCAGCTCCTAGTCAATAGTCGCATCTCTGTTTGGTCAGGATGTGCACTGTATAACCCCTGCAGCTCCTAGTCAACATTCCCATCTCTGTGTGGCCAGAGGGTGCTCTGTATAAGTCGTGCAGCTCCTGGTCAACATTCCCATCTCTGTGTGGTCATAGTGTATTCTGTATAACCCCAGCAGCTCCTGGTCAACATTCCCATCTCTTTGTGGCCAGGGTTGCTCTGTATAAACACTGCTCCTGGTCAACATTCCCATCTCTGTGTGGCCAGGGTGTGCTCTGTATAAGTCGTGCAGCTCCTGATCATCATTCCCATCTCTGTGTGAGCAGGGTGTGCTCCGTATAACCCCAGCAGCCCCTGGTCAACATTCCATCTCTGTGTGGCCATGGTGAGCTCTGTATTACCCCGGCAGCTCCTGGTCAACATTCCCATATCTGAGTAGCCAGGGTGTGCTCTGTATAACCCCTGCAACTCCTGGTCAACAGTCCCATCTCTGTGTGGCCAATGTGTGCTCTGTATAACTCCTGCAGCTCCTGGTCAACATGCCCACCTCTGTATGGCCAGGGTGTGCTCTGTATAACCACTGCAGCTCCTGGTCAACACTCCCATCTCTGTGTGGTCAGGGTGTGCTCTGTATAACCCCTGCAACTCCTCGTCAACAGTCCCATCTCTGTGTGGCCAGAGTGTGCTCTGTCTAACCCCTGCAGCTCCTGGTCAACATTCCCATCTCTGTGTGGCCAGGGTTGCTCTGTATAACCCCTGCAGCTCCTGGTCAACATTCCCATCTCTGTGTGGTCAGGGTGTGCTTTGTATAACCCCTGCAGCTCCTGGTCAACATGCCCATCTCTGAGTGGCCAGGGTGTGCTCTGTATACCCCCAGCAGCTCCTGGTCAACATTCCCATCACTGTGTGGCCAGAGTGTGCTCTGTCTAACCCCTGCAGATCCTGGTCAACATGTCCATCTCTGTGTGGCCAGGGTGTGCTCCGTATAACCCCAGCAGCTCCTGGTCAACATTCCCATCACTGTGTGGCCAGAGTGTGCTCTGTCTAACCCCTGCAGATCCTGGTCAACATGTCCATCTCTGTGTGGCCAGTGTGTGCTCTGTATAACCCCTGCAGCTCCTGGTCAACATTCCCATCTCTGTGTGGTCAGGGTGTGCTCTGTATAACCCCTGCAACTCCTGGTCAACAGTCCCATCTCTGTGTGGCCAGTGTGTGCTCTGTATAAATCATGCAGCTCCTGGTCAACATGCCCATCTCTGTGTGGCCAGGGTGTGAACTGTATAACCCCTGCAGCTCCTGGTCAACATTCCCATCTCTGTGTGTGGTCAGGGTGGGCACTGTATAACCCCTGCAGCTCATGGTCTGCATTCCCATCTCTCTGTTGCCAGGGTGTGATCTGTATAACCCCTGCAGCTCCTGGTCAACATTCCCATCTCTGTGTGGCCAGGGTGTGCTCTGTATAACCCCTGCAACTCCTGGTCAACATTCCCATCTCTGTATGGCCAGTGTGTGCTCTGAAAACTCATGCAGCTCCTGGTCAACATGCCCACATTTTTGTGGCCAGGGTGTGCTCTGTATAACCACTGCAGCTCCTGGTCAACATTCCCATCTATGTGTGGTCAGGGTGTGCTCTGTATAACCCCTGTAACTCCTGTTCAACATTCCCATCTCTGTATGGCCAGAGTGTGCTCTGTTTAACCACTGCAGCTCCTGGTCAACATGCCCATCTCTGTGCGGCCAGTGTGTGCTCTGTATTCCCCCTGCAGCTCCTGGTAAACAGTCCCATCTCTGTTTGGCCAGGATGTGCACTGTATAACCCCTGCAGCTCCTAGTCAATAGTCGCATCTCTGTTTGGTCAGGATGTGCACTGTATAACCCCTGCAGCTCCTAGTCAACATTCCCATCTCTGTGTTGACAGGGTGTGCTCTGTATAACCCCTGCAGCTCCTGGTCAACATTCCCATCTCTGTGTGGCCAGGGGGTGCTCTGTATAAGTCGTGCAGCTCCTGGTCAACATTCCCATCTCTGTGTGGTCATAGTATACTCTGTATAACCCCAGCAGCTCCTGGTCAACATTCCCATCTCTGTGTGGCCAGGGTTGCTCTGTATAAACACTGCTCCTGGTCAACATTCCCATCTCTTTGTGGCCAGGGTGTGCTCTCTATAACCCCAGCAGCTCCTGGTCAACAGTCCCATCTCTGTGTGGCCAGTGTGTGCTCTGTATTCCCCCTGCAGCTCCTGGTCAACAGTCCCATCTCTGTTTGGCCAGGATGTGCACTGTATAACCCCTGCAGCTCCTAGTCAACATTCCCATCTCTGTTTGGCCAGGATGTGCACTGTATAACCCCTGCAGCTCCTAGTCAACATTCCCATCTCTGTGTGGACAGGGTGTGCTCTGTATAACCCCTGCAGCTCCTGGTCAACATTCCCATCTCTGTGTGGCCAGGGGGTGCTCTGTATAAGTCGTGCAGCTCCTGGTCAACATTCCCATCTCTGTGTGGTCAGAGTGTACTCTGTATAACCCCAGCAGCTCCTGGTCAATATTCCCAGCTCTGTGTGGTCAGGGTGTGCTCTGGAAAACCCCAGCAGCTCCTGGTCAACAGTCCCATCTCTGTGTGGCCAGTGTGTGCTCTATAAGACCCCTGCTACTGGTCAACATTCCCATGTCTGTGTGGCCAGAGTGTGCTCTGTATAACCCCTGCAGCTCCTGGTCAACATTCCCATCTATGTGTGGCCAGGGTTACTCTGTATAAACACTGCTCCTGGTCAACATTCCCATCTCTTTGTGGCCAGGGTGTGCTCTGTATAACCCCTGCAAATCCTGGTCAACAGTCCCATCTCTGTGTGGCCAGTGTGTGCTCTCTATAACCCCTACATCTCCTGGTCAACATTCCCATCTCTGTGTGGCCAGAGTTTGCTCTGTATAACCCCTGCAGTTCCTGGTCAACATTCTCATCTCTGTGTGGCCAGGGTGTGCTCTGTATAAGTCGTGGAGCTCCTGATCAACATTCCCATCTCTGTGTGAGCAGGGTGTGCTCTGTATAACCCCTGCAGCTCCTGGTCAACATTCCCATCTCTGTGTGGCCAGGGTATGCTCTGTATAACCCCGGCAGCTGCTGGTCAACATTCCCATGTCTGTGTGGCCAAAGTGTGCTCTATATACCCCTGCAGCTCCTGGTCAACATTCCCATCTCTGTGTGGCCAGGGTTGATCTGTATAAACACTGCTCCTGGTCAACTTTCCCTTATCTGTGTGGCCAGGGTGTGCACTGTATAACACCTGCAACTCCTGGTCAACAGTCCCAACTATGTGTGGCCAGTGTGCGCTCCGTATAACCCCAGCAGCCCCTGGTCAACATTCCATCTCTGTGTGGCCATGGTGAGCTCTGTATTACCCCGGCAGCTCCTGGTCAACATTCCCATATCTGTGTGGCCAGGGTGTGCTCTGTCTAACCCCTGCAACTCCTGGTCAACAGTCCCATCTCTGTGTGGCCAATGTGTGCTCTGTATAACTCCTGCAGCTCATGGTCAACATACCCACCTTTGTATGGCCAGGGTGTGCTCTGTATAACCACTGCAGCTCCTGGTCAACACTCCCATCTCTGTGTGTTCAGGGTGTGCTCTGTATAACCCCTGCAACTCCTCGTCAACAGTCCCATCTCTGTGTGGCCAGAGTGTGCTCTGTCTAACCCTTGAAGCTCCTGGTCAACATGCCCATCTCTGTGTGGCCAGGGTGTGCTCTTTATAACCCCAGCAGTTCCTGGTCAACATTCCCATCACTCTGTGGCCAGAGTGTGCTCTGTCTAACCCCTGCAGCTCCTGGTCAACATGTCCATCACTGCGTGGCCAGTGTGTGCTCTGTATAACCCCTGCAGCTCCTGGTCAACATTCCCATCTCTGTGTGGACAGGGTGTGCTCTGTATAACCCCTGCAACTCCCGGTCAACATTCCCATCTCTGTGTGGCCAGTGTGAGCTCTGTATAAATCATGCAGCCCCTGGTCAACATGCCCATCTCTGTGTGGCCAGGGTGTGATCTGTATAACCCCTGCAACTCCTGGTCAACAGTCCCATCTCTGTGTGGCCAGTGTGTGCTCTGTATAAATCATGCAGCCCCTGGTCAACATGCCCATCTCTGTGTGGCCAGGGTGTGATCTGTATAACCCCTGCAGCTCCTGGTCAACATTCCCATCTCTGTGTGTGGTCAGGGTGTGCTCTGTATAACCCCTGCAGCTCATGGTCTGCATTCCCATCTCTGTGTTGCCAGGGTGTGATCTGTATAACCCCTGCAGCTCCTGGTCAACAGTCCCACCTCTGTGTGGCCAGGGTGTGCTCTGTATAACCACTGCAACTCCTCGTCAACAGTCCCATCTCTGTGTGGCCAGAGTGTGCTCTGTCTAACCCCTGCAGCTCCTGGTAAACATGCCCATCTCTGTGATGCCAGGGTGTGCTCTTTATAACCCCAGCAGCTCCTGGTCAACATTCCCATCACTGTGTGGCCAGAGTGTGCTCTGTCTAACCCCTGCAGCTCCTGGTCAACATGTCCATCACTGTGTGACCAAAGTGTGCTCTGTATAACACCTGCAACTCCTGGTCAACAGTCCCAACTATGTGTGGCCATTGTGCGCTCTGTATAACCCCAGCAGCCCCTGGTCAACATTCCCATCTCTGTGTGGCCATGGTGAGCTCTGTATTACCCCGGCAGCTCCTGGTCAACATTCCCATCTCTGTGTGGCCATGGTGAGCTCTGTATTACTCCGGCAGCTCCTGGTCAACATTCCCATATCTGTGTATCCAGGGTGTGCTCTGTATAACCCCTGCAACTCCTGGTCAACAGTCCCATCTCTGTGTGGCCAATGTGTGCTCTGTATAACTCCTGCAGCTCCTGGTCAACATGCCCACCTCTGTATGGCCAGGGTGTGCTCTGTATAACCCTTGCAGCTCCTGGTCAACACTCCCATCTCTGTGTGGTCAGGGTGTGCTCTGTATAACCCCTGCAACTCCTCGTCAACAATCCCATCTCTGTGTGGCCAGAGTGTGCTCTGTCTAACCCCTGCAGCTCCTGGTCAACATGCCCATCTCTGTGTGGCCAGGGTGTGCTCTGTATAACCCCAGCAGCTCCTGGTCAACATTCCCATCACTGTGTGGCCAGAGTGTGCTCTGTCTAACCCCTGCAGATCGTGGTCAACATGTCCATCTCTGTGTGGCCAGTGTGTGCTCTGTATAACCCCTGCAGCTCCTGGTCAACATTCCCATCTCTGTGTGGTCAGGGTGTGCTCTGTATAACCCCTGCAACACCTGGTCAACAGTCCCATCTCTGTGTGGCCAGTGTGTGCTCTGTATAAATCATGCAGCTCCTGGTCAACATGCCCATCTCTGTGTGACCAGGGTGTGATCTGTATAACCCCTGCAGCTCCTGGTCAACATTCCCATCTCTGTGTGTGGTCAGGGTGTGCACTGTATAACCCCTGCAGCTCATGGTCTGCATTCCCATCTCTCTGTTGCCAGGGTGTGATCTGTATAACCCCTGCAGCTCCTGGTCAACATTCCCATCTCTGTTTGGCCAGGGTGTGCTCTGTATAACCCCTGCAACTCCAGGTCAACAATCCCATCTCTGTATGACCAGTGTGTGCTCTGAAAACTCATGCAGCTCCTGGTCAACATGCCCACCTCTGTGTGGCAAGGGTGTGCTCTGTATAACCACTGCAGCTCCTGGTCAACATTCCCATCTATGTGTGGTCAGGGTGTGCTCTGTATAACCCCTGTAACTCCTGTTCAACAGTCCCATCTCTGTATGGCCAGAGTGTGCTCTGTTTAACCACTGCAGCTCCTGGTCAACATGCCCATCTCTGTGCGGCCAGTGTGTGCTCTGTATTCCCACTGCAGCTCCTGGTCAACAGTCCCATCTCTGTTTGGCCAGGATGTGCACTGTATAACCCCTGCAGCTCCTAGTCAATAGTCGCATCTCTGTTTGGTCAGGATGTGCACTGTATAACCCCTGCAGCTCCTAGTCAACATTCCCATCTCTGTGTGGACAGGGTGTGCTCTGTATAACCCCTGCAGCGCCTGGTCAACATTCCCATCTCTGTGTGGCCAGGGGGTGCTCTGTATAAGTCGTGCAGCTCCTGGTCAACATTCCCATCTCTGTGTGGTCATAGTGTACTCTGTATAACCCCAGCAGTTCCTGGTCTACATTCCCATCTCTGTGTGGCCAGGGTTGCTCTGTATAAACACTGCTCCTGGTCAACATTCCCATCTCTTTGTGGCCAGGGTGTGCTCTGTATAACCCCTGCAGCTCCTGGTCAACAGTCCCATCTCTGTGTGGCCAGTGTGTGCTCTGTATTCCCCCTGCAGCTCCTGGTCAACAGTCCCATCTCTGTTTGGCCAGGATGTGCAGTGTATAACCCCTGCAGCTCCTAGTCAACATTCCCATCTCTGTTTGGCCAGGATGTGCACTGTATAACCCCACCAGCTCCTGGTCAATATTCCCATCTCTGTGTGGCCAGGGGCTGCTCTGTATAAGTCGTGCAGCTCCTGGTCAACATTCCCATCTCTGTGTGGTCAGAGTGTACTCTGTATAACCCCAGCAGCTCCTGGTCAATATTCCCAGCTCTGTGTGGTCAGGGTGTGCTCTGGAAAACCCCAGCAGCTCCTGGTCAACAGTCCCATCTCTGTGTGGCCAATGTGTGCTCTGTATAACTCCTGCAGCTCATGGTCAACATACCCACCTTTGTATGGCCAGGGTGTGCTCTGTATAACCACTGCAGCTCATGGTCAACACTCCCATCTCTGTGTGTTCAGGGTGTGCTCTGTATAACCCCTGCAACTCCTCGTCAACAGTCCCATCTCTGAGTGGCCAGAGTGTGCTCTGTCTAACCCTTGCAGCTCCTGGTCAACATGCCCATCTCTGTGTGGCCAGGGTGTGCTCTTTATAACCCGAGCAGCTCCTGGTCAACATTCCCATCAATCTGTGGCCAGAGTGTGCTCTGTCTAACCCCTGCAGCTCCTGGTCAACATGTCCATCACTGCGTGGCCAGTGTGTGCTCTGTATAACCCCTGCAGCTCCTGGTCAACATTCCCATCTCTGTGTGGTCAGGGTGTGCTCTGTATAACCCCTGCAACTCCCGGTCAACAGTCCCATCTCTGTGTGGCCAGTGTGTGCTCTGTATAAATCATACAGCCCCTGGTCAACATGCCCATCTCTGTGTGGCCAGGGTGTGATCTGTATAACCCCTGCAGCTCCTGGTCAACATTCCCATCTCTGTGTGTGGTCAGGGTGTGCTCTGTATAACCCCTGCAGCTCATGGTCTGCATTCCCATCTCTGTGTTGCCAGGGTGTGATCTGTATAACCCCTGCAGCTCCTGGTCAACAGTCCCACCTCTGTGTGGCCAGGGTGTGCTCTGTATAACCACTGCAACTCCTCGTCAAAAGTCCCATCTCTGTGTGGCCAGAGTGTGCTCTGTCTAACCCCTGCAGCTCCTGGTAAACATGCCCATCTCTGTGATGCCAGGGTGTGCTCTTTATAACCCCAGCAGCTCCTGGTCAACATTCCCATCACTGTGTGGCCAGAGTGTGCTTTGTCTAACCCCTGCAGCTCCTGGTCAACATGTCCATCACTGTGTGGCCAGGGTGTGCTCTGTATAACCCCAGCAGCCCCTGGTCAACATTCCCATCTCTCTGTGGCCATGGTGAGCTCTGTATTACCCCGGCAGCTCCTGGTCAACATTCCCATCTCTGTGTGGCCATGGTGAGCTCTGTATTACCCCGGCAGCTCCTGGTCAACAGTCCCATCTCTGTGTGGCCAATGTGTGCTCTGTATAACTCCTGCAGCTCCTGGTCAACATGCCCACCTCTGTATGGCCAGGGTGTGCTCTGTATAACCACTGCAGCTCCTGGTCAACACTCCCATCTCTGTGTGGTCAGGGTGTGCTCTGTATAACCCCTGCAACTCCTCGTCAACAGTCCCATCTCTGTGTGGCCAGAGTGTGCTCTGCCTAACCCCTGCAGCTCCTGGTCAACATGCCCATCTCTGTGTGGCCAGGGTGTGCTCTGTATAACCCCAGCAGCTCCTGGTCAACATTCGCATCACTGTGTGGCCAGAGTGTGCTCTGTCTAACACCTGCAGATCCTGGTCAACATGTCCATCTCTGTGTGGCCAGTGTGTGCTCTATATAACCCCTGCAGCTCCTGGTCAACATTCCCATCTCTGTGTGGTCAGGGTGTGCTCTGTATAACCCCTGCAACACCTGGTCAACAGTCCCATCTCTGTGTGGCCAGTGTGTGCTCTGTATAAATCATGCAGCTCGTGGTCAACATGCCCATCTCTGTGTGGCCAGGGTGCGATCTGTATAACCCCTGCACTCCTGGTCAACATTCCCATCTCTGTGTGTGGTCAGGGTGTGCACTGTATAACCCCTGCAGCTCATGGTCTGCATTCCCATCTCTCTGTTGCCAGGGTGTGATCTGTATAACCCCTGCAGCTCCTGGTCAACATTCCCATCTCTGTGTGGCCAGGGTGTGCTCTGTATAACCCCTGCAACTTCTGGTCAACAGTCCCATCTCTGTATGGCCAGTGTGTGCTCTGAAAACTCATGCAGCTCCTGGTCAACATGCCCACCTCTGTGTGGCCAGGGTGTGCTCTGTATAACCACTGCAGCTCCTGGTCAACATTCCCATCTCTGAGTGGCCAATGTCTGCTCTGTATAACTCCTGCAGCTCCTGGTCAACACTCCCATCTCTGTGTGGTCAGGGTGTGCTCTGTATAACCCCTGCAACTCCTCGTCAACAGTCCCATCTCTGTGTGGCCAGAGTGTGCTCTGTCTAACCCCTGCAGATCCTGGTCAACATGTCCATCTCTGTGTGGCCAGTGTGTGCTCTGTATAACCCCTGCAGCTCCTGGTCAACAGTCCCATCTCTGTGTGGCCAGTGTGTGCTCTGTATAAATCATGCAGCCCCTGGTCAACATGCCCATCTCTGTGTGACCAGGGTGTGATCTGTATAACCCCTGCAGCTCCTGGTCAACATTCCCATCTCTGTGTGTGGTCAGGGTGTGCACTGTATAACCCCTGCAGCTCATGGTCTGCATTCCCATCTCTCTGTTGCCAGGGTGTGATCTGTATAACCCCTGCAGCTCCTGGTCAACATTCCCATCTCTGTTTGGCCAGGGTGTGCTCTGTATAACCCCTGCAACTCCTGGTCAACAGTCCCATCTCTGTATGACCAGTGTGTGCTCTGAAAACCCATGCAGCTCCTGGACAACATGCCCACCTCTGTGTGGCCAGGGTGTGCTCTGTATAACCACTGCAGCTCCTGGTCAACATTCCCATCTATGTGTGGTCAGGGTGTGCTCTGTATAACCCCTGTAACTCCTGTTCAACAGTCCCATCTCTGTATGGCCAGAGTGTGCTCTGTTTAACCACTGCAGCTCCTGGTCAACATGCCCATCTCTGTGCGGCCAGTGTGTGCTCTGTATTCCCACTGCAGCTCCTGGTCAACAGTCCCATCTCTGTTTGGCCAGGATGTGCACTGTATAACCCCTGCAGCTCCTAGTCAATAGTCGCATCTCTGTTTGGTCAGGATGTGCACTGTATAACCCCTGCAGCTCCTAGTCAACATTCCCATCTCTGTGTGGACAGGGTGTGCTCTGTATAACCCCTGCAGCGCCTGGTCAACATTCCCATCTCTGTGTGGCCAGGGGGTGCTCTGTATAAGTCGTGCAGCTCCTGGTCAACATTCCCATTTCTGTGAGGTCATAGTGTACTCTGTATAACCCCTGCAGCTCCTGGTCAACATTCCCATCTCTGTGTGGCCAGGGTTGCTCTGTATAAACACTGCTCCTGGTCAACATTCCCATCTCTTTGTGGCCAGGGTGTGCTCTCTATAACCCCTGCAGCTCCTGGTCAACAGTCCCATCTCTGTGTGGCCAGTGTGTGCTCTGTATTCCCCCTGCAGCTCCTGGTCAACAGTCCCATCTCTGTTTGGCCAGGATGTGCTCTGCATAACCCCACCAGCTCCTGGTCAATATTCCCATCTCTGTGTGGCCAGGGGGTGCTCTGTATAAGTCGTGCAGCTCCTGGTCAACATTCCCATCTCTGTGTGGTCAGAGTGTACTCTGTATAACCCCAGCAGCTCCTGGTCAATATTCCCAGCTCTGTGTGGCCACGGTGTGCTCTGTATAACCCCTGCAGCTCCTGGTCAACATTCCCATCTATGTGTGGCCAGGGTTACTCTGTATAAACACTGCTCCTGGTCAACATTCCCATCTCTTTGTGGCCAGGGTGTGCTCTGTATAACCCCTGCAAATCCTGGTCAACAGTCCCATCTCTGTGTGGCCAGTGTCTGCTCTGTATAACCCTCCAGCTCCTGGTCAACATTCCCATCATTTTTTGGCCACGATGTGCACTGTAGAACCCCTGCAGTTCCTGGTCAACATTCCCATCTCTGTG
This sequence comes from Scyliorhinus torazame, assembly GCF_047496885.1. Taxonomy (NCBI): domain Eukaryota; kingdom Metazoa; phylum Chordata; class Chondrichthyes; order Carcharhiniformes; family Scyliorhinidae; genus Scyliorhinus; species Scyliorhinus torazame. Next base: position 824,431 of record NW_027307781.1, read on the forward strand.
TGGCCAGGGTGTGCTCTCTATAACCCCTGCAGCTCCTGGTCAACATTCCCATCTCCGTGTGGCCAGAGTTTGCTCTGTATAACCCCTGCAGTTCCTGGTCAACATTCCCATCTCTGTGTGGCCAGTGTGATCTCTGTATACCCCCTGCAGCTCCTGGTCAACATTCCCATCTCTGTGTGGCCAGTGTGTGATCTGTATACCCCCTGCAGCTCCTGGTCAACATTTCCATCTATGTGTCGCCAGGGTTGCTCTGTATAAACACTGCTCCTGGTCAACATTCCCATCTCTTTGTGGCGAGGGTGTGCTCTGTATAACCCCTGCAACACCTGGTCAACAGTCCCATCTGTGTGTGGCCAGGGTGTGCTCTGTATAACCCCAGCAGCTCCTGGTCAACATTCCCATCTCTGTGTGTCCAGGGTGTGCTCTGTATAACCCCTGCAGCTCCTGTTCGACATTCCCATCTGTGTGTGGCCAGGGAGTGCTCTGTATAACCCCAGTGGCTCCTGATCAACAGTCCCATCACTGCTTGGCCAGGGTGTGCTCTATATAAACCATGCTCCTGGTTAACATTCCCATCTCTATGTGGTCAGAGTGTGCTCTGTCTCACCCGTGCAGCTCCTGATCAAGATTCCCATCTCTGTGTGGCCAGGGTGTGCTCTGTATAACCCCTGCAGCTCCTGGTCAATATTCCCATCACTGTGTGGCCAGGTTGTGCTCTGTATAATCGCTGCAGCTCCTGGTCAACATTCCCATCTCGGTGTGGCCAGGGTGTGCTCTGTATAAACCCAGCAGCTCCTGGTCAACAGTCCCATATCTGTGTCGCCAGGGTGTGCTCTGTATAACCCCTGCAGGTCCTGGTCAACATTGCAACCTCTGTGTGGCCAGGGTGTGCTCTGTATAATCCCTGTAACTCCTGGTCAACAGTCCCATGTCTGTGTGGGCAGGGTGTGCTCTGTATAACCCCTGCAACTCCTGGTCAATAGTCCCATCTCTGTATGGCCAGAGAGTGCTCTGTTTAACCCCTGCAGCTCCTGGTCAACATGCCCATCTCTGTGTGGCCAGGTTGTGCTCTGTTAACCCCAGCAGCTCCTGGTCAACATTCCCATCACTGTGTGGCCAGAGTGTGCTCTATCTAACCCCTGCAGCTCCTGGTCAACATGCCCATCTCTGTGTGGCCAGTGTGTGCTCTGTATAACCCCTGCAGCTCCTGGTCAACATTCCCATCTCTGTGTGGTCAGGGTGTGCTCTGTATAACCCCTGCAACTCCTGGTCAACGGTCCCATCACTGTGTGGCCAGTGTGTGCTCTGTATAAACCCAGCAGCTCCTGGTCAACATGCCCACCTCTGTGTGGCAAGGGTGTGCTCTGTATAAACCCAGCAGCTCCTGGTCAACATGCCCACCTCTGTGTGGCCAGGGTCTGCTCTGTATAACCACTGCAGCTCCTGGTCAACATTCCCATCTATGTGTGGTCAGGGTGTGCTCTATATAACCCCTGCAACTCCTGTTCAGCACTCCCATCTCTGTATGGCCAGAGTGTGCTCTGTCTAACCCCTGCAGCCCCTGGTCAACATGCCCATCTCTGTGTGTCCAGGGTGTGCTCTGTATAACCCCTGGAGCTCCTGGTCAACAGTCCCATGTCTGTGTGGGCAGGGTGTGCTCTGTATAACCCCTGCAACTCCTGGTCAATAGTCCCATCTCTGTATGGCCAGAGAGTGCTCTGTTTAACCCCTGCAGCTCCTGGTCAACATGCCCATCTCTGTGTGGCCAGGTTGTGCTCTGTTAACCCCAGCAGCTCCTGGTCAACATTCCCATCACTGTGTGGCCAGAGTGTGCTCTATCTAACCCCTGCAGCTCCTGGTCAACATGCCCATCTCTGTGTGGCCAGTGTGTGCTCTGTATAACCCCTGCAGCTCCTGGTCAACATTCCCATCTCTGTGTGGTCAGGGTGTGCTCTGTATAACCCCTGCATCTCCTGGTCAACGGTCCCATCACTGTGTGGCCAGTGTGTGCTCTGTATAAACCCAGCAGCTCCTGGTCAACATGCCCACCTCTGTGTGGCAAGGGTGTGCTCTGTATAAACCCAGCAGCTCCTGGTCAACATGCCCACCTCTGTGTGGCCAGGGTCTGCTCTGTATAACCACTGCAGCTCCTGGTCAACATTCCCATCTATGTGTGGTCAGGGTGTGCTCTATATAACCCCTGCAACTCCTGTTCAGCACTCCCATCTCTGTATGGCCAGAGTGTGCTCTGTCTAACCCCTGCAGCCCCTGGTCAACATGCCCATCTCTGTGTGTCCAGGGTGTGCTCTGTATAACCCCTGGAGCTCCTGGTCAACATTCCCATCTCTGTGTGGTCTGGGTGTGCTCTGTATAAACCCTGCAACTTCTGGTCAACATTCCCATCTGTGTGTGGCCAGAGTGTGCTCTGTATAACCCCTGCAGCTCCTGGACAACATTCCCATCTACGTGTGGCCAGGGTTGCTCTGTATAAACACTGCTCCTGGTCAACATTCCCATCTCTTTGTGGCCAGGGTGTGCTCTGTATAACCCCTGCAAATCATGGTCAACAGTCCCATCTCTGTGTGGCCAGTGTGTGCTCTATATACCCCCTGAAGCTCCTGGTCAAAATTCCCATCTCTGTGTGGCCAGTGTGTGCTCTGTATAACTTCTGCAGCTCCTGGTCAACATTCCCATCTCTGTGTGGCCAGGGTGTGGTCTGTCTAACCCCGGCAGCTCCTGGTCCAAATTCCCATCTCTTTGTGTCCAGGGTGTGCTCTGTCTAAACGCTGCTCCTGGTCAACATTACTATCTCTGTGTGGCCAGGGTTTGCTCTGTATAACCCCTGCAGCTCCTGTTCGACATTCCCATCTGTGTGTGGCCAGGGTGTGCTCTGTATAACCCCAGCAGCTCCTGATGAACATTCCCATCACTGTGTGGCCACAATGTGCTCTGTCTAAGCCCATCAGCTCCTGGTCAACATTCCCATCTCAGTGTGGCCAGAGTGTGCTCTGTATAACTCCTGCAGCTCCTGTTCAACATGCCCATTTCTGTGTGGACAGGGTGTGCTCTGTATAATTACTGCAACTCCTGGTCAACAGTCCCATCTCTGTGTGGCCACGATGTGCTCTGTCTAATCCCAGCAGCTCCTGGTCAACATTCCCATCTCTGTGTGTCCAGGGTGTGCTCTGTATAACCCCGGCAGCTCCTGGTCAACATTCCCATCTCTGTGTGGCCAGAGTGTGCTCTGTATAACCCCAACAGCTCCTGGTCAACATTCCCAGTTATGTGTGGTCAGGGTGTGCACTGGAAAACCCCAGCAGCTCCTGGTCAACAGTCCCATCTCTGTGTGGCCAGCGTGTGCTCTATATAACCCCTGCTCCTGGTCAACATTCCCATGTCTGTGTGGCCAGAGTGTGCTCTGTATGGCCCCTGCAGCTCCTGGTCAACATTCCCATCTATGTGTGGCTAGGGTTGCTCTGTATAAACACTGCTCCTGTCAACATTCCCATCTCTTTGTGGCCAGGATGATCTCTGTATAACCCCTGCAACTCCTGGTCAACAGTCCCATCTCTGTGTGGCCAGTGTGGTCTCTGTATAACTCCTGCAGCTCCTGGGCAACATTTCCATCTATGTTTCGCCAGGGTTGCTCTGTATAAACACTGCTCCTGGTCAACATTCCCATCTCTTTGTGGCGAGGGTGTGCTCTGTATAACCCCTGCAACTCCTGGTCAACAGTCCCATCAGTGTGTGGCCAGGGTGTGCTCTGTATAACCCCAGCAGCTCCTGGTCAACATTCCCATCTCTGTGTGTCCAGGGTGTGCTCTGTATAACCCCTGCAGCTCCTGTTCGACATTCCCATCTGTGTGTGGCCAGGGAGTGCTCTGTATAACCCCAGTGGCTCCTGATCAACAGTCCCATCACTGCTTGGCCAGGGTGTGCTCCATATAAACCATGCTCCTGGTTAACATTCCCATCTCTATGTGGCCAGAGTGTGCTCTGTCTCACCCGTGCAGCTCCTGATCAAGATTCCCATCTCTGTGTGGCCAGGGTGTGCTCTGTATAACCCCTGCAGCTCCTGGTCAATATTCCCACCACTGTGTGGCCAGGTTGTGCTCTGTATAATCGCTGCAGCTCCTGGTCAACGTTCCCATCTCTGTGTGGCCAGGGTGTGCTCTGTATAAACCCAGCAGCTCCTGGTCAACAGTCCCATATCTGTGTCGCCAGGGTGTGCTCTGTATAACCCCTGCAGGTCGTGGTCAACATTGCCATCTCTGTGTGGCCAGGGTGTGCTCTGTATAATCCCTGTAACTCCTGGTCAACAGTCCCATGTCTGTGTGGTCAGGGTGTGCTCTGTATAACCCCTGCAACTCCTGGTCAATAGTCCCATCTCTGTATGGCCAGAGAGTGCTCTGTTTAACCCCTGCAGCTCCTGGTCAACATGCCCATCTCTGTGTGGCCAGGTTGTGCTCTGTATAACCCCAGCAGCTCCTGGTCAACATTCCCATCACTGTGTGGCCAGAGTGTGCTCTATCTAACCCCTGCAGCTCCTGGTCAACATGCCCATCTCTGTGTGGCCAGTGTGTGCTCTGTATAACCCCTGCAGCTCCTGGTCAACATTCCCATCTCTGTGTGGTCAGGGTGTGCTCTGTATAACCCCTGCAACTCCTGGTCAACAGTCCCATCTCTGTGTGGCCAGTGTGTGCTCTGTATAAACCCAGCAGCTCCTGGTCAACATGCCCACCTCTGTGTGGCCAGGGTGTGCTCTGTATAAACCCAGCAGCTCCTGGTCAACATGCCCACCTCTGTGTGGCCAGGGTCTGCTCTGTATAACCACTGCAGCTCCTGGTCAACATTCCCATCTATGTGTGGTCAGGGTGTGCTCTGTATAACCCCTGCAACTCCTGTTCAACACTCCCATCTCTGTATGGCCAGAGTGTGCTCTGTCTAATCCCTGCAGCCCCTGGTCAACATGCCCATCTCTGTGTGTCCATGGTGTGCTCTGTATAACCCCTGGAGCTCCTGGTCAACATTCCCATCTCTGTGTGGTCTGGGTGTGCTCTGTATAACCCCTGCAACTTCTGGTCAACATTCCCATCTCTGTGTGGACAGTGTGTGCTCTTTATAACTCCTGCAGCTCCTGGTCAACTTGTCCATCTCTGTGTGGCCAGGGTGTGCTCTGTCAAACCCCTGCAGGTCCTGGTCAACATTCCCATCATTGTTTGGCCACGATGTGCACTGTATAACCCCTGCAGCTCCTGGTCAACATTCCCATCTCTGTGTGGCCAGGGTGTGCTCTATCATAGCTTTCATAGAATTTACTGTGCAGAAGGAGGCCATTCGGTCCATCGAGTCTGCACCGGCTCTTGGAAAGAGCACCCTACACAAGGTCCACACCTCCACCCTATCCCCATAACCCAGTAACCCCACCTTACACTAAGGGCAATTTTGGACACTATGGGCAATTTAGCATGGCCAATCCACCTAACCCGCCCATCTTTGGACTGTGGGAGGAAACCGGAGCACCCGGAGGAAACCCACGCACACACGGGGAGGTAGTGCAGACTCCGCACAGACAGTGACCCAAGCCGGAATCGAACCTGGGCCCTGGAGCTGTGAAGCATTTGTGCTATCCAGAAGGCTACCGTGCTGCCCTCTCTATAACCCCTGTAGCTCCTGGTCAACATTCCCATCTCTGTGTGACCAGTGTGTGCTCTGTATAACGTCTGCAGCTCCTGGTCATTATTCCCATCTCTGTGTCGTCAGAATGTGCTCTGTATAACCCCAGCAGCTCCTGGTCAACATTCCCAGCTCTGTGTGGTCAGTGTGTGCACTGGAAAACCCCAGCAGCTCCTGGTCAACAGTCCCACCTCTGTGTGGCCAGTGTGTGCTCCATATAACCCCTGCTCCTGGTCAACATTCCCATGTCTGTGTGGCCAAAGTGTGCTCTGTATAACCCCTGCAGCTCCTGGTCAACATTCCCATCTATGTGTGGCCAGGGTTGCTCTGTATAAACACTGCTCCTGGTCAACATTCCCATCTCTTTGTGGCCAGGGTGTGCTCTGTATAACCTCTGCAACTTCTGGTCAACAGTCCCATCTCTGTGTGGCCAGTGTGTGCTCTGTACACCCCCTGCAGCTCCTGGTCAACATTCCCATCTCTGTGTGGCCAGTGTGTGCTCTGTATAACCCCTGCAGCTCCTGGTCAACATTCCCATCACTGTGTGGTCAGGGTGTGCTCTGTATAACGCCTGCAACTCCTGGTCAACAGTCCCATCTCTGTATGGCCAGAGTGTGCTCTGTTTAACCACAGCAGCTCCAGGTCAACATTCCCATCGCTGTGTGGCCAGAGTGTGCTCTGTCTAACCCCTGCAGCCCCTGGTCAACATGCCCATCTCTGTGTGGCCAGAGTGTTCTCTGTATAACTCCTGCATCTCCTAGTCAACATGCCCATCTCTGTGTGGCCAGGGTGTGCTCTGTCTAACCCCTGCAGCTCCTGGTCAACATTCCCATCACCGTTTGGCCACTTTGTGCACTGTATAAACCATGCAGCTCCTGGTCAACATTCCCATCTCTGTGTGGCCAGGGTGTGCTCTCTATAACCCCTGCAGCTCCTGGTCAACATTCCCATCTCTGTGTGGCCAGTGTGTGCTCTGTATAACGTCTGCAGCTCCTGGTCAACATTCCCATCTCTGTGTGGCCAGGGGGTGCTCTGTATAACCCCAGCAGCTCCAGGTCAACATTCCCAGCTCTGTGTGGTCAGGGTGTGCGCTGGAAAACCCCAGCAGCTCCTGGTCAACAGTCCCACCTCTGTGTGGCCAGCGTGTGCTCTATATAACCCCTGCTCCTGGTCAACATTCCCATGTCTGTGTGGCCAGACTGTGCTCTGTATAACCCCTGCAGCTCCTGGTCAACATTCCCATCTATGTGTGGCCAGGGTTGCTCTGTATAAACACTGCTGCTGGTCAACATTCTCATCTCTTTTTGGCATGGGTTTGCTTTGTATAACCCCTGCAACTCCTGGTCAACAGTCCAATCTCTGAGTGGCCAGTGTGTGCTCTGTACACCACCTGCAGCTCCTGGTCAACATTCCCATCTCTGTGTGGCCAGTGTGTGCTCTGTCTAACCCCTGCAGCTCCTTTTCAACATGCCCATCTCTGTGTGGCCAGTGTGTGCTCTGTATAACCCCAGCAGCTCCTGGTCAACAATCCCATCATTGTGTGGCCAGAGTGTGCTCTGTCTAACCCCTGCAGCTCCTGGTCAACATGCCCATCTCTGTGTGGCCAGTGTGTGCTCTGTATAACCCCTGCAGCTCCTGGTCAACATTCCCATCTCTGCTTGGTCAGGGTGTGCTCTGTATAACCCCTGCAGCTCCTGGTCAACATTCCCATCTATGTGTGGCCAGGGTTGCTCTGTATAAACACTGCTCCTGGTCAACATTCTCATCTCTTTTTGGCATGGGTTTGCTTTGTATAACCCCTGCAACTCCTGGTCAACAGTCCAATCTCTGTGTGGCCAGTGTGTGCTCGGTACACCACCTGCTGCTCCTGGTCAACATGTCCATCTCTGTGTGGCCAGGGTGTGATCTGTTTAACCCCTGCAGCTCCTGGTCAACATGCCCATCTCTGTGTGGCTAGGGTGTGCTCTGCATAACCCCAGCAGCACCTGGTCATCATTCCCATCACTGTGTGGCCAGAGTGTGCTCTGTCAAACCCCTGCAGCTCCTGGACAACATTCCCATCTCTGTGTGGCCAGGATGTGCACTGTATAACCCCTGCAGCTCCTGGTCAACATTTGATTCTCTGTGTGGCCAGAGTGTTCTCTGTATAACTCCTGCATCTCCTGGTCAACATGCCCATCTCTGTGTGGCCAGGGTGTGCTCTGTCTAACCCCTGCAGCTCCTGGTCAACATTCCCATCACCGTTTGGCCACTTTGTGCACTGTATAAACCATGCAGCTCCTGGTCAACATTCCCATCTCTGTGTGGCCAGGGTGTGCTCTCTATAACCCCTGCAGCTCCTGGTCAACATTCCCATCTCTGTGTGGCCAGTGTGTGCTCTGTATAACGTCTGCAGCTCCTGGTCAACATTCCCATCTCTGTGTGGCCAGGGGGTGCTCTGTATAACCCCAGCAGCTCCAGGTCAACATTCCCAGCTCTGTGTGGTCAGGGTGTGCGCTGGAAAACCCCAGCAGCTCCTGGTCAACAGTCCCACCTCTGTGTGGCCAGTGTGTGCTCTATATAACCCCTGCTCCTGGTCAACATTCCCATGTCTGTGTGGCCAGACTGTGCTCTGTATAACCCCTGCAGCTCCTGGTCAACATTCCCATCTATGTGTGGCCAGGGTTGCTCTGTATAAACACTGCTCCTGGTCAACATTCTCATCTCTTTTTGGCATGGGTTTGCTTTGTATAACCCCTGCAACTCCTGGTCAACAGTCCAATCTCTGAGTGGCCAGTGTGTGCTCTGTACACCACCTGCAGCTCCTGGTCAACATTCCCATCTCTGTGTGGCCAGTGTGTGCTCTGTCTAACCCCTGCAGCTCCTTTTCAACATGCCCATCTCTGTGTGGCCTGTGTGTGCTCTGTATAACCCCAGCAGCTCCTGGTCAACAATCCCATCACTGTGTGGCCAGAGTGTGCTCTGTCTAACCCCTGCAGCTCCTGGTCAACATGCCCATCTCTGTGTGGCCAGTGTGTGCTCTGTATAACCCCTGCAGCTCCTGGTCAACATTCCCATCTCTGCTTGGTCAGGGTGTGCTCTGTATAACCCCTGCAGCTCCTGGTCAACATTCCCATCTATGTGTGGCCAGGGTTGCTCTGTATAAACACTGCTCCTGGTCAACATTCTCATCTCTTTTTGGCATGGGTTTGCTTTGTATAACCCCTGCAACTCCTGGTCAACAGTCCAATCTCTGTGTGGCCAGTGTGTGCTCGGTACACCACCTGCTGCTCCTGGTCAACATGTCCATCTCTGTGTGGCCAGGGTGTGATCTGTTTAACCCCTGCAGCTCCTGGTCAACATGCCCATCTCTGTGTGGCTAGGGTGTGCTCTGCATAACCCCAGCAGCACCTGGTCATCATTCCCATCACTGTGTGGCCAGAGTGTGCTCTGTCAAACCCCTGCAGCTCCTGGACAACATTCCCATCTCTGTGTGGCCAGGATGTGCACTGTATAACCCCTGCAGCTCCTGGTCAACATTTGATTCTCTGTGTGGCCGGGTGTGCTCTGTATAACCCCTGCAGCTCCTGGTCAACATTCCCATCTCTGTGTGGCCAGGGTGTGCTCTGTATAACCCCAGCAGCTCCTGGTCAACATTCCCAGTTATGTGTGGTCAGGGTGTTCACTGGAGAACCCCAGCAGCTCCTGGTCAACAGTCCCATCTCTGTGTGGCCAGCGTGTGCTCTATATAACCCCTGCTCCTGGTCAACATTCCCATGTCTGTGTGGCCAGAGTGTGCTCTGTATGACCCCTGCAGCTCCTGGTGAACATTCCCATCTATGTGTGGCTAGGGTTGCTCTGTATAAACACTGCTCCTGTCAACATTCCAATCTCTTTGTGGCCAGGGTGTGCTCTGTATAATCCCTGCAGCTCCTGGTCAACAGTCCCATCTCTGTGTGGCCAGTGTGATCTCTGTATACCCCCTGCAGCTCCTGGTCAACATTCCCATCTCTGTGTGGCCAGTGTGTGCTCTGTATACCCCCTGCAGCTCCTGGTCAACATTTCCATCTATGTGTCGCCAGGGTTGCTCTGTATAAACACTGCTCCTGGTCAACATTCCCATCTCTTTGTGGCGAGGGTGTGCTCTGTATAATCCCTGCAACTCCTGGTCAACAGTCCCATCTCTGTGTGGGCAGTGTGTGCTCTGTATAACCCCGGCAGCTCCTGGTCAACATTCCCTTCTCTGTGTGTCCAGGGTGTGCTCTGTAGACCACCTGCAGCTCCTAGTCAACATTCCCATCTATGTGTGGCCAGGGTTGCTCTGTATAAACACTGCTCCTGGTCAACATTCTCATCTCTTTTTGGCATGGGTTTGCTTTGTATAACCCCTGCAACTCCTGGTCAACAGTCCCATCTCTGTGTGGCCAGTGTGTGCTCAGTATAACCCCAGCAGCTCCTGGTCAACATTCCCATCACTGTGTGTCCAGAGTGTGCTCTGTCTAACCCCTGCAGCTCCTTTTCAACATGCCCATCTCTGTGTGGCCAGTGTGTGCTCTGTATAACCCCAGCAGCTCCTGGTCAACATTCCCATCACTGTGTGTCCAGAGTGTGCTCTGTCTAACCCCTGGAGCTCCTGGTCAACATGCCCATCTCTGTGTGGCCAGTGTGTGCTCTGTATAACCCCTGCAGCTCCTGGTCAACATTCCCATCTCTGCGTGGTCAGGGTGTGCTCTGTATAACCCCTGCAACTCCTGGTCAACAATCCCATCTCTGTGTGGCCAGTGTGTGCTCTGTATAAATCATGCAGCTCCTGGTCAACATGCCCATCTCTGTGTGGCCAGGGTGTGATCTGTTTAACCCCTGCAGCTCCTGGTCAACATGCCCATCTCTGTGTGGCTAGGCTGTGCTCTGCATAACCCCAGCAGCACCTGGTCATCATTCCCATCACTGTGTGGCCAGAGTGTGCTCTGTCAAACCCCTGCAGCTCCTGGACAACATTCCCATCTCTGTGTGGCCAGGATGTGCACTGTATAACCCCTGCAGCTCCTGGTCAACATTTGATTCTCTGTGTGGCCAGGGTGTGCTCTGTATAACCCCATGCAACTCCTGGTCAACATTCCCATCTCTGTGTGGCCAGGGTGTGCTCTGTATAACCCCAGCAGCTCCTGGTCAACATTCCCAGTTATGTGTGGTCAGGGTGTGCACTGGAGAACCCCAGCAGCTCCTGGTCAACAGTCCCATCTCTGTGTGGCCAGCGTGTGCTCTATATAACCCCTGCTCCTGGTCAACATTCCCATGTCTGTGTGGCCAGAGTGTGCTCTGTATGACCCCTGCAGCTCCTGGTCAACATTCCCATCTATGTGTCGCCAGGGTTGCTCTGTATAAACACTGCTCCTGGTCAACATTACCATCTCTTTGTGGCGAGGGTGTGCTCTGTATAACCCCTGCAACTCCTGGTCAACAGTCCCATCTCTGTGTGGGCAGTGTGTGCTCTGTATAACCCCAGCAGCTCCTGGTCAATATTCCAATCTCTGTGTGTCCAGGGTGTGCTCTGTATAAACCCTGCTCCTGGTCAACATTACTATTTCTGTGCGGCCAGTGTGTGCTCTGTATAACCCCTGCAGCTCGTGGTCCACATTCCCATCTGTGTGTGGCCACGGTGTGCTCTGTATAACCCCAGCAGCTCCTGGTTAACATTCCCATCTCTGTGTGACCAGGGTGTGCTCTGTATAACCCCTGCAGCTCCTGGTCAATATTCCCACCACTGTGTGGCCAGGTTGTGCTCTGTATAATCGCTGCAGCTCCTGGTCAACATTCCCACCTCTGTGTGGCCAGGGTGTGCTCTGTATAAACCCAGCAGCTCCTGGTCAACAGTCCCATATCTGTGTCGCCAGGGTGTGCTCTGTATAACCCCTGCAGGTCCTGGTCAACATTCGCATCTCTGTGTGGCCAGGGTGTGCTCTGTATAATCCCTGTAACTCCTGGTCAACAGTCCCATGTCTGTGTCGTCATGGTGTGCTCTGTATAACCCCTGCAACTCCTGGTCAATAGTCCCATCTCTGTATGGCCAGAGAGTGCTCTGTTTAACCCCTGCAGCTCCTGGTCAACATGCCCATCTCTGTGTGGCCAGGTTGTGCTCTGTATAACCCCTGCAACTTCTGGTCAACAGTCCCATCTCTGTGTGGACAGTGTGTGCTCTTTATAACTCCTGCTGCTCCTGGTCAACTTGTCCATCTCTTTGTGGCCAGGGTGTGCTCTGTATAACCCCAGCAGCTCCTGGTCATCATTCCCATCACTGTGTGGCCAGAGTGTGCTCTGTCTAACCCCTGCAGCTCCAGGTCAACATTCCCATCATTGTTTGGCCACGATGTGCACTGTAGAACCCCTGCAGCTCCTGGTCAACATTCCCATCTCTGTGTGGCCAGGGTGTGCTCTCTATAACCCCTGCAGCTCCTGGTCAACATTCCCATCTCTGTGTGAACACTGTGAGCTCTGTATAACGTCTGCAGCTTCTGGTCAACATTCAAATCTCTGTGTCGTCAAAGTGTGCTCTGTTTCACCCCAGCAGCTCCTGGTCAACATTCACAGCTCTGTGTGGTCAGGGTGTGCATTGGAAAACCCCAGCAGCTCCTGGTCAACAGTCCCACCTCTGTGTGGCCAGTGTGTGCTCTATATAACCCCTGCTACTGGTCAACATTCCCATGTCTGTGTGGCCAAAGTGTGCTCTGTATAACCCCAGCAGCTCCTGCTCAACATTCCCATCTATGTGTGGCCAGGGTTGCTCTGTATAAACTCTGCTCCTGGTCAACATTCCCATCTCTTTGTGGCCAAGGTGTGCTCTGTATAACCTCTGCAACTCCTGGTCAACAGTCCCATCTCTGTGTGGCCAGTGTGTGTTCAGTACACCCCTGCAGCTCCTGGGCAACATTCCCATCTCTTTTGTGGCCAGTGTGTGCTCTGTCTAACCCCTGCAGCTCCTGGTCAACATGCCCATCTCTGTGTGGCCAGGGTGTGCTCTGTATAACCCCAGCAGCTACTGGTCAACATTCCCATCACTGTGTGGCCAGACAGTGCTCTGTCTAACCCCTGCAGCCCCTGGTCAACATGCCCATCTCTGTGTGGCCAGTGTGTGCTCCGTATAACCCCTGCAGCTCCTGGTCAACATTCCCATCTCTGTGTGGTCAGGGTGTGCTCTGTATAACCCCTGCAACTCCTGGTCAACATTCCCATCACTGTTTTTCCACGATGTGCACTGTAGAACCCCTGCATCTCCTGGTCAACATTCCCACCTCTGTGTGGCCAGGGTGTGCTCTCTATAACCCCTGCAGCTCCTGGTCAGCATTCCCATCTCTGTGTGAACAGTGTGAGCTCTGTATAACGTCTGCAGCTTCTGGTCAACATTCAAATCTCTGTGTCGTCAAAGTGTGCTCTGTTTCAACCCAGCAGCTCCTGGTCAACATTCCCAGCTCTGTGTGGTCAGGGTGTGCACTGGAAAACCCCAGCAGCTCCTGGTCAACAGTCCCACCTCTGTGTGGCCAGTGTGTGCTCTATATAACCCCTGCTACTGGTCAAGATTCCCATGTCTGTGTGGCCAAAGTGTGCTCTGTATAACCCCAGCAGGTCCTGCTCAATATTCCCATCTATGTATGGCCAGGGTTGCTGTGTATAGACTCTGCTCCTGGTCAACATTCCCATCTCTTTGTGGCCAAGGTGTGCTCTGTATAACCTCTGCAACTCCTGGTCAACAGTCCCATCTCTGTGTGGCCAGTGTGTGCTCAGTACACCCCAGCAGCTCCTGGGCAATATTCCAATCTCTGTGTGGCCAGTGTGTGCTCTGTCTAACCCCTGCAGCTCCTGGTCAACATGCCCATCTCTGTGTGGTCAGGGTGTGCTCTGTATAACCCCTGCAACTCCTGGTCAACATTCCCATCACTGTTTTTCCACGATGTGCACTGTATAACCCCTGCAGCTCCTGGTCAACATTCCCATCTCTGTGTGGCCAGGGTGTGCTCTGTTTAACCCCTGCAGCTCCTGGTCAACATGCCCATCTCTGTGTGGCCAGGGTGTGCTCTGTACAACCCCAGCAGCTACTGGTCAACATTCCCATCACTGTGTGGCCAGACAGTGCTCTGTCTAACCCCTGCAGCCCCTGGTCAGCATGCCCATCTCTGTGTGGCCAGTGTGTGCTCTGTATAACCCCTGCAGCTCCTGGTCAACATTCCCATCTCTGTGTGGTCAGGGTGTGCTCTGTATAACCCCTGCAACTCCTGGTCAACATTCCCATCACTGTTTTTCCACGATGTGCACTGTATAACCCCTGCAGCTCCTGGTCAACATTCCCATCTCTGTGCTGCCAGCGTGTTCTCTGTATAACCCCTGCAGCTCGTGGTCCCCATTCCCATCTGTGTGTGGCCAGGGTGTGCTCTGTATAACCCCAGCAGCTACTGGTTAACATTCCCATCTCTGTGTGACCAGGGTGTGCTCTGTATAACCCCTGCAGCTCCTGTTCGACATTCCCATCTGTGTGTGGCCAGGGAGTGCTCTGTATAACCCCAGTGGCTCCTGATCAACATTCCCATCACTGCGTGGCCAGGATGTGCTCTATATAAACCATGCTCCTGGTTAACATACCCATCTCTATGTGGTTAGAGTGTGCTCTGTCTCACCCGTGCAGCTCCTGATCAAGTTTCCCATCTCTGTGTGGCCAGGGTGTGCTCTGTATAACCCCTGCAGCTCCTGGTCAATATTCCCACCACTTTGTGGCCAGGTTGTGCTCTGTATAATCTCTGCAGCTCCTGGTCAACATTCCCATCTCTGTGTGGCCAGGGTGTGCTCTGTATAAACCCAGCAGCTCCTGGTCAACAGTCCCATATCTGTGTCGCCAGGGTGTGCTCTGTATAATCCCTGCAGGTCCTGGTCAACATTCCCATCTCTGTGTGGCCAGGGTGTGCTCTGTATAATCCCTGTAACTCCTGGTCAACAGTCCCATGTCTGTGTCGTCAGGGTGTGTCCTGTATAACCCCTGCAACTCCTGGTCAATAGTCCCATCTCTGTATGGCCAGAGAGTGCTCTGTTTAACCCCTGCAGCTCCTGGTCAACATGCCCATCTCTGTGTGGTCAGGTTGTGCTCTGTATAACCCCAGCAGCTCCTGGTCAACATTCCCATCACTGTGTGGCCAGAGTGTGCTCTGTCTAACCCCTGCAGCCCCTGGTCAACATGCCCATCTCTGTGTGGTCAGTCTGTGCTCTGTATAACCCCTGCAGCTCCTGGTCAACATTCCCATGTCTGTGTGAACAGTGTGAGCTCTGTATAACGTCTGCAGCTTCTGGTCAACATTCAAATCTCTGTGTCGTCAAAGTGTGCTCTGTTTCACACCAGCGGCTCCTGGTCAACATTCCCAGCTCTGTGTGGTCAGGGTGTGCACTGGAAAACCCCAGCAGCTCCTGGTCAACAGTCCCACCTCTGTGTGGCCAGTGTGTGCTCTATATAACCCCTGCTACTGGTCAACATTCCCATGTCTGTGTGGCCAAAGTGTGCTCTGTATAACCCCAGCAGCTCCTGCTCAACATTCCCATCTATGTGTGGCCAGGGTTGCTCTGTATAAACTCTGCTCCTGGTCAACATTCCCATCTCTTTGTGGCCAAGGTGTGCTCTGTATAACCTCTGCAACTCCTGGTCAACAGTCCCATCTCTGTGTGGCCAGTGTGTGCTCAGTACACCCCTGCAGCTCCTGGGCAACATTCCCATCTCTTTTGTGGCCAGTGTGTGCTCTGTCTAACCCCTGCAGCTCCTGGTCAACATGCCCATCTCTGTGTGGCCAGTGTGTGCTCTGTATAACCCCTACAGCTGCTGGTCAACATTCCCATCACTGTGTGGTCAAAGTGTACTCTGTATAACGCCTGCAACTCCTGGTCAACAGTCCCATCTCTGTATGGCAAGAGTGTGCTCTGTCTAACCCCTGCAGCTCCTGGTCAACATGCCCATCTCTGTGTGGCCAGGGTGTGCTCTGTACAACCCCAGCAGCTACTGGTCAACATTCCCATCACTGTGTGGCCAGACAGTGCTCTGTCTAACCCCTGCAGCCCCTGGTCAACATGCCCATCTCTGTGTGGCCAGTGTGTGCTCTGTATAACCCCTGCAGCTCCTGGTCAACATTCCCATCTCTGTGTGGTCAGGATGTGCTCTGTATAACCCCTGCAACTCCTGGTCAACATTCCCATCACTGTTTTTCCACGATGTGCACTGTATAACCCCTGCAGCTCCTGGTCAACATTCCCATCTCTGTGTGGCCAGGGTGTGCTCTCTATAACCCCTGCAGCTCCTGGTCAGCATTCCCATCTCTGTGTGAACAGTGTGAGCTCTGTATAACGTCTGCAGCTTCTGGTCAACATTCAAATCTCTGTGTCGTCAAAGTGTGCTCTGTTTCACCCCAGCAGCTCCTGGTCAACATTCCCAGCTCTGTGTGGTCAGGGTGTGCACTGGAAAACCCCAGCAGCTCCTGGTCAACAGTCCCACCTCTGTGTGGCCAGTGTGTGCTCTATATAACCCCTGCTACTGGTCAACATTCCCATGTCTGTGTGGCCAAAGTGTGCTCTGTATAACCACAGCAGCTCCTGCTCAACATTCCCATCTATGTATGGCCAGGGTTGCTGTGTATAAACTCTGCTCCTGGTCAACATTCCCATCTCTTTGTGGCCAGTGTCTGCTCAGTACACCCCTGCAGCTCCTGGGCAACATTCCCATCTCTGTGTGGCCAGTGTGTGCTCTGTCTAACCCCTGCAGCTCCTGGTCAACATGCCCATCTCTGTGTGGCCAGTGTGTGCTCTGTATAACCCCTGCAACTCCTGGTCAACAGTCCCATCTCTGTATGGCAAGACTGTGCTCTGTTTAACCCCTGCAGCTCCTGGTCAACATGCCCATCTCTGTGTGGCCAGGGTGTGCTCTGTACAACCCCAGCAGCTACTGGTCAACATTCCCATCACTGTGTGGCCAGACAGTGCTCTGTCTAACCCCTGCAGCCCCTGGTCAACATGCCCATCTCTGTGTGGCCAGTGTGTGCTCTGTATAACCCCTGCAGCTCCTGGTCAACATTCCCATCTCTGTGTGGTCAGGGTGTGCTCTGTATAACCCCTGCAACTCCTGGTCAACATTCCCATCACAGTTTTTCCACGATGTGCACTGTATAACCCCTGCAGCTCCTGGTCAACATTCCCATCTCTGTGTGGCCAGGGTGTGCTCTCTATAACCCCTGCAGCTCCTGGTCAAAATTCCCATCTCTGTGTGGCCAGGGTGTGTTCTGTATAACGTCTGCAGCT
Organism: Scyliorhinus torazame; assembly: GCF_047496885.1. Lineage (NCBI taxonomy): Eukaryota > Metazoa > Chordata > Chondrichthyes > Carcharhiniformes > Scyliorhinidae > Scyliorhinus > Scyliorhinus torazame. Next base: position 841,402 of record NW_027307781.1, read on the forward strand.
CCTGGTCAACATTCCCATCTCTGTGTGGCCAGGGGGTGCTCTGTATAACCCCAGCAGCTCCTGGTCAACATTCCCAGCTCTGTGCGGTCAGGGTGTGCGCTGGAAAACCCCAGCAGCTCCTGGTCAACAGTCCCACCTCTGTGTGGCCAGTGTGTGCTCTATATAACCCCTGCTCCTGGTCAACATTCCCATGTCTGTGTGGCCAGTGTGTGCTCTGTATAACCCCTGCAGCTCCTGGTCAACATTCCCATCACTGTGTGGTAAGGATGTGCTCTGTATAAACCCTGCAACTCCTGGTCAACAGTCCCATCTCTGTATGGCAAGACTGTGCTCTGTACAACCCCAGCAGCTACTGGTCAACATTCCCATCACTGTGTGGCCAGACAGTGCTCTGTCTAACCCCTGCAACTCCTGGTCAACAGTCCCATCTCTGTGTGGCCAGTGTGATCTCTGTATACCCCCTGCAGCTCCTGGTCAACATTCCCATCTCTGTGTGGCCAGTGTGTGCTCTGTATACCCCCTGCAGCTCCTGGTCAACATTCCCATCTATGTGTGGCCAGGGTTGCTCTGTATAAACTCTGCTCCTGGTCAACATGCCCATCTCTTTGTGGCCAACGTGTGCTCTGTATAACCTCTGCAACTCCTGGTCAACAGTCCCATCTCTGTTTGGCCAGTGTGTGCTCAGTACACCCCTGCAGCTCCTGGGCAACATTCCCATCTTGTTTGTGGCCAGTGTGTGCTCTGTCTAACCCCTGCAGCTCCTGGTCAACATGCCCATCTCTGTGTGGCCAGTGTGTGCTCTTTATAACCCCTGCAGCTCCTGGTCAACATTCCCATCACTGTGTGGTCAAAGTGTGCTCTGTATAACGCCTGCAACTCCTGGTCAACAGTCCCATCTCTGTATGGCAAGAGTGTGCTCTGTTTAACCCCTGCAGCTCCTGGTCAACATGCCCATCTCTGTGTGGCCAGGGTGTGCTCTGTACAACCCCAGCAGCTACTGGTCAACATTCCCATCACTGTGCGGCCAGACAGTGCTCTGTCTAACCCCTGCAGCCCCTGGTCAACATGTCCATCTCTGTGTGGCCAGTGTGTGCTCTGTATAACCCCTGCAGCTCCTGGTCAACATTCCCATCTCTGTGTGGTCAGGGTGTGCTCTCTATAACCCCTGCAGCTCCTGGTCAGCATTCCCATCTCTGTGTGAACAGTGTGAGCTCTGTATAACGTCTGCAGCTTCTGGTCAACATTCAAATCTCTGTGTCGTCAAAGTGTGCTCTGTTTCACCCCAGCAGCTTCTGGTCAACATTCCCAGCTCTGTGTGGTCAGGGTGTGCACTGGAAAACCCCAGCAGCTCCTGGTCAACAGTCCCACCTCTGTGTGGCCAGTGTGTGCTCTATATAACCCCTGCTACTGGTCAACATTCCCATGTCTGTGTGGCCAAAGTATGCTCTGTATAATCCCAGCAGCTCCTGCTCAACATTCCCATCTATGTATGGCCAGGGTTGCTGTGTATAAACTTTGCTCCTGGTCAACATTCCCATCTCTTTGTGGCCAAGGTGTGCTCTATATAACCTCTGCAACTCCTGGTCAACAGTCCCATCTCTGTGTGGCCAGTGTGTGCTCAGTACACCCCTGCAGCTCCTGGGCAACATTCCCATCTCTGTGTGGCCAGTGTGTGCTCTGTCTAACCCCTGCAGCTTCTGGTCAACATGCCCATCTCTGTGTGGCCAGTGTGTGCTCTGTATAACCCCTGCAGCTCCTGGTCAACATTCCCATCACTGTGTGGTAAGGATGTGCTCCGTATAACCCCTGCAACTCCTGGTCAACATTCCCATCTCTATGCGGCCAGTGTGTGCTCTGTATAACCCCTGCAGCTCGTGGTCCACATTCCCATCTGTGTGTGGCCAGGGTGTGCTCTGTATAACCCCAGCAGCTCCTGGTTAACATTCCCATCTCTGTGTGACCAGGGTGTGCTCTATATAAACCATGCTCCTGGTTAACATACCCATCTCTATGTGGCCAGAGTGTGCTCTGTCTCACCCGTGCAGCTCCTGATCAAGTTTCCCATCTCTGTGTGGCCAGGGTGTGCTCTGTATAACCCCTGCAGCTCCTGGTCAACAGTCCCATCTCTGTATGGCAAGACTGTGCTCTGTTTAACCCCTGCAGCTCCTGGTCAACATGCCCATCTCTGTGTGGCCAGGGTGTGCTCTGTACAACCCCAGCAGCTACTGGTCAACATTCCCATCACTGTGTGGCCAGACAGTGCTCTGTCTAACCCCTGCAGCCCCTGGTCAACATTCCCATCTCTGTGTGGTCAGGGTGTGCTCTGTATAACCCCTGCAACTCCTGGTCAACATTCCAAACACTGTTTTTCCACGATGTGCACTGTATAACCCCTGCAGCTCCTGGTCAACATTCCCATCTCTGTGTGGCCAGGGTGTGCTCTCTATAACCCCTGCAGCTCCTGGTCAAAATTCCCATCTCTGTGTGGCCAGGGTGTGTTCTGTATAACGTCTGCAGCTCCTGGTCAACAGTCCCATCTCTGTGTGGCCAGTGTGTGCTCAGTACACCCCTGCAGCTCCTGGGCAACATTCCCATATCTGTGTGGCCAGTGTGTGCTCTGTCTAACCCCTGCAGCTCCTGGTCAACATGCCCATCTCTGTGTGGCCAGGGTGTGCTCTGTATAACCCCTGCAGCTGCTGGTCAACATTCCCATCTCTGTGTGGCCAGGGTGTGCTCTGTACAACCCCAGCAGCTACTGGTCAACATTCCCTTCACTGTGTGGCCAGACAGTGCTCTGTCTAACCCCTGCAGCCCCTGGTCAACATGCCCATCTCTGTGTGGCCAGTGTGTGCTCTGTATAACCCCTGCAGCTCCTGGTCAACATTCCCATCTCTGTGTGGTCAGGGTGTGCTCTGTATAACCCCTGCAACTCCTGGTCAACATTCCCATCACTGTTTTTCCACGATGTGCACTGTATAACCCCTGCAGCTCCTGGTCAACATTCCCATCTCTGTGTTGCCAGGGTGTGCTCTCTATAACCCCTGCAGCTCCTGGTCAAAATTCCCATCTCTGTGTGGCCAGGGTGTGTTCTGTATAACGTCTGCAGCTCCTGGTCAACATTCCCATCTCTGTGTGGCCAGGGGGTGCTCTGTGTAAGTCATGTAGCTCCTGGTCAACATTCCCATCTCTGTGTGGTCAGTGTGTGCTCTGTATAACCCCAGCAGCTCCTGGTCAACATTCCCAGCTCTGTGTGGTCAGGGTGTGCGCTGGAAAACCCCAGCAGCTCCTGGTCAACAGTCCCACCTCTGTGTGGCCAGTGTGTGCTCTATATAACCCCTGCTCCTGGTCAAAATTCCCATGTCTGTGTGGCCAGACTGTACTCTGTCTAACCCCTGCAGCTCCTGGTGAACATTCCCATCTATGTGTGGCCAGGGTTGCTCTGTATAAATGCGGCTCCTGGTCAACATTCCCATCTCTTTAAGGCCAGGGTGTGGTTTGTATAACCCCTGCAACTCCTGGTCAACAGTCCCATCTCTGTGTGGCCAGGGTGTGCTCTGAAAACCCCTGCAGCTCCTGGTCAACATTCCCATTTCTGAGTGGCCACGGTCTGCTCTGTATGACCCCTGCATCTCCTGGTCAACATTTCCATCACTGTGTGTCCAGGGTGTACTCTGTATGACCCCTGCAGCTCCTGTTCAACATTCCCATCTCTGCCTGGCCGCGGTGTGCGCTGTATAACTCCAGGAGCTCCTGGTCAACATTCCCATCTATGTGTGGCCAGGGTTGCTCTGTATAAATGCGGCTCCTGGTCAACATTCCCATCTCTTTAAGGCCAGGGTGTGGTTTGTATAACCCCTGCAACTCCTGGTCAACAGTCCCATCTCTGTGTGGCCAGGGTGTGCTCTGAAAACCCCTGCAGCTCCTGGTCAACATTCCCATTTCTGAGTGGCCACGGTCTGCTCTGTATGACCCCTGCATCTCCTGGTCAACATTTCCATCACTGTGTGTCCAGGGTGTACTCTGTATGACCCCTGCAGCTCCTGTTCAACATTCCCATCTCTGCGTGGCCGCGGTGTGCGCTGTATAACTCCAGGAGCTCCTGGTCAACATTCCCTTCACAGTGTTGCCAGGATGTGCTCTGAAATCCCCTGCAGCTCCTGTTCAACATTCCCATCTCTGTGTGGCCAGGGTGTGCTCTGTATAACCCCGGCTGCTCCTGGTCAACATTCCCATCTCTTTGTGGCCACTGTGTGTACTTTATAACCCCTGCAGCTCACGGTCAACATTCCCGTCTCTGTGTGACCAGTGTGTGCTCTGTATAACCCCTGCAGCTCCTGGTCAACATTCCCTTCACAGTGTGGCCAGGGTGTGCTCTGAAATCCCCAGCAGCTCCTGGTCAACATTCCCTTTTCTGAGTGGCCACGCTGTGCTCTGTATAACCCCTGCAACTCCTGGTCAACATTCCCATCTCTTCGTGTCAAGGGTGTGCACTGTATAGCCCTTGCAGCTCCTGGTCAACATGCCCATCTCTGTGTGGCCAGGGTGTGCACTGTATAACCCATGCAGCTCCTGGTCAACATTCCCATCTCTGTGTGGCCAGGGTGTGCTCTGTATAACCCCTGCAACTCCTGGTCAACATTCCCATCTCTTCGTGTCAAGGGTGTGCACTGTATAGCCCTTGCAGCTCCTGGTCAACATGCCCATCTCTGTGTGGCCAGGGTGTGCACTGTATAACCCCTGCAGCTCCTGGTCAACATGCCCATCTCTGTGTGGCCAGGGTGTGCACTGTATAACCCCTGCAGCTCCTGTTCAACATTCCCATCTCTGTGTGGCCAGGGTGTGCACTGTATAACCCCTGCAGCTCCTGGTCAACATGCCCATTTCTGAGTGGCCAGGGTGTGCACTGTATGACCCCTGCATCTCCTGGTCAACATTCCCATCACTGTGTAGCCAGCGTGTGCTCTGTATTCCCCCTGCAGCTCTTGGTCAACATTCCCATTTATGAGTGGCCACGATGTGCTCTGTATGACCCCTGCAGCTCCTGGTCAACGTTCCCATCTCTGTGTGGCCAGGGTGTGCTCTGAATAACCCCACCAGCTCCTGGTCAACATTCCCATCTCTGTGTGGCCAGGGTGTGCTCTGAATAACCCCACCAGCTCCTGGTCAACATTCCCATCTCTGAGTGGCCAGGGTGTGCACTGTATAACCGCTGCAGCTCCTGGTCAGCATTCCCATCTCTGCGTGTCCGGGGTGTGCACTGTATAACTCCTGCAGCTCCTGGTCAACATTCACATCTCTGTGTGGCCAGGGTGTGCTCTGTATAACCGCTGCAGCTCCTGGTCAGCATTCCCATCTCTGCGTGTCCAGGGTGTGCTCTGTATAAACCCTGCAGCTCCTGGTGAACATTCCCATCTCTGCGTGTCCGGGGTGTGCTCTGTATAACCCCTGCAGCTCCTGGTCAACGTTCCCATCTCTGTGTGGCCAGGGTGTGCTCTGTATACCCCTGCTGCTCCTGGTCAACATTCCCATCTCTGTGTGGACAGAGTGTGCTCTGTATAACCACTGCAGCTCCTTGTCAACATTTCCATCTCTGTGTGGCCACGGCGTGCTCTGTATAACCCCTGCAGCTCCAGTTCAACATCCCATCTCTGCGTGTCCAAGGTATAGCCCCAGGAGCTCTGGTCAATATTCCCATCTCTGAGTGGAAACGGTGTGCTCTGCATAACCCCAGCAGCGCCTGGTCAACATTCCCATCTCTGTGTGGCCAGGGTGTGCTCTGTATTATCTCAGCAACTCCTGGGCAACATTCCCATCTCTGTGTGGCCAGGGTGTGCTCTGAAAACCCCTGCAGCTCCTGGTCAACATTCCCATTTCTGAGTGGCCACGGTCTGCTCTGTATGACCCCTGCATCTCCTGGTCAACATTTCCATCACTGTGTGTCCAGGGTGTACTCTGTATGACCCCTGCAACTCCTGTTCAACATTCCCATCTCTGCGTGGCCGCGGTGTGCGCTGTATAACTCCAGGAGCTCCTGGTCAACATTCCCTTCACAGTGTTGCCAGGATGTGCTCTGAAATCCCCTGCAGCTCCTGGTCAACATTCCCATTTCTGAGTGGCCACGGTGTGCTCTGTATGACCCCTGCAGCTCCTGGTCAACGTTCCCATCTCTGTGTGGCCAGGGTGTGCTCTGAATAACCCCACCAGCTCCTGGTCAACATTACCATCTCTGTGTGGCCAGGGTGTGCTCTGTATAACCCCGGCTGCTCCTGGTCAACATTCCCATCTCTGTGTGGCCAGCCTGTGAACTGTATATCCCCAGCACTCCTGGTCAACATTCCCATCTCTGTGTGGCCAGGGTGTGCACTGTATAACTCCTGCAGCTCCTGGTCAACATTCACATCTCTGTGTGGCCAGGGTGTGCTCTGTATAACCGCTGCAGCTCCAGGTCAACATTCCCATCTCTGCGTGTCCAGGGTGTGCTCTGTATAATCCCTGCAGCTCCTTGTGAACATTTCCATCTCTGCGTGTCCAGGGTGTGCTCTGTATAACCCCTGCAGCTCCTGGCCAACGTTCCCATCTCTGTGTGGCCAGGGTGTGCTCTGTATACCCCTGCAGCTCCTGGTCAACATTCCCATATCTGTGTGGCGAGAGTGTGCTCTGTATAACCACTGCAGCTCCTTGTCAACATTCCCATCTCTGTGTGGCCACGGCGTGCTCTGTATAACCTCTGCAGCTCCTGGTCAACATTCCCATTCCTGTGTGGCCAGTGTGTGCTCTGTATAACCCCTGCAGCTCCTAGTCAACATTCCCATCTCTGCGTGTACAGGGTGTCCACTGGAGCGCCCCAGGAGCACCTGTTCAACATTCCCATCTCTGAGTTACCACGGTGTGCTCTGTATAACCCCAGCAGCGCCTGGTCAATATTCCCATCTCTGTGTGTGGCCAGGGTGTGCTCTGTATTACCCCACGAGTTCCTGGTCTACATTCCCATCTCTGTGTGGCCAGGGTGAGCTCTGTTTCAGACCAGCAGCTCCTGGTCAACGTTCCCATCTCTGTTTTGCCAGAGTGTGCACTGTGTAGCCCCTGCAGCTCCTGGTCAACATTCCCATCTCTGCGTGGCAAGGGTGTGCTCTATATAACGCCAACAGCTGCTGGTCAACATTCCCATCTCTGTTTTGCCAGAGAGTGCACTGTATAACCTCTGCAGTTCCTGGTCAACATGCCCATCTCTGCGTGTCCAGGGTGTGCTCAGCATAACCACTGCAGGTCCTGGTCAACATTCCCATCCCTGTGTGGCCAGGGTGTGCTCTGTTTAAACCCTGCAGCTCATGGACAACATTCCCATCTCTGTGTGGCCAGGGTGTGCGCTGTATAACCCCTGCAGCTCCTGATCAACATTCCCGTCTCTGTGTGGCCAGGGTGTGCTCTGTATAACCCCTCCAGCTCCAGGTCAACATTCCCATCTCTGTGTGGCCAGCGTGTGCTTTGTATAACCACAGCAGCTCCTGGTCAACATTGCCATCTCTGTGTGGTCAGGGTGTGCACTGTATAACCCCTGCAGCTCCAGTTCAACGTTCCCATTTATGTGTGGCCAGGGTGTGCTCTGTATAACCACAGCAGATCCTGGTCAACATTCCCATCTCTGCGTGTCCAGGGCGTGCTCTGTATAACCACAGCAGCTCCTGGTCAACATTCCCATCTCTGCGTGACCAGTGTGTGCTCTGTATAACCACAGCAACTCCTGGTCAACATTCCCATTTCTGATTGTCCACGGTGTGCTCTGTGTAACCCCTGCAGCTCCTGGTCAACATTCCCATCTCTGCGTGTCCAGGGTGTGCTCTGTATAACCACAGCAGCTCCTGTTCAACATTCCCATCTCTGTGTGGCCAGGGTGTGCTCTGTATAACCCCTGCAACTCCTGGTCAACATTCCCATCACTGTTTTTCCACGATGTGCACTGTATAACCCCTGCAGCTCCTGGTCAACATTCCCATCTCTATGCGGCCAGTGTGTGCTCTGTATAACCCCTGCAGCTCGTGGTCCACATTCCCATCTGTGTGTGGCCAGGGTGTGCTCTGTATAACCCCAGCAGCTCCTGGTTAACATTCCCATCTCTGTGTGACCAGGGTGTGCTCTATATAAACCATGCTCCTGGTTAACTTACCCATCTCTATGTGGCCAGAGTGTGCTCTGTCTCACCCGTGCAGCTCCTGATCAAGTTTCCCATCTCTGTGTGGCCAGGGTGTGCTCTGTATAACCCCTGCAGCTCCTGGTCAATATTCCCACCACTGTGTGGCCAGGTTGTGCTCTGTCTAATCGCTGCAGCTCCTGGTCAACATTCCCATCTCTGTGTGCCCAGGGTGTGCTCTGTATAAACCCAGCAGCTCCTGGTCAACAGTCCCATATCTGTGTCGCCAGGGTGTGATCTGTATAACCCCTGCAGGTCCTGGTCAACATTCCCATCTCTGTGTGGCCAGGGTGTGCTCTGTATAATCCCTGTAACTCCTGGTCAACAGTCCCATGTCTGTGTCGTCAGGGTGTGCTCTGTATAACCCCTGCAACTCCTGGTCAATAGTCCCATCTCTGTATGGCCAGAGAGTGCTCTGTTTAACCCCTGCAGCTCCTGGTCAACATGCCCATCTCTGTGTGGCCAGGTTGTGCTCTGTATAACCCCAGCAGCTCTTGGTCAACATTCCCATCACTGTGTGGCCAGAGTGTGCTCTGTCTAACCCCTGCAGCTCCTGGTCAACATGCCCATCTCTGTGTGGTCAGTCTGTGCTCTGTATAACCCCTGCAGCTCCTGGTCAACATTCCCATCTCTGTGTTGTCAGGGTTGTGCTCTGTATAACCCCTGCAACTTCTGGTCAACAGTCCCATCTCTGTGTGGACAGTGTGTGCTCTTTATAACTCCTGCTGCTCCTGGTCAACTTGTTCATCTCTGTGTGGCCAGGGTGTGCTCTGTATAACCCCAGCAGCTCCTGGTCAACATTCCCATCTCTGTGTTGCCAGGGTGTGCTCTCTATAACCCCTGCAGCTCCTGGTCAAAATTCCCATCTCTGTGTGGCCAGGGTGTGTTCTGTATAACGTCTGCAGCTCCTGGTCAACATTCCCATCTCTGTGTGGCCAGGGGGTGCTCTGTGTAAGTCATGTAGCTCCTGGTCAACATTCCCATCTCTGTGTGGTCAGTGTGTGCTCTGTATAACCCCAGCAGCTCCTGGTCAACATTCCCAGCTCTGTGTGGTCAGGGTGTGCGCTGGAAAACCCCAGCAGCTCATGGTCAACAGTCCCACCTCTGTGTGGCCAGTGTGTGCTCTATATAACCCCTGCTCCTGGTCAACATTCCCATGTCTGTGTGGCCAGACTGTGCTCTGTCTAACCCCTGCAGTTCCTGGTGAACATTCCCATCTATGTGTGGCCAGGGTTGCTCTGTATAAATGCGGCTCCTGGTCAACATTCCCATCTATTTAAGGCCAGGGTGTGGTTTGTATAACCACTGCAACTCCTGGTCAACAGTCCCATCTCTGTGTGGCCAGGGTGTGCTCTGAAAACCCCTGCAGCTCCTGGTCAACATTCCCATTTCTGAGTGGCCACGGTCTGCTCTGTATGACCCCTGCATCTCCTGGTCAACATTTCCATCACTGTGTGTCCAGGGTGTACTCTGTATGACCCCTGCAGCTCCTGTTCAACATTCCCATCTCTGCGTGGCCGCGGTGTGCGCTGTATAACTCCAGGAGCTCCTGGTCAACATTCCCTTCACAGTGTTGCCAGGATGTGCTCTGAAATCCCCTGCAGCTCCTGTTCAACATTCCCATCTCTGTGTGGCCAGGGTGTGCTCTGTATAACCCCGGCTGCTCCTGGTCAACATTCCCATCTCTTTGTGGCCACTGTGTGTACTTTATAACCCCTGCAGCTCACGGTCAACATTCCCGTCTCTGTGTGACCAGTGTGTGCTCTGTATAACCCCTGCAGCTCCTGGTCAACATTCCCTTCACAGTGTGGCCAGGGTGTGCTCTGAAATCCCCTGCAGCTCCTGGTCAACATTCCCTTTTCTGAGTGGCCACGGTGTGCTCTGTATAACCCCTGCAACTCCTGGTCAACATTCCCATCTCTTCGTGTCAAGGGTGTGCACTGTATAGCCCTTGCAGCTCCTGGTCAACATGCCCATCTCTGTGTGGCCAGGGTGTGCACTGTATAACCCATGCAACTCCTGGTCAACATTCCCATCTCTGTGTGGCCAGGGTGTGCTCTGAATAACCCCTGCAACTCCTGGTCAACATTCCCATCTCTTCGTGTCAAGGGTGTGCACTGTATAGCCCTTGCAGCTCCTGGTCAACATGCCCATCTCTGTGTGGCCAGGGTGTGCACTGTATAACCCCTGCAGCTCCTGGTCAACATGCCCATCTCTGTGTGGCCAGGGTGTGCACTGTATAACCCCTGCAGCTCCTGGTCAACATTCCCATCTCCGTGTGGCCAGGGTGTGCACTGTATAACCCCTGCAGCTCCTGGTCAACATGCCCATTTCTGAGTGGCCAGGGTGTGCACTGTATGACCCCTGCATCTCCTGGTCAACATTCCCATCACTGTGTAGCCAGCGTGTGCTCTGTATTCCCCCTGCAGCTCTTGGTCAACATTCCCATTTATGAGTGGCCACGGTGTGCTCTGTATGACCCCTGCAGCTCCTGGTCAACGTTCCCATCTCTGTATGGCCAGGGTGTGCTCTGAATAACCCCACCAGCTCCTGGTCAACATTCCCATCTCTGTGTGGCCAGGGTGTGCTCTGAATAACCCCACCAGCTCCTGGTCAACATTCCCATCTCTGAGTGGCCAGGGTGTGCACTGTATAACCGCTGCAGCTCCTGGTCAGCATTCCCATCTCTGCGTGTCCGGGGTGTGCACTGTATAACTCCTGCAGCTCCTGGTCAACATTCACATCTCTGTGTGGCCAGGGTGTGCTCTGTATAACCGCTGCAGCTCCTGGTCAGCATTCCCATCTCTGCGTGTCCAGGGTGTGCTCTGTATAAACCCTGCAGCTCCTGGTGAACATTCCCATCTCTGCGTGTCCGGGGTGTGCTCTGTATAACCCCTGCAGCTCCTGGTCAACGTTCCCATCTCTGTGTGGCCAGGGTGTGCTCTGTATACCCCTGCTGCTCCTGGTCAACATTCCCATCTATGTGTGGACAGATTGTGCTCTGTATAACCACTGCAGCTCCTTGTCAACATTTCCATCTCTGTGTGGCCACGGCGTGCTCTGTATAACCCCTGCAGCTCCAGTTCAACATCCCATCTCTGCGTGTCCAAGGTATAGCCCCAGGAGCTCTGGGCAATATTCCCATCTCTGAGTGGAAACGGTGTGCTCTGCATAACCCCAGCAGCGCCTGGTCAACATTCCCATCTCTGTGTGGCCAGGGTGTGCTCTGTATTACCTCAGCAACTCCTGGGCAACATTCCCATCTCTGTGTGGCCAGGGTGTGCTCTGAAAACCCCTGCAGCTCCTGGTCAACATTCCCATTTCTGAGTGGCCACGGTCTGCTCTGTATGACCCCTGCATCTCCTGGTCAACATTTCCATCACTGTGTGTCCAGGGTGTACTCTGTATGACCCCTGCAGCTCCTGTTCAACATTCCCATCTCTGCGTGGCCGCGGTGTGCGCTGTATAACTCCAGGAGCTCTTGGTCAACATTCCCTTCACAGTGTTGCCAGGATGTGCTCTGAAATCCCCTGCAGCTCCTGGTCAACATTCCCATTTCTGAGTGGCCACGGTGTGCTCTGTATGACCCCTGCAGCTCCTGGTCAACATTCCCATCTCTGTGTGGCCAGGGTGTGCTCTGAATAACCCCACCAGCTCCTGGTCAACATTACCATCTCTGTGTGGCCAGGGTGTGCTCTGTATAACCCCGGCTGCTCCTGGTCAACATTCCCATCTCTGTGTGGCCAGCCTGTGAACTGTATATCCCCAGCACTCCTGGTCAACATTCCCATCTCTGTGTGGCCAGGGTGTGCACTGTATAACTCCTGCAGCTCCTGGTCAACATTCACATCTCTGTGTGGCCAGGGTGTGCTCTGTATAACCGCTGCAGCTCCTGGTCAACATTCCCATCTCTGCGTGTCCAGGGTGTGCTCTGTATAATCCCTGCAGCTCCTTGTGAACATTTCCATCTCTGCGTGTCCAGGGTGTGCTCTGTATAACCCCTGCAGCTCCTGGTCAACGTTCCCATCTCTGTGTGGCCAGGGTGTGCTCTGTATACCCCTGCAGCTCCTGGTCAACATTCCCATATCTGTGTGGCCAGAGTGTGCTCTGTATAACCACTGCAGCTCCTTGTCAACATTCCCATCTCTGTGTGGCCACGGCGTGCTCTGTATAACCCCTGCAGCTCCTGGTCAACATTCCCATTCCTGTGTGGCCAGTGTGTGCTCTGTATAACCCCTGCAGCTCCTAGTCAACATTCCCATCTCTGCGTGTACAGGGTGTCCACTGGAGCGCCCCAGGAGCACCTGGTCAACATTCCCATCTCTGAGTTACCACGGTGTGCTCTGTATAACCCCAGCAGCGCCTGGTCAATATTCCCATCTCTGTGTGTGGCCAGGGTGTGCTCTGTATTACCCCACGAGTTCCTGGTCTACATTCCCATCTCTGTGTGGCCAGGGTGAGCACAGTTTCAGACCAGCAGCTCCTGGTCAACGTTCCCATCTCTGTTTTGCCAGAGTGTGCACTGTGTAGCCCCTGCAGCTCCTGGTCAACATTCCCATCTCTGCGTGGCAAGGGTGTGCTCTATATAACGCCAACAGCTGCTGGTCAACATTCCCATCTCTGTTTTGCCAGAGAGTGCACTGTATAACCTCTGCAGTTCCTGGTCAACATGCCCATCTCTGCGTGTCCAGGGTGTGCTCAGTATAACCACTGCAGGTCCTGGTCAACATTCCCATCCCTGTGTGGCCAGGGTGTGCTCTGTTTAACCCCTGCAGCTCATGGACAACATTCCCATCTCTGTGTGGCCAGGGTGTGCACTGTATAACCCCTGCAGCTCCTGATCAACATTCCCGTCTCTGTGTGGCCAGGGTGTGCTCTGTATAACCCCTCCAGCTCCAGGTCAACATTCCCATCTCTGTGTGGCCAGCGTGTGCTTTGTATAACCACAGCAGCTCCTGGTCAACATTGCCATCTCTGTGTGGTCAGGGTGTGCACTGTATAACCCCTGCAGCTCCAGTTCAACGTTCCCATTTCTGTGTGGCCAGGGTGTGCTCTGTATAACCACAGCAGATCCTGGTCAACATTCCCATCTCTGCGTGTCCAGGGCGTGCTCTGTATAACCACAGCAGCTCCTGGTCAACATTCCCATCTCTGCGTGACCAGTGTGTGCTCTGTATAACCACAGCAACTCCTGGTCAACATTCCTGCTCTGTGTAACCCCTGCAGCTCCTGGTCAACATTCCCATCTCTGCGTGTCCAGGGTGTGCTCTGTATAACCACAGCAGCTCCTGTTCAACATTCCCATCTCTGTGTGGCCAGGGTGTGCTCTGTATAATCCCTGCAGCCCCTGGTCAACATTCCAATCTCTGTGTGGCCAGGGTGTGCTTTGTATTACCCCAGCAACTCCTGGTCAACATTCCCTTCACAGTGTGACCAGGGTGTGCTCTGAAAACCTCTGCAGCTCCTGGTCAACATTCTCTTTTCTGAATGGCCACGGTGTGCTCTTAATGACCCCTGCAGCTCCTGGTCAACATTCCCATCTCTGCGTGTCCAGGGTGTGCACTGTATAGCCCCTGCAGCTCCTGATCAACATGCCCATCTCTGTGTTGCCAGGGTGTGCACTGTATAACCCCTGCAGCTCCTGGTCAACATGCCCATTTCTGAGTGGCCAGGGTGTGCTCTGTATGACCCCTGCAGCTCCTGGTCAACGTTCCCATCTCTGTGTGGCCAGGGTGTGCTCTGAATAACCCCAGCTGCTCCTGGTCAACATTACCATCTCTGTGTGGCCAGGGTGTGCTCTGTATAACCCCGGCTGCTCCTGGTCAAAATTCCCATCTCTGTGTAGCCAGCCTGTGAACTGTATATCCCCAGCAGCACATGGTCAACATTCCCATCTCTGTGTGTCCAGTCTGTGCACTGTATAACTCCTGCAGCTCCTGGTCAACATTCACATCTCTGTGTGGCCAGGGTGTGCTCTGTATAACCGCTGCAGCTCCTGGTCAACATTCCCATCTCTGCGTGTCCAGGGTGTGCTCTGTATATACACTGCAGCTCCTGGTGAACATTTCCATCTCTGCGTGTCCAGGATGTGCTCTGTATAACCCCTGCAGCTCCTGGTCAACGTCAAAATCTCTGTGTGGCCAGGGTGTGCTCTGTATACCCCTGCAGCACCTGGTCAACATTCCCATCTCTGTGTGGCCAGAGTGTGCTCTATATAACTACTGCAGCTCCTTGTCAACATTTCCATCTCTGCGTGGCCACGGCGTGCTCTATATAACCCCTGCAGCTCCTGATCAACATTCCCATCTCTGCGTGATCAGGGTGTGCACTGTGTAGCCCCAGGAGCTCCTGGTCAACATTCCCATCTCTTTGTGGCCAGGGTGTGCTCTGAAAACCCCTGCAGCTCCTGGTCAACATTTCCATTTCTGAGTGGCCACGGTGTGCACTGTATAACTCCAGGAGCTCCTGGTCTACATTCCCATCTCTGTGTGGCCAGGGTGTGCTCTGTTTCAGACCAGCAGCTCCTGGTCAACGTTCCCATCTCTGTTTTGCCAGAGTGTGCACTGTGTAGCCCCTGCAGCTCCTGGTCAACATTCCCATCTCTGCGTGGCAAGGGTGTGCTCTATATAACCCTAACAGCTGCTGGTCAACATTCCCATCTCTGTTTTGCCAGAGTGTGCACTGTGTAGCCACTGCAGCTCCTCGTCAACATGCCCATCTCTGTGCGCCCAGGGTGTGCTCTGTATAACCCCTGCAGCTCCTGGACAACATTACCATCTCTGCGTGTGCAGGGTGTGCACTGTTTAACCCCTGCAGCTCCTGGACAACATTCCCATCTCTGTGTGGCCAGGGTGTGCACTGTTTAACCCCTGCATCTCCTGGACAACATTCCCATCTCTGTGTGGCCAGGGGGTGCAATGTGTAGCCCCTGCAGCTCCTGGCCAACATTCCCATCTCTGCGTGGCAAGGGTGTGCTCCATATAACCCCAACAGCTGCTGGTCAACATTCCCATCTCTATTTTGCCAGAGTGTGCACTGTGTAGCCACTGCAGCTCCTGGTCAACATTCCCATCTCTGTGCTGCCAGGGTGTGCTCTGTATAACCTCTGCAGTTCCTGGTCAACATTCCCATCTCTGCGTGTCCAGGGTGTGCTCTGTATAACACCAGCAGCTCCTGGACAACATTCCCATCTCTGTGTGGCCAGGGTGTGCACTGTTTATCCCCTGCAGCTCCTGGACAACATTCCCATCTCGGTGTGGCCAGAGTGTGCTTTTTAAAACCCTCCAGCTCCAGGTCAACATTCCCATCTCTGTGTGGCCAGGGTGTGCACTGTATAAACTCTGCAGCTCCTGGTCAACATTCCCATCTCTGTGTGGCCAGGGTGTGCTTTGTGTAACCCCTGCAGCTCCTGATCAACATTCCCATCTCAGCGTGGCCCTGGTGTGCTCTGTATAACTCCTGCAGCTCCTGGTCAACATTCCCATCTCTGTGTGGCCAGGGTGTGCTCTGTATAACACCTGCAAATCCTGGTCAACATTCCCATCTCTGTGCGGCCAGAGTGTGCTCTGTATAACCCGTGCAGCTCCTGGTCAACATTACCATCTGTGTGTGGCCAGGGTGTGCTCTGTATAACCCCAGCAGCTCCTCATCACATGTCCATCTGTGTGTGGCCAGGGTGCGCTCTGTACAACTGCTGGAGATTCCTGTCAACATGCCCATCACTCTGTGGCCAGGGTGCACTCTGTATAACTCCTGCAGCTCCTGGTCAACATTCCCATCTCTGTGTGGGGTAAAGGTGTGCTCTGTGTGTTGACAAGGAGCTGCCGGGGTTATACAGAGCACACCCTTGCCACACAGAGATGGGAATGTTGACCAGGAGCTGCAGGGTTATACAGAGCACACCCTTGCCACACAGAGATGGGAATGTTGACCAGGAGCTGCAGGGTTACACAGAGCACACCCTTGCCACACAGAGATGGGAATGTTGACCAGGAGCTGCGGGAGTTATACAGTGCACACCCTGGCCACACAGAGAGATGGGAATGTTAACCAGGAGCAGGGGTTATACAGAGCACACCATGGCCACACAGAGATGGGAATGTTGACCAGGAGCTGCTGGTGTTATACAGAGCACACCCTGGCCACACAGAGAATGGAATGTTGACCAGGAGCTGCTGGGGTTATACAGAGCACACCCTGGCCACACAGAGATGGGAATGTGGACCAGGAGCTGCTGGTGTGCGTGTGTGTGAGTGTGTTCGTGTCTATGTGTGTGTGTGAGAGTATTACTGTCTGTCTGTGTGTGTGTAAGTGTATTACTGTATGTGTGTGTGTGAGTGTGTGTCAATGCCTGTGTGTGTGTGAGTGTATTACTGTCTCTGTATGTGTGAGTGTGTTAGTGTCTGTGTGAGTGTTTTATTGTCTCTTTCTGTGTTTGCAGTGTCTGTATGTGTGAGTGTGTTAGTGTCTGTGTGCATGTGTGTGAGTGTGTTGCTGTCTCTGTGTGTGTGCTTCTGTGTGTCAGTGTCTGTCTGTGTGAGTGTATTACTGTCTGTGTGTGAGTGTGTTAGTGTCTGTGTGTGTGTGAGTGTATTACTGCCTGTCTGTGTGTGTGTAAGTGTATTACTGTATGTGTGTATGTGTAAGTGTATTACTGTATGTGTGTGTGTGAGTGTGTGTCAGTGTCTGTGTGTGTTAGAGTATTACTGTCTCTGTATGTGTGAGTGTGTTAGTGACTGTGTGAGTGTGTTACTGTCTCTGTATGTGTGTGTTTGTGCGTCAGTGTATGTGTGAGTGTGTTAGTGTCGGTGTGCGTGTGTGTGAGAGTATTACTGTCTGCGTGTGTGTGTGAGTGTGTTACTGTCTCTGTATGTGTGTATGTGAGTGTATTACTGTGTGTGTGTTAGTGTCTGTGTGAGTGAGTGCATTACTGTCTCTGACTGTGTGTGTGTCTCTGTATGTGTGTGTGCGTTAGTGTCTGTGTGAGGGTGAGTGCATTACTGTCTCTGTCTTTGTGTGTGTAAGTGTATTACTGTATGTGTGTGTGTGAGTGTGTGTCAGTGTCTGTGTGTGTGAGTGTATTACTGTCTCTGTATGTGTGTGTGAGTGTGTTAGTGTCTGTGTGAGTGTGTTACTGTCTCTGTATGTGTGTGTCAGTGTCTGTATGTGTGAGTGTGTTAGTGTCTGTGTGCGTGTGTGTGAGTGAGTGTGTTGCTGTCTCTGTATGTGTGTTTTTGTGTGTCAGTGTCTGTATGTGTGTGTTAGTGTCTGTGTGCGTGTGTGTGAGTGTATTACTGTATGTGTGTGTGTGAGAGTGTTTTAATGTCTGCGTGTGTGTGTGAGTGTATTACTGTCTGTCTGAGTGTGTGTAAGTGTATTACTGTATGTGGGTGTGTGAGTGTGTGTCAGTGTCTGTGTTAGTGTATTACTGTCTCTGTATGCGTGAGTGTGTTAGTGTCTGTGTGAGTGTGTTACTGCCTCTGTATGTGTGTGTTTATGTGTCAGTGTCTGTATGTGTGAGTGTGTTAGTGTCTGTGCGCGTGTGTGTGAGTGTATTACTGTCTGCGTGTGTGTGTGAGTGTGTTACTGTCTCTGTATGTGTGTATGTGAGTGTATTACTGTGTGTGTGTTAGTGTCTGTGTGAGTGAGTGCATTACTGTCTCTGTCTGTGTGTGTGTCTCTGTATGTGTGTGTGGGCTAGTGTCTGTGTGAGGGTGAGTGCATTACTGTCTCTGTCTTTGTGTGTGTAAGTGTATTACTGTATGTGTGTGTGTGAGTGTGTGTCAGTGTATGTGTGTGTGAGTGTATTACTGTCTCTGTATGTGTGTGTGAGTGTGTTAGTGTCTGTGTGAGCGTGTTACTGTCTCTGTATGTGTGTGTCAGTGTCTGTATGTGTGAGTGTGTTAGTGTCTGTGTGCGTGTGTGTGAGTGTGTTGCTGTCTCTGTATGTGTGTTTTTGTGTGTCAGTGTCTGTATGTGTGTGTGCTAGTGTCTGTGTGCGTGTGTGAGAGTGTATTACTGTATGTGTGTGTGTGAGAGTGTTTTAGTGTCTGCGTGTGTGTGAGTGTATTACTGTATGTGGGTGTGTGAGTGTGTGTCAGTGTCTGTGTTAGTGTATTACTGTCTCTGTATGCGTGAGTGTGTTAGTGTCTGTGTGAGTGTGTTACTGTCTCTGTATGTGTGTGTTTATGTGTCAGTGTCTGTATGTGTGAGTGTGTTAGTGTCTGTGTGAGCGTGTTACTGTCTCTGTATGTGTGTGTCAGTGTCTGTATGTGTGAGTGTGTTAGTGTCTGTGTGCGTGTGTGTGAGTGTGTTGCTGTCTCTGTATGTGTGTTTTTGTGTGTCAGTGTCTGTATGTGTGTGTGCTAGTGTCTGTGTGCGTGTGTGAGAGTGTATTACTGTATGTGTGTGTGTGAGAGTGTTTTAGTGTCTGCGTGTGTGTGAGTGTATTACTGTATGTGGGTGTGTGAGTGTGTGTCAGTGTCTGTGTTAGTGTATTACTGTCTCTGTATGCGTGAGTGTGTTAGTGTCTGTGTGAGTGTGTTACTGTCTCTGTATGTGTGTGTTTATGTGTCAGTGTCTGTATGTGTGAGTGGGTTAGTGTCTGTGTGAGCGTGTTACTGTCTCTGTATGTGTGTGTCAGTGTCTGTATGTGTGAGTGTGTTAGTGTCTGTGTGCGTGTGTGTGAGTGTGTTGCTGTCTCTGCATGTGTGTTTTTGTGTGTCAGTGTCTGTATGTGTGTGTGCTAGTGTCTGTGAGAGTGTATTACTGTATGTGTGTGTGTGTGAGAGTGTTTTAGTGTCTGCATGTGTGTGAGTGTATTACTGTCTGAGTGTGTGTAAGTGTATTACTGTATGTGGGTGTGTGAGTGTGTGTCTGTGTTAGTGTATTACTGTCTCTGTATGCGTGAGTGTGTTAGTGTCTGTGTGAGTGTGTTACTGTCTCTGTATGTGTGTGTTTATGTGTCAGTGTCTGTATGTGTGAGTGTGTTAGTGTCTGTGTGCGTGTGTGTGAGTGCATTATTGCCTGCGTGTGTGTGTGTGAGTGTGTTACTGTCTGTGCGTGTGTATTTGTGTATATTTATTTGACGTCCTCAACACACGTCGACCAGACTTGTGATGTCTTTCCCAGGCTGATGTATAATTTCATTGTGTATTTCCCTTCCTCACAGTGAACCTCATCACAATTGTGATCCTGAAGAGAAGAGACTGTGGGTTGTCCAAATGTGTGACTTGTTACCTGTTGGCTATGGCAGTGGGGGATCTACTGGTCGTTATTCTCGACCTGATATTGAGACACATTCCCATTGTGTTTAGGGAACACTTTTATTTCCTGTACTCCATCCCCGTGTGTAATATCCACACCGCCCTGCTTTTTGCAGCCACTGACTGTTCTGTCTGGTTCACCGTCACTTTCACCTTTGATAGATTTGTGGCCATTTGTTGCCCGAAGCTGAAAAGTAAATATTGCAGCGAGAAAACTGCGGCTGTGGTTCTGGGAACAGTGGCTGTGCTGAGCTGTTTGAAGGACATTTCCTGGGGGTTTATGATGTCCGGTGGGTATTATCTGTGGAACTTCCCCTGGTTTTGTGATGTCACAATGGGTGTTCAGACCTCTTCCGTCTGGGGACCAATCGAGTTCCTCCACCACATTCTAACCCCGTGTGTTCCATTCGCCCTGATTCTGCTGCTCAATGTTCTCACCGTCAGACACATTGTCCTGAGCAACAGGGCCCGCAGGAGACTCCGGGCTCACAGCAGTGGGCACAGTCCCAGAGACCCAGAGATGGAGAGTCGGAGCAAATCCATCATTTTACTCTTTATTATCTCGGCCAATTTCATCCTGTTATGGTCAACGTTAATGGTTTATTCTATATGGTGGCGGATGTGGAATCTAGGGTATTACTCTGTACGGTTAGATGCTTATGTTCGGGAATTGGGCTTCATGCTGCAGCTCCTGAGTTGCTGCACAAACACTGCGATTTACGCCGTGACACAGACTCAGTTCAGGCAGCAGTTGAAGAATGTGCTGGAAGTTCCCTTTAGTTCAATTCTTCAATTCATTAAATCCTGAGAGGAAACCCCACCCACACGGCATCTCTCTCCTCGCACTTCCGGTAAAACTGACCAGCCCCAGCCAGCCTCACCCTGATTTACCACTCTGCATTACCAGGATTATCGGTGGGTGGGTTTGACTCCCCCCATGGCCGATCAACTGGGTGTGCGGCTTCCCACCTTTACCGATCAGCTAGGTGTGTGCCTCCCCACATTGCCGATCAGCTGGGAGTGTTCTTCCCCCCATTGCCGATCAGCAGGAAGTGTGCTTCCCCCCATTGCCGATCAAAAGGGTGCGTGCTTCCGCGCATTGCCGATCAGCTGGGTCTGTCCTTCCCCGCATTGCCGATCAGCTGGGTGTGTCCTTCCCCCCATTGCCGATCAGCTGGGTGTGTGCTTCCCCGCATTGCCGAACAGCTGGGTGTGTCCTTCCCCAATTGCCGAACAGCTGGGTGTGTGCTTCCCCGCATTGCCGATCAGCTGTGTCAAACCTGCCCCCCATTGTAAATCAGCTGGGAGTGTGCTTCCCATAATTGCCGATCAAATGTGTCTGACCTTCCCCCCATTGCCGATCAGCTGGGCGTGTGCTTCCTCCAATTACCGATCTGCAGGGTGCGTGCTTCCCCCATTGCCGATCAGCTGGGTGTGTGCTTCCCCCCATTGCCGATCAGCTGGATGTGTGTGACTCCCCCGATGCCGATCAGCTGGATGTGTGCCTCTCACCATTGTGATCAGCTGGATGTGTGCCTCTCCGCAATGCCGATCAGCTGGGTGTGTGATCCCCAATTGCCGATCAGCTGGGTCTGCCCTTCCCCCCATTGCCGATAAGCTGGATGTGTCCTTCCCCCCATTGCCGTACAGCTGGGTGCGTGCTTCCCCGCTTTGCCGATCAACTGGGTGTGTTCTTCCCCGCTTTGCCGATCAGCTGGGAGTGTGTTTCCCCCAATTAACGATCAGCAGTGTGCGTGCTTCCCCCCATTGCCGATCAGCTGGATGTGTGTGACTCCTCCAATGCCGATCAGCTGGATGCGTGCCTCTCCCCATTGCCGATAAGCTGGGTGTGTGTGCCTCTCCACATTGCCGATCAGCTGGGTATGTGCCTCACACGTAAACACAGTCTGTGCAGCAGAATGTGCCCCAGACAGAGACAGAGACTGAGACACAGACAGACACAGAGACACAGACAGAGGTAGAGAGAGACGCAGACAGAGACAGGGACACAGACAGACACAGAGATACAGACAGGGACACAGACAGAGACAGAGACAGAGACAGATACAGAGACAGAGACTGAGACACAGAGACACAGACAGGGGTACAGAGAGACACAGACAGAGACACAGACAGAGACAGGGATACAGACAGACACAGAGATACAGACAGGGACACAGACACAGACAGAGACAGAGACCGAGACTGAGACAGAGACAGAGACTGAGACACAGACAGACACAGAGACACAGACAGAGGTACAGAGAGACACAGACAGAGACACAGACAGAGACAGGGACACAGACAGACACAGAGATACAGACAGAGGTACAGATATACAGACAGAGACAGGGACACAGAGACACAGACAGAGGTACAGAGAGACACAGACAGAGACAGGGACACAGACAGAGACACAGAGACACAGACAGGGACACAGACAGACACAGAGACACAGACAGAGTTACAGAGAGACACAGACAGAGACACAGACAGAGACAGGGATACAGACAGACACAGAGATACAGACAGCGACACAGACACAGACAGAGACACAGACAGAGACACAGGCAGAGACAGACACAGAGACACAGTTAGAGACACAGACAGAGACACAGACACAGACAGAGACACAGAGACACAGACAGAGACACAGACAGAGAAACAGACAGAGACAGGGATACAGACAGACACAGAGATAGACAGGGACACAGACAGAGACACAGACAGAGACACAGACAGCGACAGACACAGAGACACAGACAGATACACAGACAGAGACACAGACAGAGACAGGGATACAGACAGACACAAAGATACAGACAGGGACAGAGACACAGACAGAGACACAGAGACACATACAAAAACACAGACAGAGACAGGGATACAGCCAGACACAAAGATACAGACAGGGACACAGACACAGACAGAGACAAAGAGACACAGACAGATACACAGACAGAGACACAGAGAGAGAGGGATACAGACAGACACAAGGATACAGACAGGGACACAGGCACAGACAGAGACACAGGCAGAGACACAGACAGACACAGGGACACAGACAGACACAGAGATACAGACAGGGACACAGACAGAGACACAGATAGAGACAGGGATACAGACATACGCAGGGATACAGACAGGGACACAGACACAGACAGACACAGATACAGCGACAGACAGAGAGACACAGACAGAGACACAGGCAGAGACACAGACAGAAACAGACACAGAGACACAGACAGAGACAGAGACAAAGACAGACACAGAGACACAGACACAGCTTGAGACACAGACAGAGAAAAAGCCTGAGACACAGACAGATACAGGCAGAGACACAGACACAGAGACATAGACAGGGTCACAGGACAGACAGAGACCGACAGAGACACAGGCATAGACACAGACATAGGCAGAGACACAGACAGAGACAGAGACACAGACACAGACAGAGACACAGACAGAGACAGAGACACAGACACAGACTGAGACACAGACATAGACACAGACATAGGCAGAGACACAGGCAAACACAGAGGCACAGATAGAGACAGACTCAGCCCCACCCGCACTCCCTGCTCACCAGCTGCTGTCCCCATTGCCTGCCGCCAGAGGCCGCCGCCCCGCATCCAGTGGATGCTGGGATGGGTGTGACACAGGCGTAATGGCGCCTTATGCTTCCCATTGGCCCCATTGGTGTCTTCAGGATTGTTGTGTCTCAAGAAACACCGCAGCACTGCCCCTCCCCCACCCCGGATATCCCCTCCCCGATATCACCCCATCCCGATATCACCCCCTCCCCGATATCACCCCCACCCCGATATCACCCCCACCCCGATATCACCCCCTCCCCGATATCACCCACACCCCGATATCAACCCCTCCCCGATATCACCCCTTCCCCGATACCACACCCTCCCCGATATCACCTCCACCCCGATATCTCCCCCTCCCCCGATAAAACCCCCTCCCCGATATCACCTCCACCCCGATATCACCCCCACCCCGATATAACCCCCTACCCGATATCACCTCAAACCCGATATCAACCCAACCCCGATATCACTCCCACCCCGATATCACCCCTCCCCGATATCACCTCCACCCCGCTATCACCCCCTCCACGAGATCACCCCCTCCCCGATATCACTCCCTCCCCGATATCACCCCCTCCCCGATATCACCCCCTCCCCGATATCACCTCCACCCAGATATCACCCCCACCCCGGATATCACCCCTCCCCGATATCACCCCCTCCCCGATATCACTCCCACCCCGATATCACCCCCTCCCCGATATCACCTACACGCCGATATCACCCCAACCCCGATATCAAACCCTCCCCGATATCACCCCCACCCCGATATCACCCCCTGCCCCGATATCACCCCCTCCCCGATATCACACCTCCCCGATATCACCCCACCCTGATATCATCCCCTTCCCGAAATCACTCCCTCCCGATATCACCCCCTCCACGATATCACTCCCTCCCGATATCACCCCCGCCCCTATATCACCCCCTCCCCGACATCACCGCCTCCCAGATATCACTCCCTCCCCAATATCACCCGCTCCCCCAGATATGACCGCCTCGCCGATATCAGCCCCAGCTCGATATCAACCCATCCCCGATATCACCCCTTCCCCGATATCCCCCCTCCCAGATATCACTCCCTCGCCAATATCACCCCTGCCTGATATCACCCCCACCACGATATCACCCCCTCCACGATATCACCCCCTCCCCGAAAGCACCCCCTCCCGATATCACCCCCTCCCCGATATCACCACCTCCCCGATATCCCCCCACCCCGATATCACCCCTCCCCGAAATCACCCCCTCACCGATATCACCCCCACCCCGATATCATCCCCAACACGATATCACCCCCCTCCCGATATCACCCCCTTCCCGATATCACCACCTCACCCGATATCACCCCCACCCCGATATCACCCCCTCCCCCGATATCACCCCCTCCCCGATATCACCACCTACCCCCGAAATCAGCCGCTCCCCGATATCGCCACCACCCCGATATCACCCCGCCCCGATATCAGCCCCACCCCGATATCACCCCCAAGCCGATATCACCTCCGCCCCAATATCACCCCCTCTACGATAAAAAAGCCGCCCCGATATCACCCGGCCCCGATATCACCCCCGATATCACAACCACCCCAAAATCACCCCCGCCCCGATATCACCCCCTCCCCGATACCACCTCCACCCCGATATAACACCCTCCCCGATATCAACCCCTCCCTGATATCAACCCCTCGCTGACATCACACCCTCCCCGATATCACCCCCTCCCCGAATTCACCCCCTCCCCGATACTGCCACTCCCCAACACCACTCCGTCCCCGATAGTACCTCCTCCCCGAAATCACCCCCTCACCGATATCACCCCCGTCCCCGATATCACACCCTCCCGGATATCGCCCCCTCCCCAAAAGCACTGCATTCCCGATAGTACCCCCTCCCCGATATCACCCCCTGCACGACATCACCCCCTCCCCGACAACACCCCCTTCCCGAAATCACCCCCTCCCCGACATCACCCCAACCCCGATATCACACACTCCCCAACATCACCCCCTAGCCGACATCACTCCCTCCCCGACATCACTCCCACCCCGATATCACCCCCTCCCCGATATCACCCCCACCCCAGAGATCACCCAACCCCAGATATCACCCAACCCCAGATATCACCCAACCCCGGAGATCACCCAACCCCAGATATCATCCACCCCCAGAGATGAACCAACCCCCGATATCACCCCCACCCCGATATCACCCCTCCTCGACATCACCCCCTCCCCGCCATCACCCCAGCCCCGATATCACCACTCCCCGATATCACCACTCCCCGATATCACCCCCTCCACGATATCACCCCCTCCCCGAAAGCACCCCCGCCCCGATATCAATCCCGCCCCGATATCACCCCTCCCCGATATCACCCCCTCCCCGATATCACCCCCTCCCCGATACCACTCCCACCCCGATGTTACCCTCACCCCGATATCACCCACACCCCAATATCACCCACCCACCGGCAGATGTCACTACTCTTGGATATCAAATCCGCCCCTTCCCCGGAGATCACAACCGGCCGCCAAATGTCACCCCTCCCAACGGGACATCACCCCCCTACATATCACCCCCCCCCTTGGATATCAGTCCACAGAAATAAGATATTATCACCCTGATTAACACCCACAACCCCCGATGCCCCCAGCCAGGTATCATCCCACCCGATGACACAGCCACCCCGCTCAACCAGCCTAACTTGGACTGGTTTAGCTCAGTGGGCTAAACAGCTGGCTTGCAATGCAGAACAATGCGAGCAGCCCGGGAACAATTCCCGTGGCGGCATCCATAAACAGGCGCTGGACTATGGTGACTAGGGGCTTTTCACAGTGACTTCAGAGAAATATACTTGTGACAATGAGCGATTATTATTATTAATATAACATCCCCGCCCCCACCCCCTCTGATATGAAACAAGCCTGGAATTCATATCGCCCCACCAACCATAACCGCAGAACAGATATCAGCACCCACCGGATAACACCACCCCCGATATCAAACAACCCCAGATATCACCCCCCCCCCGATATCACCCAGTCCCAGATATCACACAACCCCAGAGATCACCCAATCCAAGATATCACCCATCCTCAGATATCAGCCAACCCCAGATATCATCCAACCCCAGAGATCACCCAACCCCAGACATCATCCAACTCCAGACATCACCCTACCCCGGATATCACCCTACCCCAGATGTCACCCAACCCCAGAGATCAACCAACCCCAGATATCACCCAACCGCAGATATCACGCAAGCCCAGAGATCACCCAACCACATATCACCCAACCCCAGAGATCACCCAACCCCAGAGATCACACAACCCCAGGTATCACCCAATCCAAGATATCACCCATCCCCGGATATCACCCAACCCCAGAGATCACCCAACCCCAGAGATCACCCAACCCCAGATATTACCCAACCCCAGAGATCACCCAAACCCAGAGATCCCCAACTGCAGATATCACCCATCCCCGGATGTCACCCAACCACAGAGATCAGCCAACCCCAGAGATCATCCAACCCCAGGCATCACCCTACCCCGGATATCACCCTACCCCCGATATCACCCAACCACAGAGATTAACCAACCCCAGATATCACCCTACCCCGGATATCAACCAACCCCAGAGATCACCCAACTCCAGAGAACACCCAACCGCAGTATCACCCAACCACAGACATCACCCAACGCCAGAGATCACCCAACCACAGATATCACCCAACCCCAGAGATCACCCAACCCCAGATATCACCCTACCCCGGGTATCACCCAAACCCAGAGATCACCAACCCCAGAGATCACCAAACCCCAGAGATATCCCAACCCCAGGTATCACCCAATCCAAGATATCACCCAACCCCAGATATAACCCAAACACAGACATCACCCTACCCCGGATATCACCCAACCCCAAATATCAACCAACCCCTGAGGTCACCCAACCCCAGAGATCGCCCAACCCCAGAGATCATCCAACCCCAGACATCACCCTACCCCGGATATCACCCTACCCCGGATATCACACAGCCCCAGAGATCAACCAACCCCAGATAACACCCTACCCCGGATATCACCCAACGCCAGAGATCACCCAACCCCAGATATCACCAAACCCCAGAGATCACCCAGCCCCAGATATCACCCTACCCCGTGTATCACCCAAAGCCAGAGATCACCAACCCCAGAGATCACCCAACCCCAGATATCACACAACCCCAAAGAACACCCAACCACAGATGTCATCCAAACCCAGCTATCACCCAACCCTAGATATAACCCAACCCCAGATATCACCCTACCCCGGATATCACCCAACCCCAAATATCAACCAACCCCAGAGGTCACCCAACCCCAGAGATCGCCCAACTCCAGACATCACCCAACGCCAGACATTACCCTACCCCAGAGATCAGCCAACCCCTGAGATCACCCAACCCCAGAGATCACCCAACAGCAGATATCACTCCCTCCCTGATATCACCCCCTCCCCGATATCACCCCCGCCCCGAAATCAACCCTTCCCCAACATCACCCCCTCCCAGATATCTGTCCCTCCCAAATATCTCCCGCTCCCCCAGATATCACCACCTCCCCGATATCAGCTCCAGCTCGATATCAACCCCTCCCCGATATCACCCCTTCCCCGATATCGCCACCTCCCAGATAACACTCCCCCGCCAATATCACCCCTGCCTGATATCACCCCCACCACGATATCACCCCCTCCACGATATCACACCCTCCCCGATAGCACCCCCTCCCGATATCACCCCCTCCTCGATATCACCACCTCCCCCGATATCAACCACACCCCGATATCACACCCTCCCCCCGAAATCACCCCCTCCCCGATATCAACCCCTCCCCCCGAAATCACCCCCTCCCCGATATCACCCCCAACCCGATATCACCCCCGCCCCGATATCAGCCCCACACCGATATCACCCCCAAGCCGATATCACCTCGCCCCGATAGCACCCCCTCCACGATATAAAAGCCGCCCCGATATCACCCGGCCCCGATATCACCCCCCCCCCGATCTCACCCTCACACCAAAATCACCCCCACCCCGATATCACCCCCTCTACGATACTGCCCAGTCCCCAACAGCAATCCGTCCCCGATAGTACCCCCTCCCCGAACTCACCCCCTCCCCGTTATCACCCCCTCCCCGATATCACACTATCCCGGTATTCGCCCCCTCCCCAACACCACTGCGTTCCCGATAGTACCCCCTCCCCCATATCACCCCCTGCCCGACATCACCCCCTCCCCGACATCACCCCCTTCCCGACATCACCCCCTCCCCGACATCACCCCCACCCCGATATCACACCCTCCCCAACATCACCACCTCCCAGACATCACTCCCTCCCCGACATCACTCCCTCCCCGACATCAACCCCTCCCCGACATCACACCCACCCCAACATCACCCCACCCCGATATCACCACCTCCCAGATATCACCCCCTCCCCGACATCACTCCCTCCCCCACATCACTCCATTTACCAACATCTACCCCTCACCGACATCACCCCCACCCCAGATATCACCCAACCCCGGAGATCACCCAATCCCAGATATCACCCACACCTAGAGATGAACAGGACCCCGATATCACCCCCACCCCGATATCACCCCTCTTCGACATCACCCCCTCCCCGCCATCACACCCTCCCCGATATCACACCCACGCTGATATCACCAACTTCCCGATATCACCCCCTCCATGATATCACCCTCACCCCGATTCACCCCCACCGTGATATCACTCCCTCCCCGATATCACCCTCGCCCCGCTATCAACCACTCCCTGATATCACCCCCTCACTGATATCACCCCCTAGCCAATATCCCCCTCCCCGATCACCCCCCTGCCCCGATATCAATCCCGCCCCGATATCACCACTCCCCGATATCACCCCCTCCCCGATATGACCCCCTCCCCGATTGCAACCCGCCCCGATATCAATCCCGCCCCGATATCACCACTCCCCGATATCACCCCCTCCACGATATCACCCCCTCCCAGATTGCACCCCACCAGATATCAATCCCGCCCCGATATCACCATTCCCCGATATCACCCCCTCCCCGATATCACCCCCTCCCCGATATCACGCCCTCCCCGATTCCACACCTCCCCGATATCACCCCCTCCCTGATATCACCCCCTCCCCGATATCACCCCCTCCCGGTATTACCCCCACCCCGATATCACCCTCGCCCCGATATCACCCACACCCCAATATCACCCACCCACCGTCAGATGTCACTACTCTTGGATATCAACTCCGCCCCTCACCCGGAGATCACACCCGCCCGCCAAATGTCACCCCTCCCAACCGGACATCACCCCCCCCCCACATATCACCCCCCCTCGGATATCAGTCCCCAGAAATAAGATATTATCACACTGATTAACACCCACAACCCCCAGATGCCCCCATCCAGGTATCATCCCGCAAGATGGCACCCCCCCTTAAACAAGAATAACGGGCTGGTTTAGCTCAGTGGGCTAAACAGCTGGCATGCAATTCAGAAAAATTCGAGCAGCGGGAACAATTCCCGTGGCGGCATCCGTAAACAGGCGCCGGACTATGGTGACTAGGAGCTTTTCACAGTGGCTTCAGAGAAATATGCTTGTGACAATGAGCGATTATTATTATTAATATTTCATCCGCGCCCCCCCTCGGATATGAAACCAGCCTGGAATTCATATCCCCCACCAACCATCACCGCAGAACAGATATCAGCACCCACCGGATATCACCCCACCCCCGATATAAACCAACCACAGATATCACGCCGCCGATATCACCCAGCCCCAGATATCACCCAACCACAGAGATCATCCAATCCCAGATATCACCCTACCCCGGATATCACCCAACCCCTGAGATCACCCAACTCCAGAGATCACCCAACCCCATTATCACCAACCACAGACATCACCCAACGCCAGAGATCACCCAACCCCAGATATCAGCCAACCCCAGAGATCACCCAGCCCCAGATATCACCCTACCCCGGATATCACCCAACCCCAGAGATCACCCAACCCCAGAGATCACCCAACACCAGGTATCACCCAATCCAAGATATCACCCAACCCCAGAGATCACCCAACCCCAGGTATCGCCCAACCCCAGGTATCGCCCAACCCCAGAGAACAACCAACCACAGATATCATCCAAACCCAGATATCACCCAACCCCAGATTTCACCCAACCCCAGTGATCGCCCAACCCCTGAGATCACCAAATCCCAGATATCACCCAACCCCCAGGTATCACCCAACCCCAGACATCACTCTACTCCGGATATCACCCAACCCCAGAGAGCAACCAACTCATGGGATCACACAACCCCAGACATCACCCAACCTCAGATATCACTCAACCCCAGATATTACCCAACACCAGAGATCGCCCAACCCCAGAGATCACCCAACTGCAGATATCACCCTTCCCCGGATATCACCCATCCCCGGATATCACCCAACCCCAGAGATCACCCAGCACCAGGGATCATCCAACCCCAGACAGCACCGTACCCCGGATTTAACCCTACCCCGGATATCACCCAACCCCAGAGATCAACCAACCCCAGATATCACCCAACCCCAGAGATCACCCAACCCCAGAGATCACCCAACCCCAGAGATCACCCTACCCCAGGTATCACCCAATCCAAGATATCCCCCAACACCAGATATCACACAACCCCAGAGATCACCCAACCCCAGAGATCACCCAACCCCAGATATCATCCAACCCCAGAGAACACCAAACCACAGATGTCATCCAAACCCAGATATCACCCAACCTCAGATATAACCCAAACACAGATGTCATCCTACCCCGTATATCACCCAACATCAGATATTATCCAACCCCACAGATTACCCAACCCCAGGTATCACCCAATCCAAGATATCACCCAACCACAGGTATCACACAACAGCAGAGATCACACAACCCCAGAGATCACCCAACCCCAGATATCACACAACCCCAGAGAACACCCAACCACAGATGTCATCCAAACCCAGCTATCACCCAACCCCCGATATAACCCAAACACAGATATCACCCTACCCAGGATATCACCCAACCTCAAATATCAACCAACCCCAGAGGGCACCCAACCCCAGAGATCACCCAACTCCAGAGATCACCCAACCCCAGACATCACCCAACCCCAGAGATCACCCAACAGCAGATATCACTCCCTCCCAGATATCACCCCCTCCCCGATATCACCCCCGCCCCGATATCAACCCCTCCCCAACATCACCCCCTCCCAGATATCACTCCCTCCCCAATATCTCCCGCTCCCCCAGATATCACCACCTCCCCGATATCAGCCCCAGCTCGATATCAACCCTTCCCCGATATCACCCCTTCCCCGATATCACCACCTCCCAGATATCACTCCCCCGCCAATATCACCCCTGCCTGATATCACGCCCACCACGATATCACCCCCTCCACAATATCACACCCTCCCCGATAACACCCCCTCCCGATATCACCCCCTCCTCGATATCACCACCTCCCCCGATATCAACCACACCCCGATATCACACCCTCCCCCCGAAATCACCCCCACCCCGATATCACCCCCGCCCCGATATCAGCCCCACCCCGATATCACCCCCAAGCCGATATCACCTCGCCCCGATATCACCCCCTCCACGATATAAAAGCCGCCCCGATATCACCCGGCCCCGATATCACCCCCCCCGATCTCACCATCACACCAAAATCACCCCCACCCCGATATCACCCCCTCCCCGATACTGCCCAGTCCCCAACAGCACTCCGTCCCCGATAGTACCCCCTCCCCGAACTCACCCCCTCCCCGTTATCACCCCCCTCCTCGAAATCACACTCTCCCGGTTTTCGCCCGCTACCCAACACCACTGCGTTCCCGATAGTACCCCCACCCCGATATCACCCCCTGCCCGACATCACCCCTTCCCCGACATCACCCCCTTCCCGACATCACCCCCTCCCCGACATCACCCCCACACCGATATCACACCCTCCCCAACATCACCCCCTCCCCGACATCACTCCCTCCCCGACATCACTCCCTCCCCGACATCAACCCCTCCCCGACATCACACCCACCCCGACATCACCCAAACCCGATATCACCACCTCCCAGATATCACCCCCTCCCCGACATCACTCCCTCCCCCACATCACTCCATCCCCGACATCAACCCCTCACCGACATCAACCCCACCCCAGATATCACCCAACCCCGGAGCCACCCAACCCCAGATATCACCCACACCCAGAGATGAACAGAACCCCGATATCACCCGCACCCCGATATCACCCCCCTCAACATCACCCCCTCCCCGCTATCACACCCTCCCCGATATCACACCCACCATGATATCACCAACTTCCCGATATCACCCCCTCCATGATATCACCCTCACCCCGATTCACCCCCACCCTGATATCACTCCATCCCCGATATCACCCTCGCCCCGATATCAACCACTCCCTGATATCACCCCCTCCCTGGTATCGCCCCCTAGCCGATATCCCCCCTCCCCGATATCAATCCTGCCCCGATATCACCACTCCCCGATATCACCCCCTCCCCGATATCACCCCCTCCCCGATTGCACCCCGCCCCGATATCAATCCCGCCCCAATATCATCACTCCCCGGTATCACCCCCTCCCCGATATCACGCCCTCCCTGATTCCACACCTTCCCGATATCACCCCCTCTCTGATATCACCCCTCCCCGATATCACCCCCTCCCGGTATTACCCCCACCCCGATATCACCCTCGCCCTGATATCACCCACACCCCAATATCACCCACCCACCGGCAGATGTCACTACTCTTGGATATCAACTCCGCCCCTCACTCGGAGATCACACCCGCCCGCCAAATGTCACCCCTCCCAAACGGACATCACCCCCCCCCACATATCACCCCCCCTCGGATATCAGTCCCCAGAAATAAGATATTATCACACTGATTAACACCCACAACCCCCAGATGCCCCCATCCAGGTATCATCCCGCCCGATGACACCGCCCCCCCGAACAAGCATAACGGGCTGGTTTAGCTCAGTGGGCTAAACAGCTGGCAAGCAATTCAGAAAAATTCTAGCAGCGGAAACAATTCCCGTGGCGGCATCCATAAACAGGCGCCGGACTATGGTGACTAGGGGCTTTTCACAGTGACTTCAGTGAAATATGCTTGTGACAATAAGCGATTATTATTATTAATATTTCATCCGCGCCCCCCCTCGGATATGAAACCAGCCTGGAATTCATATCCCCCACCAATCATCACCGCAGAACAGATATCAGCACCCACCGGATATCACCCCCACCCCCGATATAAACCAACCACAGATATCACCCCCCCCCCCCCGATATCACCCAGCCCCAGATATCACCCAACCCCAGAGATCATCCAACCCAAGATATCACCCAACCTCAGATATCAGCCAACCCCAGATATCAACCTACCCCGGATATCACGCAACCCCTGAGATCACCCAACTCCAGAGATCACCCAACCCCAGTATCACCAACCCCAGAGATCACCCAGCCCCAGATATCACCCTACCCCGGATATCACCCAACCCCAGAGATCACCCAACCCCAGAGATCACCCAACACCAGGTATCACCCAATCCAAGATATCACCCAACCCCAGAGATCACCCAACCCCAGGTATCGCCCAACCCCAGGTATCGCCCAACCCCAGAGAACACCCAACCACAGATATCATCCAAACCCAGATATCACCCAACCCCAGATTTCACCCAACCCCAGTGATCGCCCAACCCCTGAGATCACCAAATCCCAGATATCACCCAACCCCCAGGTATCACCCAACCCCAGACATCACTCTACTCCGGATATCACCCAACCCCAGAGAGCAACCAACTCATGGGATCACACAACCCCAGACATCACCCAACCTCAGATATCACTCAACCCCAGATATTACCCAACCCCAGAGATCGCCCAACCCCAGAGATCACCCAACTGCAGATATCACCCTTCCCCGGATATCACCCATCCCCGGATATCACCCAACCCCAGAGATCACCCAGCACCAGGGATCATCCAACCCCAGACAGCACCGTACCCCGGATTTCACCCTACCCCGGATATCACCCAACCCCAGAGATCAACCAACCCCAGATATCACCCAACCCCAGAGATCACCCAACCCCAGAGATCACCCAACCCCAGAGATCACCCTACCCCAGGTATCACCCAATCCAAGATATCCCCCAACACCAGATATCACACAACCCCAGAGATCACCCAACCCCAGAGATCACCCAACCCCAGATATCATCCAACCCCAGAGAACACCAAACCACAGATGTCATCCAAACCCAGATATCACCCAACCTCAGATATAACCCAAACACAGATGTCATCCTACCCCGTATATCACCCAACATCAGATATTACCCAACCCCACAGATTACCCAACCCCAGGTATCACCCAATCCAAGATATCACCCAACCACAGATATCACACAACAGCAGAGATCACACAACCCCAGAGATCACCCAACCCCAGATATCACACAACCCCAGAGAACACCCAACCACAGATGTCATCCAAACCCAGCTATCACCCAAACCCCGATATAACCCAAACACAGATATCACCCTACCCAGGATATCACCCAACCTCAAATATCAACCAACCCCAGAGGGCACCCAACCCCAGAGATCACCCAACTCCAGAGATCACCCAACCCCAGACATCACCCAACCCCAGAGATCACCCAACAGCAGATATCACTCCCTCCCAGATATCACCCCCTCCCCGATATCACCCCCGCCCCGATATCAACCCCTCCCCAACATCACCCCCTCCCAGATATCACTCCCTCCCCAATATCTCCCGCTCCCCCAGATATCACCACCTCCCCGATATCAGCCCCAGCTCGATATCAACCCTTCCCCGATATCACCCCTTCCCCGATATCACCACCTCCCAGATATCACTCCCCCGCCAATATCACCCCTGCCTGATATCACGCCCACCACGATATCACCCCCTCCACAATATCACACCCTCCCCGATAACACCCCCTCCCGATATCACCCCCTCCTCGATATCACCACCTCCCCCGATATCAACCACACCCCGATATCACACCCTCCCCCCGAAATCACCCCCACCCCGATATCACCCCCGCCCCGATATCAGCCCCACCCCGATATCACCCCCAAGCCGATATCACCTCGCCCCGATATCACCCCCTCCACGATATAAAAGCCGCCCCGATATCACCCGGCCCCGATATCACCCCCCCCGATCTCACCATCACACCAAAATCACCCCCACCCCGATATCACCCCCTCCCCGATACTGCCCAGTCCCCAACAGCACTCCGTCCCCGATAGTACCCCCTCCCCGAACTCACCCCCTCCCCGTTATCATCCCCCTCCTCGAAATCACACTCTCCCGGTTTTCGCCCGCTACCCAACACCACTGCGTTCCCGATAGTACCCCCACCCCGATATCACCCCCTGCCCGACATCACCCCTTCCCCGACATCACCCCCTTCCCGACATCACCCCCTCCCCGACATCACCCCCACACCGATATCACACCCTCCCCAACATCACCCCCTCCCCGACATCACTCCCTCCCCGACATCACTCCCTCCCCGACATCAACCCCTCCCCGACATCACACCCACCCCGACATCACCCCAACCCGATATCACCACCTCCCAGATATCACCCCCTCCCCGACATCACTCCCTCCCCCACATCACTCCATCCCCGACATCAACCCCTCACCGACATCAACCCCACCCCAGATATCACCCAACCCCGGAGCCACCCTACCCCAGATATCACCCACACCCAGAGATGAACAGAACCCCGATATCACCCGCACCCCGATATCACCCCCCTCAACATCACCCCCTCCCCGCTATCACACCCTCCCCGATATCACACCCACCATGATATCACCAACTTCCCGATATCACCCCCTCCATGATATCACCCTCACCCCGATTCACCCCCACCCTGATATCACTCCATCCCCGATATCACCCTCGCCCCGATATCAACCACTCCCTGATATCACCCTCTCCCTGATATCACCCCCTAGCCGATATCCCCCCTCCCCGATATCAATCCTGCCCCGATATCACCACTCCCCGATATCACCCCCTCCCCGATATCACCCCCTCCCCGATTGCACCCCGCCCCGATATCAATCCCGCCCCGATATCATCACTCCCCGGTATCACCCCCTCCCCGATATCACGCCCTCCCTGATTCCACACCTTCCCGATATCACCCCCTCTCTGATATCACCCCTCCCCGATATCACCCCCTCCCGGTATTACCCCCACCCCGATATCACCCTCGCCCTGATATCACCCACACCCCAATATCACCCACCCACCGGCAGATGTCACTACTCTTGGATATCAACTCCGCCCCTCACTCGGAGATCACACCCGCCCGCCAAATGTCACCCCTCCCAACCGGACATCACCGCCCCCCACATATCACCCCCCCTCGGATATCAGTCCCCAGAAATAAGATATTATCACACTGATTAACACCCACAACCCCCAGATGCCCCCATCCAGGTATCATCCCGCCCGATGACACCGCCCCCCCGAACAAGCATAACGGGCTGGTTTAGCTCAGTGGGCTAAACAGCTGGCAAGCAATTCAGAAAAATTCTAGCAGCGGAAACAATTCCCGTGGCGGCATCCATAAACAGGCGCCGGACTATGGTGACTAGGGGCTTTTCACAGTGACTTCAGTGAAATATGCTTGTGACAATGAGCGATTATTATTATTAATATTTCATCCGCGCCCCCCCTCGGATATGAAACCAGCCTGGAATTCATATCCCCCACCAATCATCACCGCAGAACAGATATCAGCACCCACCGGATATCACCCCCACCCCCGATATAAACCAACCACAGATATCACCCCCCCCCCGATATCACCCAGCCGCAGATATCACCCAACCCCAGAGATCATCCAACCCAAGATATCACCCAACCTCAGATATCAGCCAACCCCAGATATCACGCAACCCCTGAGATCACCCAACTCCAGAGATCACCCAACCCCAGTATCACCAACCACAGACATCACCCAACGCCAGAGATCACCCAACCCCCGATATCACCCAGCCCCAGATATCACCCAACCCCAGATGTCACCCTACCCCGGATATCACCCAACCCCAGAGATCACCCAACCCCAGAGATCACCCAATCCCAGAGATCACCCAACCCAAGGTATCACCCAATCCAAGATATCACCCAACCCCAGAGATCACCCAACCCCAGAGATCACCCAACCCCAGGTATCGCCCAACCCCAGAGAACACCCAACCACAGATATCATTCAAACCCCGATATCACCCAAACCCAGATATAACCCAACCCCAGATATCACTCTACTCCGGATATCACCCAACCCCAGAGATCAACCAACTCAAGGGATCACACAACCCCAGACATCACCCAACCTCAGATATCACTCAACCCCAGATATTACCCAACCCCAGATATCGCCCAACCCCAGAGATCACCCAACTGCAGATATCACCCATCCCCGGATATCACCCATCCCCGGATATCACCCAACCCCAGAGATCACCCAGCGCCAGGGATCATCCAACCCCAGACAGCACCGTAGCCCGGATTTCACCCTACCCCAGATATCACCCAACCCCAGAGATCAACCAACCCCAGATATCACCCAACGCCAGATATCACGCAAGCCAGGAGATCATCCAACGCCAGAGATCATTCAACCCCAGATATCACCCAACCCCAGAGATCACCCAACCTCAGATATCACCCTACCCCGGATATCAACCCACCCCAGAGATCACCCAACCCCAGAGATCACCCAACTCCAATATCACCCAACCGCAGACATCACCCAACGCCAGAGATCACCCAACCCCAGATATCACCCAACCCCAGAGATCACACAGCCCCAGATATCACATTACCCGGGGAATCACCCAAACCCAGAGATCACCCAACTCCAGAGATCACCCAACCCCAGACATCACCCAACCCCAGAGATCACCCGACCCCAGGTATCACCCAATCCAAGATATCCCCCAAC
The DNA here is from genome assembly GCF_047496885.1 of Scyliorhinus torazame. Lineage (NCBI taxonomy): Eukaryota > Metazoa > Chordata > Chondrichthyes > Carcharhiniformes > Scyliorhinidae > Scyliorhinus > Scyliorhinus torazame. The sequence continues at coordinate 879,622 of NW_027307781.1, forward strand.
ACCAGATATCACACAACCCCAGAGATCACCCAACCCCAGAGATCACCCAAACCCTGATATCATCCAACCCCAGAGAACACCAAACCACAGATGTCATCCAAACCCAGATACCACCCAACCTCAGATAAAACCCAAACACAGATGTCATCCTACCCCGTATATCACCCAACATCACATATTACCCAACCCCAGAGATTACCCAACCGCAGGTATCACCCAATCCAAGATATCACCCAACCCCAGATATCACACAACCCCAGACATCACTCTACCCCGGTTATCACCCAACGCCAGAGATTACCCAATCCCAGAGATCAGTCAACCCCTGAGATCACCCAACCCCAGATATCACCCAAACCCAGATATCAACCTACCCCGGATATCTCCCAACCACAGATATCACTCAACCCCAGAGATCACCCAACCCCAGACATCACCCAACCCCAGACATTACCCTATCCCATATGTCACCCAACCCGAGAGATCACCCATGCCCAGAGATCACACAACCCCACACATCACCCAACCCAAGAGATCACCCAACCTCAGATATCACCCAACCCCAGATGTTACCCAACCCCAGAGATCACCCAACCCCAGAGATCACCCAAATGCAGAGGTCACCCATCCCCGGATATCACCCAACCCCAGAGATCACCCAGCCCCAGAGAACACCCAACCCCAGAGATCACCCAACCCCAGAGATAACCCAAACCCTGATATCATCCAACCCCAGAGAACACCAAACCACAGATGTCATCCAAACCCAGATACCACCCAACCTCAGATATAACCCAAACACAGATGTCATCCTACCCCGTATATCACCCAACATCAGATATTACCCAACCCCAGAGATTACCCAACCGCAGGTATCACCCAATCCAAGATATCACCCAACCCCAGATATCACACAACCCCAGACATCACTCTACCCCGGTTATCACCCAACCCCAGATATCACCCAACCCCAGATATCACCCAACCCCAGATATCACCCAACACTTGAGATCACCCAACCCAAGAGATCACCCATCCACAGATATCACCCAACCTCAGATATCAACCAACCCCAGAGATCACCCAACCCCAGAGATCACCAAACCCCAGATATCACCCAACCCCAGATATCACCCAACCACAGATATCACCCTACCCCGGATATCACCCAACCCCAGAGATCACCCAACACCAGATATCACCTAAATCCAGTTATGACCCTACCCCAGAAATCACTCAACCATAGAGATCACACAACCCGAGATATCACCCAATTCCAGAGATCACACTACCCCAGAGATCACCCAACCCCAGAGATCACCCAACCCCAGATATCACCCAACCGGAGATATCACCAAAATCTAGATATCACCCAGCCCCAGAGATCACCCAAACCCAGAGATCACCCAACGCCAGATAACACGCAATAACGGATATCATCCAACCCCAGATATCACCAAACCCCGGATATCACCCTACTCCAGATATCACCAAACCCCAGAGACCATGGAACACCAGATATAACCTAACTCTAGATATCACGCAAGACCAGAGATCACCCAACGCCAGAGATCTTCCAACCCAAGATATCACCCAACCCCAGGGATCACCCAACCCAGATATCACCCACCCCCGAATATCAACAAACCCCAGAGATCACCCAAACCCAGAGATCACCCAACCCCAGAATCACCCAAACACAGACATAACCCAACGCCAGAGATCATACAACCATAGATGTCACCCAACCCCAGAGATCACCCAGCCCCATAGATCACCCAACACCAGAGATCACCCAACCCCAGGAATCACCCAATCCAAGATATCACCCAACCCCAGATATCACCCAACCACAGAGATCACCAAACTCCAGAGATCACCCAACCCCAGACATCATCGAACCCCAGACATCACCCTATCCCGGATATCACCCAACACCAGAGATCAACCAACCCCAGAGATCAGCCAACCCGTGAGATCACCCAACGCCAGAGAACACCCACCCCAGATATCACCCAACCCCAGATATCACCCTACACCAGATATCACCCTTCCGGATATCACCCAACCCGAGAGATCACCCAAGCCCAGAGATCACTGAACCCCACACATCACCCAACCCAAGCGATCAGCCAACCCCAGATATCACCCAACCCCAGATATCACCCAACCCCAGAGATCACCCAACCCCAGAGATCACAAAAAAGTCAGATATCACTCTCCCCGGATATCACCCAACCCCAGAGATCACCAAACCGCAGAGAACACCCAACCCCAAATATCACCCAACACCAGAGATATCCATACCCCAGAGATCACGCAACCCCAGATACCACCCAACCCCAGATATCACCCAACCCCAGAAATCACCCAACCCCAGAGATCACCAAACCCCTGATATCACCCAACCCCAGATATCACCCAACCCCAGATATCTCCCTACCCCGGATATCACCCAACCATAGATATCACCCAAACCCCGATATCACCCTACCCCAGAAATCACTCAACCCCAGAGATCGCACAACCCGAGAGATCACCCAATCCCAGAGATCACACAACCCCAGAGATCACCCATCCCCAGAGATCACCCAACCCCAGATATCACCCAACCCCAGATTTCACCCAACCCCAGTGATCGCCCAACCCCTGAGATCACCAAATCCCAGATATCACCCAACCCCCAGGTATCACCCAACCCCAGATATCACCCTACCCCGGATGTCACCCAACCATAGATATCACCCAAACCCAGATATCACCCTACCCCAGAAATCACTCAACCCCAGAGATCACACAACCCGAGAGATCACCCAATCCCAGAGATCACCCAACCCCAGAGATCACCCAACACCAGACATCACCCAACCCCAGATATCACCAACCCCAGGTATCACACAACCGGAGATATCACCCAACCTAGATATCACCCAGCCCCGGAGATCACCCAAACCCAGAGATCACCCAACCCCAGATAACACGCAGTAACGGATATCACCTAACCCCCAACATCACCGAACCCCAGACATCACCCTACCCCGGATATCACCCAACGCCAGAGATCACCCAACCCCAGAGATGAGCCAACCCCTGAGAATACCCAACCACAGAGATCATCCAACCCCAGAGATCACCCAACCCCAGATATCACCCAACCCCAGGTATCACACAACCGGAGATATCACCCAACTTAGATATCACCCAACCCCAGATATCACCCTACCCCGGATATCACCCAACCCCAGATATCACCCAACCCCAGAGATCACCCAGCCCCAGACATCACCCAACCCCAGACATTACCCTATCCCATATATCACCCCACCCGTGAGATCACCCATGCCCAGAGATCACATAACACCACACATCACCCAACCCAAAAGATCACCCAACCCCAGATATCACCCAAACCCAGATATTACCCAACCCCAGAGATCACCCAACCCCAGAGATCACCCAAATGCAGATAGCACCCATCCCCGGATATCACCCCACCCCAGAGATCACCCAAACGCAGAGAACACCCAACCCCAGATATCACCAAACCTCAGAGATCACCCAACCCCAGAGATCACCCAACCCCAGATATCACCCAACCGCAGATATCACCCAACACCACAGATCACCAAACCCCAGATATCACCCAACCCCAGATTTCACCCAACCCCAGATATCAGCCCACCCCGGATATCACCCGTCCATAGATATCACACAAACCCCGATATCACCCTCCCCATAAATCACTCAACCCCAGAGATCACACAACCCGAGAGATCACCCAATCGCAGAGATCACTCAACCCCAGTGATCACCCATCCCCAGAGATTACACAACCCCAGATATCACCCAACCCCAGATATTACCCAACCGGAGATATCACCCAAACCCAGAGATCACCCGACCTCAGATAACACGCAATAAAGGATATCACCCAAACCCACAGATCACCCAACCCCAGATATCATCCAACCCCAGATATCACCAAACCCCAGAGATCAAGCAACACCAGATATAACCTAACCCTAGATATCACGCAAGCCCAGAGATCACCCAACGCCAGAGATCATCCAACACCAGAGATCACCCAACCCAGAGATCACCCAACGCCAGAGATCATCCAACACCAGAGATCTCCCAACCCAGATATCACCCTCCCCCGGATATCAAACAACCCCAGAGATCACCCAAACCCAGAGATCACCCAAACCCAGTATCACCCAAACACAGACATCACCCAACGCCAGAGATCACCCAACCACAGATGTCACCCAACCCCAAAGATCACCCAGCCCTAGAGATCACCCAACACAAGGGATAACCCAACGTTAGGTATCACCCAATCCAAGATATCACCCAACCCCAGACATCACCCAACCTCAGATGTCACCCAGCCCCAGATATCACCCAACCCCAGATATCACCCAACCTCAGATGTCACCCAGCCCCAGATATCACCCAACCCCAGATATCACCCAACCACAGATGTCATCCAACCCCAGATATCACCCAACCCCAGATATCACCCAACACCAGAGATCACCCAACCCCAGAGATCACCCAGCCCCAGAGATCACCCAACTCCAGAGATCACCCAATCCCCGATATCACCCAACCCCAGAGATCACCCAACTCCAGAGATCACCCAACCACAGACATCACCCAACCGCAGACATCACCCCAACCCGGATATCACCCAACGCCAGAGATCACCCAACCCCATAGATCACCCAACCACCTGAGATCACCCAACCCCAGTGATCACCCAACCCCAGATATCACCCAACCCCGTATATTACCCAACCCCAGAGATCACCCAACCCCAGAGATCACCCAACTGCAGATTTCACCCATCCCCGTATATCACCCAACACCAGAGATCACCCAACCCCAGATATCACCCAACCACAGAGATCACCCAACCACAGAGATCACACAACGCCAGATATAACCCAACCCCAGACATCTCCCAACCCCAGATATCACCCGACCTCGGAGATCACCCAACCCCAGAGATCACCCAACCACAGAGATCACCCAACCCCAGTAGCACCCAAACCCAGACATAACCCATTGCCAGAGATCATCCAACCACAGATGTCAACCAACCCCAGAGATCACCCAGCCCCAGAGATCACCCAACACCAGAGATCACGCAACCCCAGGTATCACCCAATCCAAGATATCACCTAACCCCAGATATCACCCAACCACAGAGATCACCCAACTCCACAGATCACCTAACCCCAGACATCACCGAACCCCAGACATCACCCTACCACGGATATCACCCAACGCCAGAGATCACCAATCCCAGAGATCAGCCAACCCCTGAGATCACCCAACACCAGAGATCACCCAACCCCAGAAATCAACCAACCTCAGATATCACCCTACCCCGGATATTACCCAACCCCAGAGATCACCCAAATGCAAATATCACACATCCCCGGATATCACCCAACCCCAGAGATCACCCAACCCCAGAGAACACCCAACCCCAGATATCACCCAACCCCAGAGATCACCCAACCCCAGAGATCACCCAACCCCAGATTTCACCCAATCCCAGATATCACCCAACCCCAGAGATCACCCAACCCCAGAGATCACCAAAACCCAGAGATCAACCAACCCCAGAGATCACCCAACCCAAGATTTCACCCAACCCCAGATATCACCCAACCCCAGATATCACCCAACCCCAGAGATCACCCAACCCCAGACATCACCAAAACCCAGATATCACCCAACCCCAGATAACACCCAACCCCAAACATCTCCAAACCCCAGACATCACCCGAACTCGGATATCACCCAACCCAAGAGATCACGCAACACCAGAGATCACCCAACCCCATACATCACCTAACTCCAGATATTACCCACCCCAGATATCACCCAACCCCAGAGATCACTCAATCCCAGGTATCAACCAATCCAAGATATTACCCAACCCCAGATATCACCCAACCCCAGATATCACCCTAACCCTGATATCACCCAACCCCAGAGATCACACGGCCCCAGAGATCACCCAACCCCAGGCATCACACAACCCCAGACATCACCCAGCCCAAGAGATCACCCAACCCCAGAGATCACCCAACCCCGGATATCACCCAACCATAGATATCACCCAACACCAGATTTCACCCTAACCCAGAAATCACTCAAACACAGAGATCACACAACCCGAGAGATCACCCAATCCCAGAGATCACCCAACCCCAGAGATCACCCAACCCCAGACACCACCCAACCCCAGATATCACCCAACCCCAGATATCACCCAACCGGAGATATCACCCAACCCCAGATGTCACGCAACAACGGATATGACCCAAACAGATATCATCCAACCCCAGATAACATCCAAACCCATATATCACCCAACTCCGTATATCACCCTCCCCCGGATATCACCAAACCCCAGAGACCAACCAACACCAGATATAATCCCACCCCAGAGATAACCCAAGCCCAGAGATCACACAACGCCAGAGATCATCCAACCCCAGATACCACCCAACCCCAGAGATAACCCAAGCCCAGAGATCACAAAACCCCATACATCACCCGACCCAAATATCACCATCCCACGGATATCAAAAACCCCCAGAGATCACCCAAACCCAGAGATCACACAACCCCAGTATCACCCAACCCCAGACATCACCCAACGCCAGAGATCACCCAACTAAAAATGTCACCCAACTCCAGAGATCACCCAGCCCCAGAGATCACCCAACACCAGAGATCACCCAACCCCAGGTATATCCCAATCCAAGATATCACCCAACCCCAGATATCACCCAACCCCTGACATTACCCTATCCCTTATATCACCCAACCCGAGAGATCACCAAAGCCCAGAGATCACACAACCCCACACTTCACCCAACCCAAGCGATCACCCAACCCCAGAGATCACCCAAACCCAGAGAACACCCAGCCTCAGATATCACCCAACCCCAGAGATCATCATCCCCAGAGATCACCCAACCCGAGAGATCACCCAATCCCAGAGATCACCCAACCCCAGAGATCACCCAACCCCAGGTATCACCCAACCCCAGAAGTCACTCAGCCCCAGAAATCACACAACCCGAGAGATCACCCAATCCCAGAGATCACCCAACCCCAGAGATCACCCAACCCCAGGTTTCACCCAACCCCAGAGATCACCCAACCGCAGATGTCACCCAACAGCAGAGATCAACCAACCCCAGATATCACCCAAGCGGAGATATCACCCAACCCCAGAGATCACCCAAACCCAGAGATCACCCAACCCCAGTGATCACCAAATCCCAGGTATCACCCAACCCCAGAGATCACACAACCGCAGATATCACCCAACCCCAGAGATCACCCAACCCCAGATATCACCCAACCCCAGAGATCACCCAACCGCAGATATCACACAACCCCAGAGATCACTTAAACCCAGAGATCACCCAACCCCAGATAACACGCAACAACGGATATCACCCAAACCCAGATATCACCCAACCCCAGATATCATCCAACCCCAGATATCACTCAACCCCAGAGATCACACAACCCGAGAGATCACCCAATCCCAGAGATCACCCAACCCCAGAGATCACCCATCCCCTGAGGTCACCAAACCCCAGATATCACTCAACCACAGACATCACCCAACCCCAGAGATCACCCAACCCCAGATATCACCCAACCCCAGATATCACCCAACCCCAGAGATCACCCAACCCCAGAGATCACCAAACCCCAGATATCACCCAACCCCAGATATCACCCAACCCCAGATATCACCCAACCCCAGAGATCACCCAACCACAGATATCACCCAACCCCAGTGATCACCCAACCGCAGATATCACCCAACCCCAGAGATCACCTAAACCCAGAGATCACCCAACCTCAGATAACACGCAACAACGGATGTCACACAAACCCAGATATCACCCAACCGCAGATATCATCCAACCCCAGATATCACCCAACCCCAGAGATCACACAACCCGAGAGATCGCCCAATCCCAGAGATCACCCAACCCCAGAGATCACCCATCCCCTGAGGTCAACAAACCCCAGATATCACTCAACCACAGATATCACCCAACCCCAGAGATCACCGAACCCCAGAGATCACCCAACCCCAGATATCACCAAACCCCAGAGATCACCCAACCCCAGAGATCACCAAACCCCAGATATCACCCAAACCCAGATATCACCCAACCCCAGATATCACCCTACCCGGATATCACCCAACCACAGATATCACCCAAACCCAGATATCACCCTACCCCAGAAATTACTCAACCCCAGAGATCACACAACCCGAGAGATTACCCAATCCCAGAGATCATCCAACTCCAGAGATCACCCAACCCCAGATATCACAAAACCCCAGATATCACATAACCGGAGATATCACCCAAACCTAGATATCACCCAGCACCAGAGATCACCCAACACCAGAGATCACACAGCCCCAGATATCACATTACCCGGGGAATCACACAAATCCAGAGATCACGAACCCCAGATATCACCCAACACCAGAGATAACCCAGTCCCAGATATCACCCTACCCCGTATATCACCCAAACCCAGAGATCACCCAACTCCAGAGATCACCCAATCCTAGAGATCACCCAACCCCAGAGATCACCCAACCCCAGAGATCACCCAAACCCTGATATCATCCAACCCCAGAGAACACCAAACCACAGATGTCATCCAAACCCAGATACCACCCAACCTCAGATATAACCCAAACACAGATGTCATCCTACCCCGTATATCACCCAACATCAGATATTACCCAACCCCAGAGATTACCCAACCCCAGGTATCACCCAATCCCAGATATCACCCAACCCCAGATATCACACAACCCCAGACATCACTCTACCCCGGTTATCACCCAACGCCAGAGATTACCCAATCCCAGAGATCAGTCAACCCCTGAGATTACCCAACCCCAGATATCACCCAACCACAGATATCAACCTACCCCGGATATCTCCCAACCACAGATATCACTCAACCCCAGAGATCACCCAACCCCAGACATCACCCAACCCCAGACATTACCCTATCCCATATGTCACCCAACCCGAGAGATCACCCATGCCCAGAGATCACACAACCCCACACATCACCCAACCCAAGAGATCACCCAACCTCAGATATCAATCAACCCCAGATGTTACCCAACCCCAGAGATCACCCAACCCCAGAGATCACCCAAATGCAGAGGTCACCCATCCCCGGATATCACCCAACCCCAGAGATCACCCAGCCCCAGAGAACACCCAACCCCAGATATCACCCAACACTTGAGATCACCCAACCCAAGAGATCACCCAACCACAGATATCACACAACCTCAGATAACACCCAACCCCAGAGATCACCCAACCCCAGAGATCACCAAACCCCAGATATCACTCAACCCCAGATATCACCCAACCCCAGAAATCACCCTACCCTGGATATCACCCAACCATAGATATCACCTAAATCCAGTTATGACCCTACCCCAGAAATCACTCAACCATAGAGAACACACAACCCGAGAGATCACCCAATTCCAGAGATCACACTACCCCAGAGATCACCCAACCCCAGAGATCACCCAACCCCAGATATCACCCAACCCCAGATATCACCCAACCCCAGATATCACCCAACCGGAATTATATCACCAAAATCTAGATATCACACAGCCCCAGAGATCACCCAAACCCAGAGATCAGCCAACGCCAGATAACACGCAATAACGGATATTATCCAACCCCAGATATCACCAAACCCCGGATATCACCCTACTCCAGGTATCACCAAACCCCAGAGACCATGGAACACCAGATATAACCTAACTCTAGATATCAAGCAAGACCAGAGATCACCCAACGCCAGAGATCTTCGAACCCCAGATATCACCCAACCCCAGGGATCACCCAACCCAGATATCACCCACACCCGAATATCAACAAACCCAAGAGATCACCCAAACCCAGAGATCACCCAACCCCAGAATCACCCAAACACAGACATAACCCAACGCCAGAGATCATACAACCATAGATGTCACCCAACCCCAGAGATCACCCAGCCCCATAGATCACCCAACACCAGAGATCACCCAACCCCAGGAATCACCCAATCCAAGATATCACCCAACCCCAGATATCACCCAACCACAGAGATCACAAAACTCTAGAGATCACCCAACCCCAGACATCATCGAACCCCAGACATCACCCTATCCCGGATATCACCCAACACCAGAGATCACCCAACCCCAGAGATCAGCCAACCCGTGAGATCACCCAACGCCAGAGAACACCCACCCCAGATATCACCCAACCCCAGATATCACCCTACACCAGATATCACCCTTCCGGATATCACCCAAACCGAGAGATCACCCAAGCCCAGAGATCACACAACCCCACACATCACCCAACCCAAGCGATCAGCCAACCCCAGATATCACCCAACCCCAGATATTACCCAACCCCAGAGATCACCCAACCCCAGATATTACCCAACCCCAGAGATCACCCAACCCCAGAGATCACAAAAAAGTCAGATATCACTCTCCCCGGATATCACCCAACCCCAAATATCACCCAACACCAGAGATATCCAAACCCCAGAGATCACCCAACCCCAGATACCACCCAACCCCAGATATCACCCAACCCCAGAAATCACCCAACCCCAGAGATCACCAAACCCCTGATATCACCCTACCCCAGAAATCACTCAACCCCAGAGATCGCACAACCCGAGAGATCACCCAATCCCAGAGATCACCAAACCCCAGAGATCACCCATCCCCAGAGATCACCCAACCCCAGATTTCACACAACCCCAGATATCACCCAACCCCAGAGATCACCCAACCCCAGATATCACCCAACCCCAGATTTTACCCAACCCCAGTGATCGCCCAACCCCTGAGATCACCAAATCCCAGATATCACATAACCCCCAGGTATCACCCAACCCCAGATATCCCCCTACCCCGGATGTCACCCAACCATAGATATCACCCAAACCCAGATATCACCCTACCCCAGAAATCACTCAACCCCAGAGATCACACAACCCGAGAGATCACCCAATCCCAGAGATCACCCAACCCCAGAGATCACCCAACGCCAGAGATCACCCAACCCCAGATATCACCAACCCCAGGTATCACACAACCGGAGATATCACCCAACCTAGATATCACCCAGCCCCAGAGATCACCCAAACCCAGAGATCACCCAACCCCAGATAACACGCAGTAACGGATATCACCTAACCCCAGACATCACCGAACCCCAGACATCACCCTACCCCGGATATCACCCAACGCCAGAGATCACCCAACCCCAGAGATGAGCCAACCCCTGAGATCACGCAACCCCTGATATCACACAACCCCAGGTATCACACAACCGGAGATATCACCCAACTGAGATATCACCCAACCCCAGATATCACCCTACCCCGGATATCACCCAGCCCCAGACATCACCCAACCCCAGACATTACCCTATCCCATATATCACCCCACCCGAGAGATCAGCCATGCCCAGAGATCACATAACACCACACATCACCCAACCAAAGAGATCACCCAACCCCAGATATCACCCAACCCCAGATATTACCCAACCCCAGAGATCACCCAACCCCAGAGATCACCCAAATGCAGATATCACCCATCCTCGGATATCGCCCCACCCCAGAGATCACCCAAACGCAGAGAACACCCAACCCCAGATATCATCAAACCTCAGAGATCACCCAACCCCAGAGATCACCCAACCCCAGATATCACCCAACCGCAGATATCACCCAAAACCAGAGATCACCAAACCCCAGATATCACCCAACCCCAATTATCACCCAACCCCAGATATCAGCCCACCCCGGATATCACCCGTCCATAGATATCACACAAACCCCGATATCACCCTCCCCATAAATCACTCAACCCCAGAGATCACACAACCCGAGAGATCACCCAATCGCAGAGATCACCCAACCCCAGTGATCACCCATCCCCAGAGATTACCCAACCCCAGATATCACCCAACCCCAGATATTACCCAACCGGAGATATCACCCAAACCCAGAGATCACCCAACCTCAGATAACACGCAATAACGGATATCACCCAAACCCACAGATCACCCAACCCCAGATATCATCCAACCCCAGATATCACCAAACCCCAGAGATCAAGCAACACCAGATATAACCTAACCCTAGATATCACGCAAGCCCAGAGATCACCCAACGCCAGAGATCATCCAACACCAGAGATCACCCAACCCAGAGATCACCCAACGCCAGAGATCATCCAACACCAGAGATCACCCAACCCAGATATCACCCTTCCCCGGATATCAACCAACCCCAGAGATCACCCAAACCCAGAGATCACCCAAACCCAGTATCACCCAAACACAGACATCACCCAACGCCAGAGATCACCCAACCACAGATGTCACCCAACCCCAAAGATCACCCAGCCCTAGAGATCACCCAACACAAGGGATAACCCAACTTTAGGTATCACCCAATCCAAGATATCACCCAACCCCAGATATCACCCAACCTCAGATGTCACCCAGCCCCAGATATCACCCAACCCCAGATATCACCCAACCTCAGATGTCACCCAGCCCCAGATATCACCCACCCCAGATATCACCCAACCACAGATGTCATCCAACCCCAGATATCAATCAACCCCAGATATCACCCAACACCAGAGATCACCCAACCCCAGAGCTCACCCAGCCCCAGAGATCACCCAACTCCAGAGATCACCCAATCCCCGATATCACCCAACCCCAGAGATCACCCAACTCCAGAGATCACCCAACCCCAGACATCACCCAACCGCAGACATCACCCCAACCCGGATATCACCCAACGCCAGAGATCACCCAACCCCTTAGATCACCCAACCACCTGAGATCACCCAACCCCAGTGATCACCCAACCCCAGATATCATCCAACCCCGTATATTACCCAACCCCAGAGATCACCCAACCCCAGAGATCACCCAACTACAGATTTCACCCATCCCCGTATATCACCCAACACCAGAGATCACCCATCCCCAGATATCACCCAACCAAAGAGATCACCCAACCACAGAGATCACACAACGCCAGATATAACCCAACCCCAGATATAACCCAACCCCTGATATAACCCTAACACGGATATCACCCAACCACAGATATAACCCAATACCAGAGATCACCCAACCACAGAGATCACCGAACCCCAGACATCACACAACCCCAGACATCACCCGACCACAGATATCACCCAATCCCAGGTATTACCAACCCCAGAGATCACCCACCCTAGAGTTCACCCAACTGCAGAGATTACCCAACCCCAGAGATCACCCAACCCTAATATCACCCAACCCCAGAAATCACCCAACCCCAGATAACACCCAACCCCGGACATCTCCCAACCCCAGATATCACCCGACCTCGGATATCACCCAACCCCAGAGATCACCCAACCACAGAGATCACCCAACCCCAGTAGCACCCAAACCCAGACATAACCCATTGCCAGAGATCATCCAACCACAGATGTCAACCAACCCCAGAGATCACCCAGCCCCAGAGATCACCCAACACCAGAGATCACGCAACCACAGGTATCACCCAATCCAAGACATCACCTAACCCCAGATATCACCCAACCACAGAGATCACCCAACTCCACAGATCACCTAACCCCAGACATCACCGAACTCCAGACATCACCCTACCACGGATATCACCCAACGCCAGAGATCACCCAACCCCAGAGATCAGCCAACCCCTGAGATCACCCAACCCCAGAGATCACCCAACCCCAGAAATCACCCAACCTCAGATATCACCCTGCCCCAGATATCACCTTACCCCGGATATTACCCAACCCCAGAGATCACCCAAATGCAAATATCACACATCCCCGGATATCACCCAACCCCAGAGATCACCCAACCCCAGAGAACACACAACCCCAGATATCACCCAACCCCAGAGATCACCCAACCCCAGAGATCACCCAACCCCAGATTTCACCCAACCCCAGATATCACCCAACCCCAGAGATCACCCAACCAAAGAGATCAACAAAACCCAGAGATCAACCAACCCCAGAGATCACCCAACCCCAGATTTCACCCAACCCCAGATATCACCTAACCCCAGATATCACCCAACCCCAGAGATCACCCAACCCCAGGGATCACCAAAACCCAGATATCACCCAACCCCAGATAACACCCAACCCCAAACATCTCCCAACCCCAGACATCACCCGACCTCGGATATCACCCAACCCAAGAGATCACGCAACCCCAGAGATCACCCAACCCCATACATCACCTAACTCCAGATATTACCCACCCCAGATATCACCCAACCCCAGAGATCACCCAATCCCAGGTATCACCCAATCCAAGATATTACCCAACCCCAGATATCACCCAACCCCAGATATCACCCTAACCCTGATATCACCCAACCCCAGAGATCACACGGCCCCAGAGATCACCCAACACCAGGCATCACACAACCCCAGACATCACCCAGCCCAAGAGATCACCCAACCCCAGAGATCACCCAACCCCGGATATCACCCAACCATAGACATCACCCAACACCAGATATCACCCTACCCCAGAAATCACTCAAACACAGAGATCACACAACCCGAGAGATCACCCAATCCCAGAGATCACCCAACCCCAGAGATCACCCAACCCCAGACACCACCCAACCCCAGATATCACCCAACCCCAGATATCACCCAACCGGAGATATCACCCAACCCCAGATATCACGCAACAACGGATATGACCCAAACAGATATCATCCAACCCCAGATAACATCCAACCCCATATATCACCCAACTCCGTATATCACTCTTCCCCGGATATCACCAAACCACAGAGATCAATCAACACCAGATATAATCCCACCCCAGAGATAACCCAAGCCCAGAGATCACACAACGCCAGAGATCATCCAACCCCAGATACCACCCATCCCAGAGATAACCCAAGCCCAGAGATCACAAAACCCCATACATCACCCAACCCAAATATCACCATCCCACGGATATCAAAAAAACCCAAAGATCACCCAACCCCAGAGATCACACAACCCCAGTATCACCCAACCCCAGACATCACCCAACGCCAGAGATCACCCAACTAAAAATGTCACCCAACCCCAGAGATCACCCAGCCCCAGAGATCACCCAACACCAGAGATCACCCAACCCCAGGTATATCCCAATCCAAGATATCACCCAACCCCAGATATCACCCAACCCCTGACATTACCCTATCCCTTATATCACCCAACTCGAGAGATCACCAAAGCCCAGAGATCACACAGCCCCACACTTCACCCAACCCAAGCGATCACCCAACCCCAGAGATCATCCAAACCCAGAGAACACCCAGCTTCAGATATCCCCCAACCCCAGAGATCATCATCCCCAGAGATCACCCAACCCGAGAGATCACCCAATCCCAGAGATCACCCAACCCCAGAGATCACCCAACCCCAGGTATCACCCAACCCCAGAAATCGCTCATCCCCAGAAATCACACAACCCCTAGAGATCACCCAATCCCAGAGATTACCCAACCCCAGAGATCACCCAACCCCAGGTATCACCCAACCCCAGAGATCACCCAACCGCAGATATCACCCAACCCCAGAGGTCAGCCAACAGCAGAGATCAACCAACCCCAGATATCACCCAAGCGGAGATATCACCCAACCCCAGAGATCACCCAAACCCAGAGATCACCCAACCCCAGTGATCAACAAATCCCAGGAACACCCAACCCCAGAGATCACACAACCGCAGATATCACCCAACCCCAGAGATCACCCATCCCCAGATATCACCCAATCCCAGAGATCACCCAACCGCAGATATCACCCAACCCCAGAGATCACCTAAACCCAGAGATCACCCAACCCCAGATAACACGCAACAACGGATATCACCCAAACCCAGATATCACCCAACCCCAGATATCATCCAACCCCAGATATCACCCAACCCCAGAGATCACACAACGCGAGAGATCACCCAATCCCAGAGATCACCCAACCCCAGAGATCACCCATCCCCTGAGGTCACCAAACCCCAGATATCACTCAACCACAGATATCACCCAACCCCAGAGATCATCCAACCCCAGATATCACCCAACCCCAGATATCACCCAACCCCAGAGATCACCCAACTCCAGAGATCACCAAACCCCAGATATCACCCAACCCCAGATATCACCCAACCCCAGATATCACCCAACCCCAGAGATCACCCAACCACAGTTATCACCCAACCCCAGTGATCACCCAACCGAAGATATCACCCAACCCCAGAGATCACCTAAACCCAGAGATCACCCAACCCCAGATAACACGCAACAACGGATGTCACACAAACCCAGATATCACCCAACCGCAGATATCATCCAACCCCAGATATCACCCAACCCCAGAGATCACACAACCCGAGAGATCGCCCAATCCCAGAGATCACCCAACCCCAGAGATCACCCATCCCCTGAGGTCACCAAACCCCAGATATCACTCAACCACAGATATCACCCAACCCCAGAGATCACCGAACCCCAGATATCACCCAACCCCAGATATCACCCAACCCCAGAGATCACCCAACCCCAGAGATCACCAAACCCCAGATATCACCCAACCCCAGATATCACCCAACCCCAGATATCACCCTACCCGGATATCACCCAACCATAGATATCACCCAAACCCAGATATCACCCTACCCCAGAAATTACTCAACCCCAGAGATCACACAACCCGAGAGATCACCCAATCCCAGAGATCACCCAACTCCAGAGATCACCCAACCCCAGATATCACAAAACCCCAGATATCACATAACCGGAGATATCACCCAAACCTAGATATCACCCAGCACCAGAGATCACCCAAACCCAGAGATCACACAACCCCAGGTAACACGCAATAACGGATATCAACCAACCCCAGACATCACCGATCCCCAGACATCACCCTACCTCGGATATCACCCAACGCCAGCGATCACCCAACCCCAGAGATCTGCCAACCCCTGAGAGTACCCAACCACAGAGATCACCCAACCTTAGATATCACCCAGCCCCAGATATCACCCAACCCCAGATATCACCCTCACCGGGATATCACCCAACCCCAGATATCACCCAACCCCAGAGATCACCCAGCACGAGAGATCATCAAACCCAAGACATTACCCTATCCCATATATCACCCAACCCGAGAGATCACCCAAGCCCAGAGATCACACAACCCCACACATCACCCAACCCTAGAGATCACCCAACCCCAGATATCACCCAACCCCAGATATTACCCAACCCCAGAGATCACCCAACACCAGAGATCACCCAATTGCAGATATCACCCATCCCCGGATATCACCCAACACCAGCGATCACCCAATCCCAGAGGACACCCAACCCCAGATATCACCCAACCTCAGAGATCACCCAACCCCAGGGATCACACAACGCCAGAGATCTTCCAACCCCAGATATCACCCAACCCCAGAGATAACCCAAGCCCAGAGATCACACAACCCCACACATCACCCAACCCAGATTTCACCATCCCACGGATATCAAAAACCCCAGAGATCACCCAAACCCAGAGATCACCCAACCACAGTATCAATCAACCCCAGACATCACCCAACGCCAGAGAACACCATCCACAGATGTCACCCAACCCCAGAGATCACCCAGCCCCAGAGATCACCCAACACCAGAGATCACCCAACCCCAGGTATATCCCAATCCAAGATATCACCCACCCCAGATATCACCCAACCGCAGATATCACCCAACCCCAGAGGTCAGCCAACAGCAGAGATCAACCAACCCCAGATATCACCCAAGCGGAGATATCACCCAACCCCAGAGATCACCCAAACCCAGAGATCACCCAACCCCAGTGATCAACAAATCCCAGGTATCACCCAACCCCAGAGATCACACAACCGCAGATATCACCCAACCCCAGAGATCACCCATCCCCAGATATCACCCAATCCCAGAGATCACCCAACCGCAGATATCACCCAACCCCAGAGATCACCTAAACCCAGAGATCACCCAACCCCAGATAACACGCAACAACGGATATCACCCAAACCCAGATATCACCCAACCCCAGATATCATCCAACCCCAGATATCACCCAACCCCAGAGATCACACAACGCGAGAGATCACCCAATCCCAGAGATCACCCAACCCCAGAGATCACCCATCCCCTGAGGTCACCAAACCCCAGATATCACTCAACCACAGATATCACCCAACCCCAGAGATCATCCAACCCCAGATATCACCCAACCCCAGATATCACCCAACCCCAGAGATCACCCAACTCCAGAGATCACCAAACCCCAGATATCACCCAACCCCAGATATCACCCAACCCCAGATATCACCCAACCCCAGAGATCACCCAACCACAGTTATCACCCAACCCCAGTGATCACCCAACCGCAGATATCACCCAACCCCAGAGATCACCTAAACCCAGAGATCACCCAACCCCAGATAACACGCAACAACGGATGTCACACACACCCAGATATCACCCAACCGCAGATATCATCCAACCCCAGATATCACCCAACCCCAGAGATCACACAACCCGAGAGATCGCCCAATCCCAGAGATCACCCAACCCCAGAGATCACCCATCCCCTGAGGTCACCAAACCCCAGATATCACTCAACCACAGATATCACCCAACCCCAGAGATCACCGAACCCCAGATATCACCCAACCCCAGATATCACCCAACCCCAGAGATCACCCAACCCCAGAGATCACCAAACCCCAGATATCACCCAACCCCAGATATCACCCAACCCCAGATATCACCCTACCCGGATATCACCCAACCATAGATATCACCCAAACCCAGATATCACCCTACCCCAGAAATTACTCAACCCCAGAGATCACACAACCCGAGAGATCACCCAATCCCAGAGATCACCCAACTCCAGAGATCACCCAACCCCAGATATCACAAAACCCCAGATATCACATAACCGGAGATATCACCCAAACCTAGATATCACCCAGCACCAGAGATCACCCAAACCCAGAGATCACACAACCCCAGGTAACACGCAATAACGGATATCAACCAACCCCAGACATCACCGATCCCCAGACATCACCCTACCTCGGATATCACCCAACGCCAGCGATCACCCAACCCCAGAGATCAGCCAACCCCTGAGAGTACCCAACCACAGAGATCACCCAACCTTAGATATCACCCAGCCCCAGATATCACCCAACCCCAGATATCAGCCTCACCGGGATATCACCCAACCCCAGATATCACCCAACCCCAGAGATCACCCAGCACGAGAGATCACCAAACCCAAGATATTACCCTATCCCATATATCACCCAACCCGAGAGATCACCCAAGCCCAGAGATCACACAACCCCACACATCACCCAACCCTAGAGATCACCCAACCCCAGATATCACCCAACCCCAGATATTACCCAACCCCAGAGATCACCCAACACCAGAGATCACCCAATTGCAGATATCACCCATCCCCGGATATCACCCAACACCAGAGATCACCCAATCCCAGAGGACACCAAACCCCAGATATCACCCAACCTCAGAGATCACCCAACCCCAGGGATCACACAACGCCAGAGATCTTCCAACCCCAGATATCACCCAACCCCAGAGATAACCCAAGCCCAGAGATCACACAACCCCACACATCACCCAACCCAGATTTCACCATCCCACGGATATCAAAAAACCCCAGAGATCACCCAAACCCAGAGATCACCCAACCACAGTATCAATCAACCCCAGACATCACCCAACGCCAGAGATCACCATCCACAGATGTCACCCAACCCCAGAGATCACCCAGCCCCAGAGATCACCCAACACCAGAGATCACCCAACCCCAGGTATATCCCAATCCAAGATATCACCTACCCCAGATATCACCCAACCCCAGATATCACCCAACCCCAGCCATTACCCTATCCCATATATCACCCAACCCGAGAGATCACCAAAGCCCAGAGATCACACAACCCCACACTTCACCCAACCCAAGAGATCACCCAACCCCAGAGATCATCCAACCCCAGAGAACACCCAACCCCAGATATCACCCAACACCAGAGATCATCATCCCCAGAGATCACCCAACCCCAGATATCACCCTACCCCAGATATTACCCAACCCCAGATATCACCCTACTCCGGACATCACCC